>NC_081393.1:0-606665 GCF_030684315.1 Stegostoma tigrinum | reverse complement strand
GAGAGGGCGGGCGCGAGAGAAAGAGAGGGCGGGCGCGAGAGAAAGAGAGGGCGGGCGCGAGAGAAAGAGAGGGCGGGCGGCGAGAGAAAGAGAGGGCGGGCGCGAGAGAAAGAGAGGGCGGGCGCGAGAGAAAGAGGAGGGCGGGCGCGAGAGAAAGAGAGGGCGGGGCGCGAGAGAAAGAGAGGGCGGGCGCGAGAGAAAGAGAGGGCGGGCGCGAGAGAAAGAGAGGGCGGGCGCGAGAGAAAGAGAGGGCGGGCGCGAGAGAAAGAGAGGGCGGGCGCGCGCGAAAGAGAGGCGGGCGCGAGAGAAAGAGAGGGCGGGCGAGTGAAGAGGCGGGCGCGAGAGAAAGAGAGGGCGGGCGCGAGAGAAAGAGAGGCGGGCGCGAGAGAAAGAGAGGGCGGCGCGAGAGAAAGAGAGGGGGCGGGCGCGAGAGAAAGAGAGGCGGGCGCGAGAGAAAGAGAGGGCGGGCGCGAGAGAAAGAGAGGGCGGGCGCGAGAGAAAGAGAAGGCGGGCGCGAGAGAAAGAGAGGGCGGGCGCGAGAGAAAGAGAGGGCGGGCGCGAGAGAAAGAGAGGGCGGGCGCGAGAGAAAGAGAGGCGGGCGCGAGAGAAAGAGAGGGCGGGCGCGAGAGAAAGAGAGGCGGGCGCGAGAGAAAGAGAGAGCGGGCGCGAGAGAAAGAGAGAGCGGGCTCGAGAGAAGAGACAGCGCGCGCGAGAGAAAGAGAGAGCGCGTCGCGAGAGAAAGAGAGGCGCGCGAGAGAAAGAGAGCGCGCGCGAGAGAAAGAGAGCGCGAGAGCGCGCGAGAGAAAGAGAGAGCGGCGCGAGAGAAAGAGAGGCGCGCGAGAGAAAGAGAAGCGGCGCGAGAGAAAGAGAGAGCGGCGCGAGAGAAAGAGAGAGCGGGCGCGAGAGAAAGAGACAGCGCCGCGAGAGAAAGAGAGCGCCCGCGAGAGAAAGAGAGAGCGCGCGCGAGAGAAAGAGAGAGCGCGCGCGAGAGAAGAGAGCGCGCGCGCGAGAGAAAGAGAGCGGGCGCGAGAGAAAGAGAGCGGGCGCGAGAGAAAGAGAGAGCGGGCGCGAGAGACAGAGAGAGCGGGCGCGAGAGAAAGAGAGAGCGGGCGCGAGAGAAAGAGAGAGCGGGCGCGAGAGAAAGAGAGAGCGGGCGCGAGAGAAAGAGAGAGCGGGCGCGAGAGAAAGAGAGAGCGGGCGCGAGAGAAAGGGAGAGCGGGCGCGAGAGAAAGGGAGAGCGGGCGCGAGAGAATGGGAGAGCGGGGCGCGAGAGAAAGGGAGAGCGGGCGCGAGAGAAAGGGAGAGCGGGCGCGAGAGAAAGAGAGAGCGGGCGCGAGAGAAAGAGAGAGCGGGCGCGAGAGAAAGAGAGAGCGGGCGCGAGAGAAAGAGAGAGCGGGCGCGAGAGAAAGGGAGAGCGGGCGCGAGAGAAAGGGAGAGCGGGCGCGAGAGAAAGGGAGAGCGGGCGCGAGAGAAAGGGAGAGCGGGCGCGAGAGAAAGGGAGAGCGGGCGCGAGAGAAAGGGAGAGCGGGCGCGAGAGAAAGGGAGAGCGGGCGCGAGAGAAAGGGAGAGCGGGCTGGAGAGAAAGAGGGAGCGGGCTGGAGAGAAAGAGAGCGGGCGCGAGAGAAAGAGAGAGCGGGCGCGAGAGAAAGAGAGAGCGGGCGCGAGAGAAAGAGAGAGCGGGCGCGAGAGAAAGAGAGAGCGGGCGCGAGAGAAAGAGAGAGCGGGCGCGAGAGAAAGAGAGAGCGGGCGCGAGAGAAAGAGAGAGCGGGCGCGAGAGAAAGAGAGAGCGGGCGCGAGAGAAAGAGAGAGCGGGCGCGAGAGAAAGAGAGAGCGGGCGCGAGAGAAAGAGAGAGCGGGCGCGAGAGAAAGAGAGAGCGGGCGCGAGAGAAAGAGAGAGCGGGCGCGAGAGAAAGAGAGAGCGGGCGCGAGAGAAAGAGAGAGCGGGCGCGAGAGAAAGAGAGAGCGGGCGCGAGAGAAAGAGAGAGCGGGCGCGAGAGAAAGAGAGAGCGGGCGCGAGAGAAAGAGAGAGCGGGCGCGAGAGAAAGAGAGAGCGGGCGCGAGAGAAAGAGAGAGCGGGCGCGAGAGAAAGAGAGAGCGGGCGCGAGAGAAAGAGAGAGCGGGCGCGAGAGAAAGAGAGAGCGGGCGCGAGAGAAAGAGAGAGCGGGCGCGAGAGAAAGAGAGAGCGCGCGCGAGAGAAAGAGAGAGCGCCCGCGAGAGAAAGAGACAGCGCCCGCGAGAGAAAGAGACAGCGCCCGCGAGAGAGAGACAGCGCCCGCGAGAGAAAGAGACAGCGCCCGCGAGAGAAAGAGACAGCGCCCGCGAGAGAAAGAGACAGCGCCCGCGAGAGAAAGAGAGAGCGCGCGCGCGCGAGAAACAGCACGCGCGAGAGAGAAAGAGCACGCGCGAGAGAGAGAGAGCACGCGCGAGAGAGAGAGAGCACGCGCGAGAGAGAGAGAGCACGCGCGAGAGAGAGAGAGCACGCGCGAGAGAGAGAGAGCACGCGCGAGAGAGAGAGAGCACGCGCGAGAGAGAGAGAGCACGCGCGAGAGAGAGAGAGCACGCGCGAGAGAGAGAGAGAGAGAGAGCACGCGCGCGAGAGAGAGCACGCGCGATAAAGAGAGACAGAGAGCACGCGCGAGAGATAGCCCGCGCGACAGAGAGATCCCGCACGAGAGAGAAAGAAAGAGAGCACGCGCGAGAAAGAGAAAGACAGCCCGCGCGAGAGAGAGCGAGCCCACGCGAGAGATAGCGCACGCGAGAGATAGCGCACGCGAGAGATAGCGCACGCGAGAGATAGCGCACGCGAGAGCGCACGAGAGAGAGAGCACGGGCGAGAGAGAGCGCGCGCCCACGAGAAAGTGCCCGCGAGAGAGAGAGAGCGCACGCGCGTGAGAGAGCTCGCGCGAGAAAGAGCACACGCGCGCGCGCGAGAGAGAGAGCACGCGCGCGCGCGAGAGAGAGCACGCGCGCGCGCGAGAGAGAGAGAGCACGCGCGCGAGAGAGAGAGAGCACGCGCGCGCGCGAGAGAGAGAGAGCACGCGCGCGCGCGAGAGAGCGAGCACGCGCGCGCGCGAGAGAGCGAGCACGCGCGCGCTAGAGAGAGAGCACGCGCACTAGAGAGGGAGAGAGAGCGCGCGAGAGAGAGAGAGCACGCACGAGAGAGAGAGCACGCACGAGAGAGAGAGCACGCACGAGAGAGAGAGCACGCGCACGAGAGAGAGAGCACGCGGACAAGAGAGAGAGCACGCGGACAAGAGAGAGAGACAGCACGCGCGAGAGCGAAAAAGAGAGCCCGCGCGAGAGAGAAAGAGAGAGAGAGAGCCCGTGCGAGAGAGCGCGCGCGCGAGACAGAGTGCGCGCGCGAGAGAAAGAGCATGCGCGCGAGAGAAAGAGCATGCGTGCGAGAGAGAGAGAGAGAGAGAGCACACGTGAGGGAGAGAGGGGGGGGAGAGAGAGAGAGAGAGAGAGAGAGAGCACACGTGAGGGAGAGAGAGGGGGAGAGAGAGAGAGAGAGAGAGAAGAGAGAGAGAAGAGAGAGAGAAGAGAGAGAGAAGAGAGAGAGAAGGGAGAGAGAAGGGAGAGAGAAGGGAGAGAGAAGGGAGAGAGAAGGGAGAGAGAAGGGAGAGAGAAGGGAGAGAGAAGGGAGAGAGAAGGGAGAGAGAAGGGAGAGAGAAGGGAGAGAGAAGGGAGAGAGAGAAGGGAGAGAGAGAAGGGAGAAGAGAAGGGAGAAGAGAGAGAGAGAGAGAGAGAGAGAGCGCGCGCGCAAGCGAGCCAGAGTGAGAGAGAGACACTCAACATTTGAGAGGTATCTGAACGAGCACATCAAATGCTGTGGCAGAGCAGGCAACGGGCCAAGTGCAGCTCAGTGGGATAAGTCCAGTTTGGTGTTTGTTGGTCTGCACTGACATGATGAGCCAAAGGATGTTTTCATATGACGCTCATATTGAACTCCATTCAGAGGATACTGGTTTTAATTCTTGCTGCCAAAGTAAACAACTTCATATTTTACCAAAACTCACCAAGACCTTGGCCATATCAACCACCAACCCCCAGACAAGATCTTGACTGTGCTCCTTTTAATTTCACTGTGTTTGGAATTATCCTCATGTTAATGAAGCAACGAGATGGTCTCTCATCTGCTGCCATTCTCCCTTGAAGTCCTTAGTCAGAGTCCAGTGTTCAACGTACAACTGCTGCATTTTGTAATTAAATATCTGTGCCTTCTTGTATGCACACATTGCAGTGAAGGATTATGTGACAGAAGTACATTAAATACTGCACGAATGGGACAAGGCTCATAGAGACAGACAGTTACGGACATAGAGTCCCAGCTACAAGATGGACATTAAAGCATGGAGTAGTACAATGTGAAATTGCATTTACAGCTCTAATTGCCAGAGTCCCAAAGTGAGCACCTCTGTGCACTCAGCACAATTCAATACTAAACTCCTAAGTTTTCACAAAACAGGAAAATTGTTTCTTCTCAGATGAAGTACTGTCCAAGACACTTACTTCTCCCTGTCAGATTTGTAGGTGTGTGCTATCTCTGGTACCAAAGGATCATCAGGGTTTGGGTCACACAACAGCGAACAGATAGACAGAAGAACTGAAGGAGAAAGAGAGAGACACAATAAGTCACTGAACAACACATGGTATTCTATAGCCGGATGGTACATTACTTAAAGCTTAATCTCAGTGCCTGAGATTCCCGACAACTTCTTCAGCACAGAAATTGCCAGCACTATTGCATTTATTTTTATTTAGATTTACAGACTTTATTTGCATAAGTCACAATGTTTAATAAGTTAGAATTGATAGAAATCTTCAAAATTGTCAGGACAAGTTGCAAAAAATATTTTGGAAAAAGGACACTCATGAGTAACATTAAATCAGTTTTGTACCAATGAAGGGTATAAACCCGAAACATCGACTTTCCTGCTCCTCTGATAAGACCATACGACCATAAGACATAGTAGTGGAAGTAAGGCCATTTGGCCCATCACGTCCACTCCGCCATTTAAATCATGGCTGATGGGCATTTCAACTCCACTTCCCTGCACTCTCCCCGTAGCCCTTGATTCCTTGAGAGATCAAGAATTTGTCGATCTCTGCCTTGAAGGCATCCAACGTCCTGGCCTCCACTGAACTCTGCGGCAATGAATCCCACAAGCCCACCACTCTCTGGATGAAGAAATGGCGCCTCGTTTCAGTTTTAAATTTACTCCCTCTAATTTTAAGGCTATGCCCACGGGTCCTAGTCTCCCTGCCTAACGGAAACAACTTCCTAGCGTCCACCCCTTCTAGGTCGTACATTATCTTGTAAGTTTCTATTAGATCCCCCCTCAACCTTCTAAACTCTAATGAATACAATCCCAGGATCCTTAGCCGTTCATCATACGTTAAACCTACCATTCCAGGAATCATCCGTGTGAATCTCCGCTGGACACGCTCCAGGGCTAGTATGTCCTTCCCGAGTTGTGGGGCCCAAAATTGGACACAGTATTCTAAATGGGGCCGAACTAGAGTCTTATAAAGCCTCAGAAGAACATCGCTGCTTTTATATTCCAACCCTCGAGATAAACGACAACATTACAGGAAGGATGTGGAAGCATTGGAAAAGGTGCAGAGGAGAT
This sequence comes from Stegostoma tigrinum, assembly GCF_030684315.1. NCBI lineage: Eukaryota > Metazoa > Chordata > Chondrichthyes > Orectolobiformes > Stegostomatidae > Stegostoma > Stegostoma tigrinum. The sequence goes on along the minus strand of NC_081393.1, from coordinate 601,032 downwards.
TTACCAGGATGTTGCCTGGTCTGGAGCGCAGGCCCTATGAAGAAAGGCTGAGGGATTTGGGTCTGTTCTCATTGGAGAGAAGGAGGCTGTGAGGGGATTTAATGGAGACATACAAGATGATCAGAGGATTAGATAGGGTGGACAGTGAGAGTCTTTTTCTGAGGACTTGTACAAGGGGGCATAGCTATAAATAGAGGGGTGATAGATTTAAGACAGATGTCAGAGGCAGGTTCTTTACTCAGAGAGTGGTAAGGCCGTGGAATGCCCTGCCTGCCAATGTAGTTAACTCAGCCACATAAGGGGCATTTAAACAATCCTTGGATAAGCATATGGATGATGGTGGGATAGTGTAGGGGGAGGGGCTTAGATTAGTTCACACGTCGGCGCAACATCGAGGGCCAAAGGGCCTGTTCTGCGCTGTATTGTTCTAATGTTCTAATGTTCTAATTACATTCGCTTTCTTAATCACAGACTCTACCTGCAAGTTAACCTTTAGAGAATCCTGGACGAACACTCCCAGATCCCTTTGCACTTCTGATTTGTGAATTTTCTCACCCTTTAGAAAATAGTCCATGCCTGTATTCTTTTTTCCAAAGTGCAAAACCTCACATTTACTCACATTGAATTTCATCAGCCATTTCCTGGACCACTCTCCTAAAACTGTCTAAATCTTTCTGCAGCCTCCCCACCTCCGCAGTACTACCTGCCTGTCCACCTGTCTTCGTATCATCGAAGCTGATGCTGCCTGACCTGCTGTGTTTCTCCAGCTCCACACTGTATTGACATTGACTAGCTGCATGCAGTCAAGTGATATCAACCTGATTGTTCTCCAATGTTCACTTCAAGTCACTTACATAGAAAAACGTAGTGCTCCAGCACAATGCCTTGGGAACACCACATTTTCCCATCAGAAAAACATTTATTCTGGATCTCTAAAAATCTATTATTTTATTCAACTTGATATTGACCGTACAATTACAGAAACCTCGACTAGAAAAGGATCATGATCAAATGGGTCAATGGGCTAAAAATTGGCAAATAGAGTTCAATCTTTTAAATGTGAGTTACCGCATTTTGGTTCAACAAGCAAGGGTAGGACATATGCAATTAATGGTAGGGCCTTGGGTAATGTTGTAAAACAGAGGGACCTAGGGGTTCAGGTACGTAATTCTTTGAAGTTAGCATCACATATAAACAGGGTGGTTAAAAAGGCATTTGGGCATGCTTGACTTCATTGCTCAGTCCTTTGATTGCAGGAGTTGGGAAGTCATGTTGAGGCTGTACAGGACACTGGTGAGGCCTCTTCCGGAATACTGTGTCCAACTCTGGTCTCCCATTGGGACCTTTTTCCCCACTGGAGCACAGGTGTCTTAATAGAAGTTTATCAAATAATGAGGGGTATGGATAGGGTTAATGGTGTTTGTCTTTTTCCTAGGATGTGGGATTTCAAGATTGGAAGGAACATTTTTAAGGTGAGAGGGGAGTCATTTAAAAAATACATGAGCAGCAAATGTTTTTACACAGAGGGTGGTTCATGTGTAGAATGAACTTCCTCAGGGATGTGGGTACAATTACAACATTTAAAAGACATTTGGATAAGTACATGAATAAGAAATGTTTGGAGGCAGGTGAGACAAGTTTAGTTGGGATTATGGTCAGCATGGACAGAAGGGTCTGTTTCCATGTTGTATAATTCTATGACTTTATTCAAAATTGACACAGTAAAACATTGATTGCATTTGCTTCACTGAACTGCTCTGATACTTTGTCAGCAACTCAATCAGATTAGTTGGGCACAACCTTCCATCAAAACTCTGTGCAGACACTCTTTAATGCTGCCTGAGAGGCCTTTCTAGTCAGTAGGATAAGAACAGTCACCAAGCCATGAACTCATCTGAAAGCTTCTGTTGAACCTGGGACAAGACGACAGGTTGCCTCACCTTTTGACAGTGTTAAAGCTGGGGACCATTGTGATCGGAGAATATCAAGGCAAATGCTGCCATTACTGTTAATGTTTGGATGATAGATCTTCGTTGTAAACGAAACCTGTTGAAACAGTCGAAGAGAAAAACAATAAGCTGCGTGGTAGCAAACACATTGGCAAAAGCAACAATGCTCAGAAAACCAAGCTGTGGCTCCTACCTTAGGTGGTTTGAAAGGATAATCTGATGGGAAATGGATATTCAGAAAGAAAACACCACCTTGGTAAGGGCTGTCACTCTACAATAAAACATCAGAGAGGGCAAGTCAGCAAAAACATTGGCACAGACAGTGAAAGGCGGTGTGTACAAAGACAGGATACTTACTGGCCCCATGATAGTAGCTTGCCAATGAAAATCTGTGAAAGAAAGAGGAGTGTGAGTTGGCTTTTCTCTTAAAGTCAGCAGTTACTTCATCCCTGTTCTTCATTTGGTATTCTCTCAACTCCCTGAGATTTCATCATTCCCCAGATATCGTATAAGACCGGAGTAAAGTATTAGTGGGAACAGGCCTGTCACAGTATTACACCGGAGTTTGGTACTGGGAGGGATAGGTCTGTTACTATATTACACCAGGGTTTACTCCTGGCGAGGACATGTCTGTCACTGTATAGCACTGGAGTAAAGTATTGGTTGGGACAGGTCTGTCACTGGTATGATCTGTCCCATATCTGCAAAAGAAACCCTCTGGTTGAATTATTTTGAAAGAGTGAATGAAGAAGTTTGCACTTCTTGAGTTATCTGAGTCTGCAAGTTTTCTGAGAGAACTATGCATGATTCATGACTTGATCACATGTGCCAGAACACCAGAGCATGACTGGGGATAAAATCACACTGTCTTTTGCTTTCAGAATTAACCTATTGGCAAAAGTGTTTATCTTTTCAGAAAGCCAATCTGTCTTTTCCTCAAGTTGCACATGTCTATACTACTGAACTAAATTCTACATGTTTATTCAATAAAGTTCTGTTGATGATAAACCCAATGTGGATGTTTATTAAGAAACCAAGCTGATGGGTCTTGTTTGAAACCTGATTTCGATCAGTCCTTAAAAAGTATTTGCGATTTTATGTGAGACCTGTGGAGTGATGGGACAAAGGCAATGGTGCACTCCTCCAACCTCTGTTGAGCCACAGAAGTAATGGCTTGCAGCAGGAGTCACAAGGAGGACATCAGAAGTTTACAGTTAAAAGTAGGGGCATGGAAAGCAGACATAATTGAGGTAACAGCACAATCTTTGATATTGATCGAACAGACCTGACCAGGCAGTGAATCAAGTGAGAATCCCATGAAGATAAAGGCAGATCATCAGTGTCGATTTTTTTTAACCAACCTATTCAGACATTTTTGACATGTCTGGGCAGGTGGGACTTGAACTCAGATCTTCTGGCCAGAGGCAGCGACACTATTATTGTATTACAAAGAAACGGTGACTCAATTCCAGAGGTCATTCCCTTCCGAACAGTTACTGTTAAATAGCTGTAAAAAAGTTAACCCAATTCTTCACTGTGGATTACTGATGGAGGTCCGGTCAGATCAATGTTTCAATTTCACATCAACAAACCACCTCAGGAAGCTATGAACAGTCTGGGTCTTAGTATACCACCAACAGACCCAAGGAACTTCAGAAAGGCACCATCCGACTCTCAAATTAGGACATACTGCCATGAATGTTCTCAAGATTGGGACAAAATACTGGAATCTCTTTTCTTTGTCACATGGGATTTACCAAATGAGACCACTTGGTTTTCGTCATTTTCAATTAGTTTGTGGCGATGAGGGGAGAGGAACCTCTGAAACTAAACAAAGAAAAGATTTTAGGCTTGAGGGATGAGCCATCGCACTAGATGATGTGTGTGTTCCAGGAGTGGCTTATAGGAGCCAAACTGGTTCAAAGCTGCCTTAGGACATTTCAACCAACCTTGAAATATTAGACAGACAGTGCTGCGAAATTGCAAACATTTTAACTGTTTGAGATGTTAGTAATCCTTCCTTTACAGAGTGAATCCTGAAAGTGTGCCTCACTGGTACATACAATGTGGTCAAAACAACTACAGAAGCACATTACTGAATAAACAACAGATCATCAGGGGTGGGGGGAAAGAACTGGCTGTGTTGAAGTATTATCACCACTAGGAGAATAAAAAGCACAGGTGTGTACAGTAGCATGGACAGTACAGGATGAAGGAATAGTGAGGATGAGGCAGAGGAAAGACCAGACAAATCCCAAAAGAATACCTACTGTCTGGTTAGATGTCACTGAATGTTTAGGGAGGGTATACAGGATGCTTTTGTTTTGAGAGGTAGTAAAACAAAAAGACCTAACAAAGTTAATCTCCAGCAGAAGTATAGGCTAATATTGTGATAAGTGTACAATCTACCAGTTATCGTGGAAAGGCCAATTGCTAAAAAAAGCATGTTGCATTCTCAATTAAAACAGATGATGTTGCGCTCATGTATTCTGCATAGATCCCGCTGCAAACCCTTGCCTACACAGCATCTATACAGACATATGCAGGTTCATATCAGACATATGAATTAGAAGGCGGCCCCTTAGCCCTCCAAATCTTCTCCACCATTAACAAGATCAAGATTTGTGTTCCAAATTCCACATTCATATCTATACTGGATACTTCTGCCTAACAAGAAACCATCCATCTCCACCTCCACCTTCAAAATATTCATTGGCTCCAACTCCATCACTTTCTGAAGGACATGGTGCATCTTTCTAAAACAACCCAGATATTCCAGGCGTGAATCTACTAAACCAATGAACTGCCTTTAATACATTTATATCTTTCGTTAAAACCAAAGCTGCACACAAATTTAACATGCAGTCTCGTCAATGCTCTGTATAACTTAAGCATAATATCCTTACTTTTGTCCCCCTCTTAATAAAGGATAGAATTCCATGAGCTGCCTTAATCACTTGCTATATCTTCATACTAGCTTTTTGATAGACATTATGGATCCACTTATTGCTAATGTGGCTTCATTCATAGTAATATGAACGTGCATTATATCTTCTGTCTACCTACATAGGTAATTCTGTCATTCCATTTTTGTCACATTTTGCAAGACAACCTAAATCCATTCTAACCCCAAAAAGCTGCCTAATTCAACAATGTCCGAAGTTTCTAATTGTCTAAAACGCATTCAAATTTCTGTCATTGAAGCAATGTTTTCTCTTCAGCTTCTCAGTTTCTGCACACTGGTTTCATTTAAAATCATTTCAAAGCTTCACTTCCATGTGCATGTAGCAGCATTTCTCTCAACTTCCTCAAAAACACTGCTGGCATCTATTTTACCTCTTGAAAGAGGAAAAATACATTGAACACACATGCAATACAAGATGTCACAAGACACAAGGGAAAAAAAGCAGAAAAGTGAAATGGATTGACATGAAAGTAGGAACACAATCAAAAATTATTAGTGCCGGAAGAGGCCATTTGATCCATCATGCCAGTGCTACTCTCCCGCCTTTCCCTCAATCCTCAAACACTGCAGTTCTATCCAAAAAGAGCCAGAGAGAGAAAACTGTCAGAGTACAAATAAAAATGAGAACTTAGCATTGAATGAAGATAAAAGACAGCTGTAAATGACTTGATTGTCAGGCTGATTCTAGTTTTGTGGCCATGTTTTGTACTATGAAGCCACGCATTTTCAATTAACAATATTTGGTCGCTCAATGTCACAGCACCATCAAGTCTTAAACAGAAACATTTTCAGGAAATTTCAAGTGCAAGTTTCAACAAACTTCGGTCTTCATCATCATCCCGTTTAGAGGAATTAGTCAGCCACCTAAAACCACCTTTGACCAACCAGACTTTCACTTAAAACTATGCTGAAAAGCAGAAAGGTAAGCACGCACTTTTCAAACATTTCTTCTCAATGTTTTTAGCTTCATTTTAGCTTTCAAGCATATTTCTGACAATGGCCATTTAAATGGTAGTTTTGCCCTTGGCTGAACATCACACACAAGAAAAATGTCCTGTAACTCTGTGCACTTACAGTCATCTCCTACTGGACCGGCTGAACACAGTGCTGGAGGGTCACGCTCCAAGTCCTGGTATTCCTGGTAAAGAATGAAAAAACAAGTTTAAACAGAGCAAGTTTCCTTGGGTGAAATTCTCACACACAAGTTCAGCAAAACGATTCACGCTGAATGCATCAGTTGGAAAACAGAACAAGCTTCACAATAAGAGATAATAAAATGTGAGGCTGGATGAACACAGCAGGCCAAGCAGCATCTCAGGAGCACAAAAGCTGACGTTTCGGGCCTGGACCCTTCATCAGACAGGGGGATGGGGAGAGGGAACTGGAATAAATAGGGAGAGAGGGGGAGGCAGACCGAAGATGGAGAGTAAAGAAGATAGGTGGAGAGAGTATAGGTGGGGAGGTAGGGAGGGGATAGGTCAGTCCAGGGAAGACAGACAGGTCAAGGAGGTGGGATGAGGTTAGTAGGTAGCTGGGGGTGCGGCTTGGGGTGGGAGGAAGGGATGGGTGAGAGGAAGAACCGGTTAGGGAGGCAGAGACAGGTTGGACTGGTATTGGGATGCAGTGGGTGGGGGGGAAGAGCTGGGCTGGTTGTATGGTGCAGTGGGGGGAGGGGACGAACTGGGCTGGTTGAGGGATGCAGTAGGGGAAGGGGAGATTTTGAAACTGGTGAAGTCCACATTGATACCATTAGGCTGCAGGGTTCCCAGGCGGAATATGAGTTGCTGTTCCTGCAACCTTCGGGTGGCATCATTGTGGCAGTGCAGGAGGCCCATGATGGACATGTCATCTAGAGAATGGGAGGGGGAGTGGAAATGGTTTGCGACTGGGAGGTGCAGTTGTTTGTTGCGAACTGAGCGGAGGTGTTCTGCAAAGCGGTCTCCAAGCCTCCGCTTGGTTTCCCCAATGTACAGGGAGCAACACCGAGTACAGTGGATGCAGTATACCACATTGGCAGATGTGCACGTGAACCTCTGCTTAATGTGGAATGTTATCTTGGGGCCTGGGATAGGGGTGAGGGAGGAAGTGTGGGGGCAAGTGTAGCATTTCCTGCGGTTGCAGGGGAAGGTGCCGGGTGTGGTGGAGTTGGAGGGCAGCGTGGAGCGAACAAGGGAGTCACGGAGAGAGTGGTCTCTCTGGAAAGCAGACAGGGGTGGGGATGGAAAAATGTCTTGGGTGGTGGGGTCGACCTGGGTTCGAATCCTGCCACAGCAGATGGTGGAATTTGAGTTCAGTGAAACATCTGAAATTAAGAGTCTAATGATCACAATAAGAGAGTCAGGTTACATAACTGTATTTTATTTTGCACAAACAGACTTTGTCCATGAGTCAGTTAGATGTCATCACTGCTGTCAAAAGGGGGACAAGTGTTAAATGACATGAATTGAGAAAACAATCTAGCTGCTTCAATTTGGATATCTAAAAGACGCTCTGAGCTATCAACAGCGGAACATGTTCAACCACACATTCAATCTGCAACCTCAACATGTGGCATATCTCTGTCTCTATCACTGCCAAGAAGCCAGGAAACAAAGCATGGTTCAAGGAGCAGTGAAGGACAGCATGACTGGATCAGGCAATAGCAAACAGATTCGCATAATCAGTGAGTAGATATCACATTCGGAGTGAGGCACAGTCCCACTGAGGATGCATCTCTGGGATTCTGGAGCAGCGTGGGCATTTAGTGCATTCAATTAGAAACGTGCACATTTTTTAACAGGATAAATGGAAGGCGAGCATCAGGGCCCAGAACAAAGAAAGACATCACAGGAAAACCCAAGTTCATCGGGTGGTAACAACTGATGACTTGACGATTACATGTTTCTTTCAAATTAAAGGTAAACAGAAGTAATATTTTTACCAGATTAAAAACTAAACAACCAGCAGAAAATTTTTTTTTAAAAATCACAAATTAAGAGCTGAGTAAACAAAATAAGGATGCAAGGCCAGGCAATGTGTTGTACTAACTTGATGTGAGCGCTGATGAATCCCGTAGTGGTTTATTTACTTTTATTTCATTTACAATGACTACATGTGTACCAAGTGGTGGTTGCTTGAAGAACCCTGGCTCAGATTTGACGAGATGGAGTCCAAACTTTCAACACTGAGAGAAGACAGGGAAGGGGGAATGTTATCTGAACTCTGTCTCATGAGGCAGTCACATCCTTTAGATTAACTCACCTCAAATTTGGTCAGTGGTCAGGCAGGAGATGGTGTGACCAGGAGCAAGACAGGTAGAGGATCCAGGAGAGACACAATCAAGAGCTGAGGCTCCTGTAGCAATAACAGGTCTAACATTCTGGCTCTTCATAACGGGCCAGGCAGTATAAATTCCAAGAGAAGTGGAATAACATTGCTTCATTGGAGGCTCCACTGATGATGTCACTTAGCATGGTGACCAAACGAAAACAAGCCAGCTTGGTGAGCATGTCATAAACCTCATTCTGGCTCCTTCTATAGACAAGTGCAGGGGCTGAAGGGAGGATGGGAAAACTGGCCATAGCATGTGGTTCAGAGGGCCAATGAAGCAGTGAGAGAAAAGAGGTTGTAATTGTAGTCAGTAATCAGGGATAAGTATAATCAGGGGCATCAACACTGTTCTCTGTAGCCAGGGTTGACAGTCCCCAAGACTGTGTCACCTATCTGGTGCTCAAGTTTAAAACATCTCATCTGGGCTGTAATGGAACATGGAGCAGGAGGGGAAAGATCTAGTTGTCATGTTCATGTCTGTACCAAATACATAGGTAGAACAAGGAAAGAGGCTCTGTTGAGGGAATATGAGCAGCTAGGGGCTAAATTAAAAAGCAGGACCAGAAAGGTAATAATCTTCAGATTACTACTTTGCACTGTCAACACAATTAAAGTAGTAAACACATGGATCAAAGGCTGGTGTGGGAAAAATGAATTCAAGTCATGGGGCATTGGCACCAGTACTGGGCAAAGGAAGGAGCTATTCCAATGGGTGAGCTCCACCTGAACCATGCTGCAACCAAGAGTCCTAACAAATAATATAACCAGGGCTGTATATGGGGCTCTGCACTGAATAGTGAGAGTGTGGAATGAGTTGTATTAGAACATACAAAATTAAAGGTAAAGGAGAAGGTCAGTTTGCGGTTAGTGATGGGGCTCAATGTTAGCAGAAAATGAAAGGAAGGGACAGAATGTGCGAATGTCATATTGCACCAAGGAACCATTAAAATGTGAAGAAATTTGATAATAGAACAAACTTAAAGGCTTTGTATCTTAAACTCAAGACATTCAGAATAAGGTGGATGAACTGATGCCACAAATCAAAGTAAATGAAAATGACCTCAGTCATTACAAAAACATGATTACAAGGAGGTACTCCAGCACAACTTGCAACCTCATGGCCCAGCATATCCCCCACTCAATAATTACCATCAAGCCAGGTTTAATGGAGAGTGCAGGAAACCATTCCAGGAGCAGCAACAGGCATAGGTGAAATGAGGTGCCAACTTGCTGAAGCTACCAAACAGGACTACTTGAGCACCAAACAGTCAAAGCAGCAAATCATAACCAACCAATCAGATGTAAGCTCTGCAGTCCTGCATGACAGTGGACAATTAAACAACTCACTGGAGGAGACAGCTCCACAAATATGCCCATTCTTAATGATGGAAGAACCCAGCACCTCAGTGCAAAAGATCAGGCTGAAGCATTCACAGCAACCTTCAGCCAGAAATGAGAATTGGCTCATCCAACTCAGCCTCTTCCTGTGCTTCCCCAGAATGACCGATAGTAGACTTCAACTAAATCACTTCACTCCACAGGATATCAAGAAATGTTTGGAGGTGCTGGTTACTGCAAAGACTATGGGGCCTGACAACATTCCAGCAACAGTACTGAAGACTTGTGCTCCAGAACTTTCCATTCCCCTAACTAAGGTCTTCCAGTACTAGTTACAACACTGGCAGCTCCCTGACAATGTACAGGACCTACCTGGGCAATTTTCCACATAGCAAGCAAGACAAACGCAACCCAGCCTATTAGCACCCCATCATTTGTGATGGAAGGTGTCATCAACAGTTCCATCTAGCAGGACTTGCTCAGGTTGGGCTCCACAGGTCTTCTCAAATTGTGACCTCATTACAGGCTTGGTGTAAACTTGAACTAAAGCAGTGATTAGCTCAATAGCTAATTGATAGATTAAACAAGTCAACAAAATATTGGAAATGATAGCAGTATCCAGTACCTCTAACCATTTCTTGATATCCTGTGGAGTGAAGTGATTTAGTTGAAGTCTACTATCGATCATTCTGAGGAAGCACAGGAAAAGGCTGAGATGGATGAGCCAATTCTCATTTCTGGCTGGGATTAATTCAGAACCTAGCAAAGGAGGACTAAAAAGATAATCAATATAGAAAACAAACAATGAAGGCAAACTAGCAACAGCTAAGACATTTCAAACATCTCATTCATATGAATACGAGGGATGAGTTGAGTACCATCACCATCACCACAGTAGTAATAGTATTAGACAAACTAATGGGGCTAAAGGCAAATAAGTCAGTCCCCTGCCCTTAAAGGATTGCATCCTAGGATCCTCAAAGAAGTTGTTAAGGAGACAGTGGATCTATTGGTTTTAAGTTTCCAAAAACTCCTTGGATTGTGGAGAAATGCATAAGTTTTTGTTAAAAGCCCCAATATGACTCCCATTCAAAAAAGAGGAGAGACAAAAGCAGGTGATGATTGGTCAATTAGCCTAACAGCTACTCTTGATACAGTTTGGAAATCAAGAAAGTAATAGAAGAACATGTTGAAGCTTATCATCAAGCAGTGTCAACATGGCTCTGTGAAATGGAAATGGTGTCTGAGCAGTTTAAGAGACTTTTCAGAGGAAGTCTGAACAAGAGTGGATAGAGGGGAACCAGTAGATGTGTTGCATTTAGACTTCCAGAGGCATTTACCAAGATACCTCACAAATGATTAAGTCATAAGATAAAAGCCCCAGTGTTGGAGGCAGTATATTGACATGGATAGAAAGTATTAGCTTATGGGCAACCAAAATGGTCACAGAAATTTGAGGATGCATACATGAGGATCAATGGTCGGCACAACATCGTATGCTGAAGGGCCTGTTCTGTGCTGTATTGTTCTATGTTCTATGTTCTAAAAGTGAGTGGGGATAAAGGGTTTTTTCAGGTTTCGGCAGAATCAGACCACAACCGTTTACAATGTATGTTAATGATGGAGGATGGAAGCGAATATACTGCAGCCAAATTTGCAAACAACACAAAAACAGGTGGAAAGGCAGGTTGGGATCGGGATATGAACAGTTTAAACAGATATTGATAGATTAAACAAGTCGACAAAATATTGGCAAATCAAGTACAACATGAGAATATGTGAAGTTTGTCATTTTGAAAGGGAGATACTGCAACAAAAAGGAACTTGAGGGTATTTGTTAACAAAACACAGACTAGACACCAGTGCAGCAGATAATTGGGAAGGCTAATGAAATGTTAGCCCAAGGGGACTGGAGTATGAGTAGGGCCGACTTACTGCAACTATACAAGGTGCTGGTGAGAGCATATCTGGAGTATTGCGAGTAGCTATCTAAGGAAAGATATTGTTTCACTGGTGGCAGTTCAGAGAAGGTTCACTAGGTTAATGCTGGTACGGAGGGACCGTCTAGGAGCAAAGGCTAAAAAGTTTTCTGAGGAAGGGTCACCAGACTTGAAACATTAACTCTCAACTTTTTTTCTTCACAGATGCTGCCAGATCTGCTGAGCTTTTCTAGCAACTTCTGTTTTTGTTCCCAAAATGGGGCTCTACTCACTGGAGTTTAGAAGAATGGGAGGATATCTCATTGGATTCTTAAGGGGTTTCACAGAGTAAATGCTGAAAGGATGTTTCCCCTCACAGAAATATCTAGGACCAGAGGGCATAGTCTCACAAGTCAATGGTAACTTAAGACAGAGATGAGAAGGAATTTATTTTCTCAAAGTGTTGTCTCCCTTTGGAACTCTTTACCACAAAGCACTGTGGGGGCAGAGTCTATGTGTACATTTAAGGCTGAGATACACAGATTCTTGTCCAGAAAGGCAATCAAGGGTCATGGGAAAAATGCAGCAAAGTGGACATGAGGAGAGTTGGATCAGCTGTGATCCTACTGAACAGCACAGCAGGGTCGAGGGGTCGGCCAGTCCACTCATGTCGCTATTTCCTATTGTCTCAAAGAGTTTGCTTAAACATTGTAAAAGATAGAAGTGTGGTACCCAAGGGAACAAGTTGAGGCTGAAGCACTTTCAGCCAGAAGTGTCAAATGGATGATCTTGTCATGGCAGGATTCTGACATTTCCAGCATCTCAAAATTACATTTTTAACCAATTTGTTTTATTCCACATAACACTAGAAAACCAAAAGAACAGAGGATGCTGTAAATAAGGAACAAAAACAAAGTTGCTGGATAAGCTCAGCAGGTCTGGCTGCATCTGTGGAGGAGAAAACAGAGTTAATGTTTCGGGTCCGGTGACCTTTCCTCAGAGAAAACCACTGGATACTCCAAAAGCTATAGATGCTGAAACAATTCCGCCAGCAGATGTGGAGGCATGTTCTAGAATGAACAGTACCTCTATCCAGCTCATCATCATCACTGATATCTATCTGTGTGGAAAACTGAAAAAGGAGGTCATGCTAACAAAAAGCAGGACAAATCCAAGCCAGCCAATTGCTATCCCATCAGTCTACTTTCAAGTTTCAGCAAAACGATGGACAGTGCCATCAAACGGCTCTCACCCAGAACACGCTCACTGAAACTCAGTTCCCTCAGGACCACTTAGCTCCGGGTCCCATTTCAGCTTTGTTCCAAACATGGACAAGAGCTGAACTGAACAGATGAAGTGAGATGACTTGTCCTTGATAAGAAGGCCGAGTGTGGCATCAATGAGCTCTCGTGAACTGCAATCAATGCAATTGGGTCACATCCAGCATACAGGTAGATAGCTTAGTGGGGGATGGCCACCAGTCTTTTATTGTCAGGATAGCATTGCACTTCATATCGTTCAGGCTTTGATGCCATTGTGAGGACGTGGTTCCTCAAAGCGGTGTCAAAGGCCTAGCCGTATCACGTTGCATCAAAGATCTTCTCTCCATCAGGAGGGGAACAAATAGGAATGTTTACTGATGATTCAGAATTCGTTCAAAGATAAAGCAGTCAGCGTCCAGGCAGCAAGACCTGGACAACACCAAGAGTGAAGTTTAAAGGTGCCAAACGGGATTCATGTCGTACAAGTGTCCAAGTGCTCCGTCAAGCACCAACTCACAGCAGCAGTTGTGTGGACTATAAGATGCATTGCAGCAGTTTGCTATGCCTCTTTCAATTACATCTTCCAAACTACAACTTCTGTCATCTGAAAGAACAAGGGCACTGGACATCAACTGCACATTTCACTCCATCTACCCCACCCTGATATGAAAATCAATTGCCAACTCTTTGTCGTTACCCAACCCAAACCGTAGAACTCGCTCCCTGACAGGTTCAACAGTTCAAAGTTGCACTACATTCTAAAGGGAAATCCAGACTGAGGGATTACTGCTGCTCGCCACCAATGCTAGCGCCCATGAAAACAGATGCGTCTGCCGAGTCTTCGGAAGACGCAATAGCCCCATTCACTTGCTTCAGCACCAGGCTTATGTAAATTCTCCCCTTTTTCATGTATTTGGAAGTAATTATTCAATCTGCACCTACAGGCACTACATTCCAGATTGCAATTCATGCAGTAAAATTTCCTCACACTGTCTCTGGTTCTTCTGCCATTAGCTGTCAGACTATTCCTTTGGTTATCAACTCACCCTTTTCTCCCCTGACTTCTATCACAATTGTTCCTCTGTTTAAACACATCTGCTCTCAGGGACCACTCCTGGTGTCGTATGTTCTATGTTCTCCTCTGGCAAGTGGGAGGCTTTCAAAAATAAGACAATGGGAGTTCAAGAACAGCTTGCTCCTGTTACAGTAAAGGGCAAGGACAGCAGCAGTAGGGAATACTGGATGACAAGATATTGAGGCTCTGGTTAAGGAAAAGGAGGCCTATGTCAAATATAGACAGCTGCATTCAAGTGAATCCTTTGAGTACAGCGGGTGCAGGAGTACACTAACAAGGAAATCAGGAGCAAAAACGAGACAAGAGGGAGCTTTTGAAAATAACTTTAAGGAGAATCCAAAGAGATTCCACAAGTATATGAAGTGCAGAAGAGTAATGGGGGAGGGAATAAGGCCACTTAAAAATCACAAGGCCATCTGTGTGTGGAACCAGTGGAGATAGGTGAACCCAAGAGGTTATGGTGAAGCTGTACAAAACTCTGGTGCGGCCACACTTGGAGTATTGTGTACAGTTCTGGTCACCGCATTATAAGAAGGATGTGGAAGCTTTGGAAAGGGTGAAGAGGAGATTTACTAGGATGTTGTCTGGTATGGAGGGGAAGGTCTTACCAGGAAAGGCCGAGGGACTTGAGGCTGTTTTCATTAGAGGGAAGAAGGTTGAGAGGTGACTTAATTGAGACACATAAAATAATCAGAGGGTTAGATAGGGTGGACAGGGAGGGGCGTTTTCCTAGGATGGTGACGGCGAGCACGAGGGGCCATAGCTTTAAATTGAGGGGTGAAAGATATAGGACAGATGTCAGAGGTAGTTTCTTTAGTCAGAGAGTAATAAGGGAATGGAACGCTGTGCCTGCAACATTATAGAATAGAATCCCTACAGTGTGGAAACAGGCCCTTCGGCCCAACAAGCCCACACCGAACCTCAGAGCATCCCACCTACACCCATCCCCCTATAACCCACCTAATCTACACTTCCCTGTACACTATGGGCAATTTAGCATCACCAATCCACCTAGCCTGCACATCTTTGGACTGTGGGAAGAAACCAGAGCACCCGGAGGAAACCTGCGCAAACAGTAGTAGATTCACCAACTTCAGGTACATTTAAGTCGTCATTGGACAAGCATATGGACGTATATGGAATAGTGTCGGTTAGATGGGCTTCAGATCGGTATGACAGGTCGGCACAACATCGAGGGCCGAAGGGCCTGTACTGTGCTGTAATGTTCTATGTTCTATGTAATATTTTGTGTCAGTATTTACTGTGGAGAAAGACGTGGAAGTAAGGAACTCAGGGAAATAAATAGCGATCTCTTGAAAGGAGTTCATATTACATAAGAGATGGTGCTGGAGTGTCTTAGAACACAATAAGATAGATAACCCCCTGGAACCTGATCAAGTGTATCCCAGAACACTGTGGCAAGCCAGGGAAGAATTTGCATGGTCCCTAGCAGTAAGATCTGTATCATCAATAGCCACGGGTGAGGTGACAGAAGACAGGAGGTTCGCTAATATTGTGTCATTATTTAGAAAAGACTGCAAGGAAATGTCAGGGAGCTACAGACTGGGTGAGCTTATTGTCAGTGGTGAGTTGTCGGAGGGCATTGAGAGACAGAATCCACATACATTTGGAAAGACAAGGATTGATTTGAGAGAGTCAGCATTGCTTTGGGCATGGGAAATTGTGTCTCTCAAACTTGACTAAGCATTTTTACCCCCAAGAGGTAGCCAAGAAGTTACATGAAGGCACAGTTGTAGATATTGTCGACATGTACTTTAGCAAGGTGTTTAACAAGGTTGCACACTGCAGAATGGTTAGTTAGGCGAGATCACAAGGGATCCAGATTTGGCTTGATGGCAGGAGACAGCCAGTGGTACAGGGATATTGTTACTGCTCCTGTTCCAGATGTGCTTGATGGAGTTGGTGTGAAGGGACTTTAGTGAAAATGAATAGAGGAGCCTCTCCTAGATTTTGAAGCTTTTGTTGTTCCTGTCCTAGGAGCGTTTGATGGAGAAGGAGCAAAGAGTGTTTGCTTTTTCTTTCAAGTTTTCTTTGCTTTTGAAAGAGCTGGGGAAATTATTTTATAATTTTACCCCTAGTTGTCTCTACCCCCAAGAGAGGCTGATGGGAGGATGGTGTGCAGGGGGACATCTTTTTGTTTATTTATTAATTTTTGTTTTCCAGAATCAAAGGTACTCTGTTTTTGTTTTGAGAGTCAAAGAAACTTTCCCTTCTGGTTAGACAGGATATTGGAAAATTTTACTTTGTATTTTACCAGTGCTCCTCTCACCCTAGGAGTGTCTGTTGGGTACGGTGTCAGGGGTGTGGGGGTGGAGTCTTCACTTTTTTGTTTCGATCCTTTGTTTAAAAGAGTACAGGGTCGTTGTTCAAACTGGAGGTCTGTAACTAGTACTGTGCTGCAAGGATCGGTGCTGGGGACACTGTTGTTCGTCATTTATATAAATAATTTGGATGAGAACATAGGAGGCATCGACAGTAAGCTTGTGGATGATGCCAAAAGTGGAAAGTGAAGAAGGTGATTCAAGAATACAACAGCATCTTGATCAACTGGGCCAACAAACGGAGGAATTCCAGATAAATGCAAGGTTTTCCATTTTTCTAAGACAAACCAGGTCAGGACGAACACAGTTAATGGTACAGCCTTAAGGACTGTTGTCAAGCAGAGACCCATGGTTCAGGAACACGATTCCTTGAAAGTGGTGTCACAGATAGATAGGATAGTAAAGAAGTTGCTTAGCACACTTGCCTTCATCAGTCAGAGCATCAAGTACTGGAGCTGGGGCTTCATATTATGACTGTCTAAGACATTGGTAAGGCTACATTTAGAGTACTGTTTCTGTGCTGCACGACTGTCTCTAAGACCTTGACAACTTTCTTAAGCATGCTGGCCTGAACTGAGACACACCACCATCTAAGACATTAACAGCATTTCATTAAATTATACAATAGCTGACCTGTTTCTGTATTCTATCCCAATTAGTGCATGCAAAAATCACATTACTTCTAAAAACAGCCTTCTTAGCATCACCCTCCAAGAACTGTTTATCATATATGACTATATCTTTCTGTCTTTTCCTTTTCTCCCAAATGCCATTAGTACTTGTACAAGTGAAATTTGATCTGTTATATTTCTGCACATCTCAGCAGACCACTGCCTTCCTAAATAAGTAACTAACATCCTAATTATTTAACACATGACCAATTTTGTAACCTATTAGAATATGCCCACATGTACAAGCCCAGGCAGCCAATGAAAATGCAGAGATCTTTGTTTCAACTCCCAGGGAGCAACAATATCAAAAACACTGAGCCACTCCTCTTTTCTTCTGTCCTTTAGCCAATCCCACACCCACACCGTCACTATCCTTTCAATCACATGGCTGTTAATGATAATCATGTCGCCCAAAATCTGAGAACACTCTCCATAATTTTTTAAACTAAGTTTGGGCTGTGGTGAGATAGGAGAGCCTCTGGCAGAGGCCATCTCTGCTCCAGTTCTGAAGAGTCACACTGGACTCAAAGCGTTAACTGTATTTGTCCACAGATGCTGCCAGACCTGCTGATTTTTTCTCTAGCACTTTCTGGTTTTATTGCCATCCTGGAGAACTCAGTGGGAAATACAAACCATCAGACCAAAGACCTTGAAAGTGAAGTCACAGGTGGAGAGGGAGGTGAAAAAGGTGCCTAGCACACTTGTCTTCGATGGTCACAACATCGAGTACAGGAGTTGGGTCACCATGCTGTGGGTGTACAGAACATTAGTGAGGTATGCAATTCTGTTTGCTCTTCTATAGGAAGGAAGTTAAACTCAAGGTGGTGAAGAAAAGATTTACAAGGATGTTGCCAGGACAGAAGGGTTTGGAGTTATAGGGAGAGGCTGAATAGGCTGAGGCTTTTTCCCCTGGAGCATCGGCAGCTTAGGAGTGACCTTATAGAGGTTTATAAAATCATATGGGGCATGAATAGGGGTAAATAACAACGGTCCTTTTCTCCAATAATGGAATTCCAAAACTGAAGGGCATAGGTTTAAGGCTGGGAGCAGGGGGAGGAAAGATTTACAAAGGAGTGGGAGGGATAACTTTTTCACATGGAAGCTGGTGCATGTATGGAAATGAGCTGCCAGAGACTGGTACAATAACATTGAAAAGACACCTGGATGGGTATATGAATAGGAAGGGCTTAGAGGGATATGGGCCGAATGCTGGGAAATGGGACTAGACTGGATTCAGATGGTTGGTCAGCACAGACGAATTAGACAGAAGTATCCGCTTCTGTGCTGTATGTCTCAATGATCGAAAATCAACGGAACAGGGAGAATACCTCGATAACATTTACACAAACGCTTTGTGTAGAAAAA
Organism: Stegostoma tigrinum; assembly: GCF_030684315.1. Classification (NCBI taxonomy): domain Eukaryota; kingdom Metazoa; phylum Chordata; class Chondrichthyes; order Orectolobiformes; family Stegostomatidae; genus Stegostoma; species Stegostoma tigrinum. The sequence continues at coordinate 582,837 of NC_081393.1, read as the reverse complement.
TCAGTTGAGTTCTTTCCTACTATGCAAGCACGTGTCTTATCAATTTACATGACCAGATGTTTGCTCAGCAATCTGAACATGATCAGCTGTTTTCAGCAATCAAGTTATGTATTAAGTTAAATGTCTTAAATACAAGCTGCAGATTTGAATTGCACGAATACATCACAAACTCAAGATAACATCAAGTTCAAGTTAATTTAAAAAAAAGGTCAGCTCTCATGAAGAGGGACTGGGCTTGTGATATTAACTCTGTTTTCTTCCCACAAATGTTACCAGTCCTGCCAAGATCTCTGTTTTTATGCCATACTTGTGTGGCAGAGGCTTACTGGGTTAAGTAGATCTTTGCTACATTCATACGGATAAAGATTGGCCTGGGGGGAGGGGGGGCACAGAGAGAAAAGAAGGCGAAAGAAGAGAAGTTGAGAACCTCAACATCTTCATCCTCTTGCACTTCCACCTCCTTTGATGCAAGGCGTAGCCATCTCATTTGTTTTGGTTTTGGCATTCATCGCTGCATTTGCCCGAGGTCTCAGCTCTGTTCTACTCAATCTGCTTTCTCATGTAGGAGTACGAAGGTGCTCTTTCCCTAAACGCCTTGCCATTGTCCATCCATCCTGACTGCAAACGACAAGTCTTTCTTGACAACATGAATCAGCTACCTCTTTCACTCCATCCCTTGCCCTAACCCACTGGTCCAAACTTCCTTCAAAGTGGGGTGGAAGGGTGGAATGGAGAGGAGTCGTGAGCCAGGCGAGGGGCAGGGGGTGGGAGGGAGGCGGGCAGGGAGGCGGGCAGGGGGTGGGAGGGAGGCGGGCGAGGGGCGGGGGGAGCGAGGGAGGTGGGGAGGAGCGAGGCGGGCGGGGAGGAGCGGGGAGGAGCGAGGCGGGCTGGCGGGCGAGGGGCGGGGAGGAGCGAGGCGGGCGGGCGAGGGGCGGGGAGGAGCGAGGCGGGCGGGCGAGGGGCGGGGAGGAGCGAGGCGGGCCGGCGAGGGGCGGGGAGGAGCGAGGCGGGCCGGCGAGGGGCGGGGAGGAGCGAGGCGGGCCGGCGAGGGGCGAGGGGCGGGGAGGAGCGAGGCGGGCGGGCGAGGGGCGGGGAGGAGCGAGGCAGGCGAGGGGAGGGGCGGAGCGAGGCGGGCGAGGGGAGGAGCGGAGCGAGGCGGGGGGCGAGGCGGGCAGTGTAGGAAGGGAGGCGGGCGAGGGACAAAAGGCCGTGAGGGAGGCGGGGGACCAGGAGTAGAGGGGCACTGGACAGGGGTACTGTGATGAGGTGGGGTGGCGAAAGGGACTGGATAGGGGGACTGAGAGGGGTTGTGCCAAGGGACGAAGGGGGCCGGGGTATGGAACGAAGCGGGGGACAGAGAAGGGGAGTGGACAAGGAAACTGAGAGGAACCGCGAGGGGGAGAAGGGCAGCGGCCACGGGGACCCCGAGTGGGAGAAGGGCAGCGGCGTGGGGACCGCGAGGGGGTGAAGAGGGAGAAGGGGAGCGGTCCAGGGGGGCTGCGAGGGGGTGAAGGTGGGAGAAGGGGAGCCATCATGGGGACTGCGAGGCTGTGGCGGGGGGGAAGCAGACAGGGGGACTGCCAGGAAAGGGCAAGGCGGACAGGAGGACTCTTGGAAAGTGGACAGGGGGCTGCGAGGAGGGAGGGAGGCCTGGAGAGTGGACAGGGGTCTGCAAGGTTGGGGCGGGCAGACAGGGGGACCGTGAGGGGAAGGCAGGGGGGGGGGGGGGGGAAGAGAGGGAGTGGGGGGGCAGAGAGGGTGTTGGGGGAGAGGGGGGGGAAGAGAGGGCGTTGCAGGAGTGGGGGGAGAAAGGTCATGGGGGGAGAGAGGGAGTGGGGGGGGCGGACAGGGGACCCTGAGGGGGTGCGGACAGAGGGGCCAGATAGGGGGACGGGGGGCGGATTGGTGGACCGGACGGGGGTGCGGGGCTGCGATAGGGTTAAGCGGACCGTGAGGGGAGGGAGTGGGGGTGCGGACAGGGGTCTGTGAGGGGGCGTGGCGGACTGGGAGGGGAGGGAGTGGAGGGGGTGCAGACAGGTGGGCTGTGAGCGGGGGGGGGGGGAGACAGGTGGGCTGTGAGCGGGGGGGGGGGGAGACAGGTGGGCTGTGAGCGGAGGGGGGGGGGAGGGGGGGGAGGGGGGGGAGACAGGGGGACCGTGAGGGGAGGGGGCTGACAGGGGGACTGTGAGGGGGGGGGTGGCAGACAGGGGGACCGTGAGGGGAGGGAGTGCAGGGGGCGGACGGGGAACTGTCGGGGAGGGGAGTGGGGAGGGGAGTGGGGAGGGGAGGGCAGACAGGGGGACCGTGAGGGGAGGGAGTGGGGTGGGCGGACAGGGGGACCGTGAGGGGAGGGAGTGGACAGGGGCACCATGGGGGGGGGGGGTGTGGAGGGGGGCAGGGAGACAGTGAGGGGAGGGAGATAGGGGGGCGGACAGTGAGGGGAGTGGTGTGGGGGTGAGTGTGGGGGGGGGAGGTGTGGGGGTGAGTGTGGGGGTGAGTGTGGGGGGGAAGGAGTGTGGGGGGGGAAGGAGTGTGGGGGGGGAAGGAGTGTGGGGGGGGGGAAGGAGTGTGGGGGGGGGGAAGGAGTGTGGGGGGGGGGAAGGAGTGTGGGGGGGGGGGAAGGAGTGTGGGGGGGGGAAGGAGTGTGGGGGGGGGAAGGAGTGTGGGGGGGGGAAGGAGTGTGGGGGGGGAGAAGGAGTGTGGGGGGGGAGAAGGAGTGTGGGGGGGGAGAAGGAGTGTGGGGGGGGAGAAGGAGTGTGGGGGGGGGAGAAGGAGTGTGTGGGGGAGAAGGAGTGTGGGGGGGGGAGAAGGAGTGTGTGGGGGAGAAGGAGTGTGGGGGGGGGAGAAGGAGTGTGGGGGGGGAGAAGGAGTGTGCGGGGGGAGAAGGAGTGTGGGGGGGGAGAAGGAGTGTGGGGGGGGAGAAGGAGTGTGGGGGGGGAGAAGGAGTGTGGGGGGGACGAGGATTGGGGGTGGGGGGAGGGGTGGGGAGAGGGGTGGGGGGAGAGTGGGAGGAGGAGTGGGGGTGGGGGAGATGAGTGGGGGGGGCAGAGGAGTGGGGGGGAGAGGAGTGGGGGGGAGAGGAGTGGGGGGGAGAGGAGTGGGGGGGAGAGGAGTGGGGGGGAGAGGAGTGGGGGGGAGAGGAGTGGGGGGGAGAGGAGTGGGGGGGAGAGGGGTGGGGGGGAGAGGGGTGGGGGGGAGAGGGGTGGGGGGGGAGAGGGGTGGGGGGGAGAGGGGTGGGGGGGAGAGGGGTGGGGGGGAGAGGGGTGGGGGGGAGAGGGGTGGGGGGGAGAGGGGTGGGGGGGAGAGGGGTGGGGGGGAGAGGGGTGGGGGGGAGGAGTGGGGGAGAGGGGTGGGGGCGGGGGGAGGATGAGTGGGGGCGGGGGGAGGAGGAGTGGGGGCGGGGGGAGGAGGAGTGGGGGCGGGGGGGAGGAGCAGTGGGGGCGGGGGGAGGAGCAGTGGGGGCGGGGGGAGGAGCAGTGGGGGCGGGGGGAGGAGCAGTGGGGGCGGGGGGGAGGAGGAGTGGGGGCGGGGGGGAGGAGGAGTGGGGGCGGGGGGGAGGAGGAGTGGGGGCGGGGGGGGAGGAGGAGTGGGGGCGGGGGGGGAGGAGGAGTGGGGGCGGGGGGGGAGGAGGAGTGGGGGCGGGGGGGGAGGAGGAGTGGGGGCGGGGGGGGAGGAGGAGTGGGGGCGGGGGGGAGGAGGAGTGGGGGCGGGGGGGGGGAGGGGAGGAGGAGTGGGAGTGGGGGGGGAGGAGGAGTGGGGGCGGGGGGGGAGGGGAGGAGGAGTGGGGGCGGGGGGGGAGGGGAGGAGGAGTGGGGGGGAGGGGAGGAGGAGTGGGGGCGGGGGGGAGGAGGAGTGGGGGCGGGGGGGAGGAGGAGTGGGGGCGGGGGGGAGGAGGAGTGGGGGCGGGGGGGGAGGAGGAGTGGGGGCGGGGGGGAGGAGGAGTGGGGGCGGGGGGAGGAGGAGTGGGGGCGGGGGGGGGAGGAGTGGGGGCGGGGGGGGGGAGGAGTGGGGGGGGAGGAGGAGTGGGAGTGGGGGGGGAGGAGGAGTGGGGGCGGGGGGGGAGGGGAGGAGGAGTGGGGGCGGGGGGGGAGGAGGAGTGGGGGCGGGGGGGAGGAGGAGTGGGGGCGGGGGGGAGGAGGAGTGGGGGCGGGGGGAGTGGGGGGGGGAGGAGTGGGGGGGGAGTGGGGGGGGGGAGTGGGGGTGGGGGGGGGGGGAGTGGGGGTGGGGGGGGGAGTGGGGGGGGGTGGGGGGGGGGGGTGGGGAGGAGTGGGGGGGGGAGGAGTGGGGGTGGGGGTGGGGTTGGGGTTGGGGAGGAGTGGGGGTGGGGTTGGGGAGGAGTGGGGGTGGGGTTGGGGAGGGCGGGGGGGAGGAGTGGGGGTGGGGTGGGGGGAGGCGGGGGGGAGGAGTGGGGGGGGGGCGGGGCGGACAGGGGGAAGGGTGTTACAGCCCGGAGCTCGCAGATGTCCCGGCCGCTGCAGGATGAGGCCTGTTTGCTGGAGGCACAGACCAAGGAACTCTTTGCTGGGATTGCTCTTCCCCCTTCGGGCTCAATGACAACCGGCCCTAAAGCGCCTGCCTGTGTCCCACTACTTGGAGCCGGCCCCCGGCCTTGCTCACCTTCTGGATCCGCCTCAGTGCCATCCCGCTGCGGGCCCGGGCCTCGCCGTTCAACCTGCTCCAACTGGCTCAGGGAGGCCCTGGGCGGCCAAGGCGCAGGCGCCGGGGCCTCAATGCCGGGCCGCGCAGGCGCCAACTAGCCGGAGATCCCAGCGCGGAGGAGCAAGCCGTGTCCCCATCGCGGAGCTCCATGTCTCGACCCGGCCGTGCCCTAGCGCGGAGGCTCCGTTGTCCCCGTACAGCCAGTCGGTGGTCCCAGCACCGAAGGCTCTGCACATCCTCCGGTTCAGACTTGTCCGGAGCCCCAACATTCCCAGAATTAGCCTTAACCCGGAATTCGTGCTCTCTCTCCTTCTGTTTGAGTGAAGACTAAGGATCGATTCAAACTCACATTCATAGGTCTTCTCTGAACCTTCACAAAATCACAGTAGTTATATTTCAGAAGGACATCGTGCCTGCAATCGGGTTGGGGTTAGGATTAAATCTGGTTCAATCCCCTGCATGGCCATATCATCTAAGGAATGGGAGGGGAGTTAAAATGGTTTGCGACTGGGAGGTGCAGTTGTTTATTGCAAACTGAACGGAGGTGTTCTGCAAAGCGGTCCCCAAGCCTCCGCTTGGTTTCCCCAATGTAGAGGTAGCCACACCGGGTACAGTGGATACAGTATACCACATTGGCAGATGTGCAGGTGAACATCTGCTTAATATGGAAAGTCATCTTGGGGCCTGGGATGGGGGTGAGCGAGGAGGTGCGGGGGCACGTGTAGCACTTCCTGCGCTTGCAGGGGAAGGTGCCGGGTGTGGTGGGGTTGGAGGGGAGTGTGGAGCGGACAAGGGAGTCACAGAGAGAGTGGTCTCTCCGGAAAGCAGGCAAGGGTGGGGATGGAAAAATGTCTTGGGTGGTGGGGTCGGATTGTTATGGCAGAAGTGTCGGAGGATGATGCGTTGTATCTGGAGGTTGGTGGGGTGGTATGTGAGAACAAGGGGGATCCTCTTAGGGCGGTTACTGTGGGGCGGGGTGTGAGGGATGTGTTGCGGGAAATGCAGGAGACGCTGTCAAGGGCGTTCTCGACCACTGCGGGGGGGATGTTGCGGTCCTTGAATAACATGGACATCTGGGATGTGCGGGAGTGGAATGCCTCACCCTGGGAGCAGATGCAGCGGAGGTGAAGGAATTGGGAATAGGGAATGGAATTCTTGCAGGAGGTGTATTCTAGGTAGCTATGGGAGTCGGTGGGCTTGAAATGAACATAGAACATAACAGCACAGTACAGGCCCTTCGGCCCTCGATGTTGTGCCGACCTGTCATATCGATCTCAAGCCCATCTAACCTACACTGTTCCATGTACGTCCATAAGCTTGTCCAATGACGACTTAAATGTACCTAAAGTTGGCGAATCTACTACTGTTGCAGGCAAAGCGTTCCATTCCCTTACTACTCTGAGTAAAGAAACTACCTCTGACATCTGTCCTATATCTTTCGCCCCTCAATTTAAAGCTATGCCCCCTCGTGCTCGCCGTCACCATCCTAGGAAAAAGGCTCTCCCTATCCACCCGATCTAACCCTCTGATTATTTTATATGTTTCAATTAAGTCACCTCTCAACCTTCTTCTCACGAATGAAAACAGCCTCAAGTCCCTCAGCCTTTCCTTGTAAGACCTTCCCTCCATACCAGGCAACATCCTAGTAAATCTCCTCTTCACCCTTTCCAAGGCTTCCACATCCTTCTTATAATGCGGTGACCAGAACTGTACACAATACTCCAAGTGCGGCCGCACCAGAGTTTTGTACAGCTTCACCATAACCTGTTGGTTCCGGAACTCGATCCCTCTATTAATAAAAGCTAAAACACTGTATGCCTTCTTAACAGCCTTGTCAACCTGGGTGGCAACTTTCAAGGATCTGTGTACATTGACACCGCGATCTCTCTGCTCAACTACACTGCTAAGAATCTTACCATTAGCCCTGTACTTTGCCTTCCGGTTGCTCCTACCAAAATGCATCACCTCACACTTGTCTGCATTAAACGCCATTTGCCACCTCTCAGCCCAGGTCTGCAGCATATCTATGTCTCTGCAACCTACAGCATCCTTCGTCACTATCCACAACGCCACTGACCTTAGTGTCGTCTGCAAATTTACTAACCCATCCTTCTACGCCCTCATCCAAGACATCAGTTTCTAGCTGGTTGCCTGAGATGGAGACAGAGACGTCCAGGAAGGTGAGTGATGTGTTGGAGATGGCCCAGGTGAACTTGAGGTTGGGGTGGAAGGTGTTGGTGAAGTGGATGAACTGTTCGAGCTCCTCCTGGGAGCAAGAGGTGGCGCCGATACAGTCATCAATGTAACAGAGGAAGAGGTGGGGTTTGGGGCCTGTGTAGGTGCGGAAGAGGGACTGTTCCACGTAACCTACAAAGAGGCAGACATAGCTTGGGCCCATGCGGGTACCCATGGCCACCCCATTTGTCTGTAGGAAGTGGGAGGAAGTGAAAGAGAAGTTGTTGAGGGTGAGGACGAGTTCGGCTGGGCGGATGAGGGTGTCAGTGGAGGGGGATTGGTCAGGCCTGCAGGACAGGAAGAAGCGGAGGGCTTTGAGGCCATCTGCATGAGGAATACAGGTGTATACGGACTGGACATCCATGGTGAAAACGAGGTGTTGGGGACTGGGGAATTGGAAGTTCTGGAGGAGGTGGAGGGTGTGGGTAGTTTCGCGGACGTAGGTCGGGAGTTCCTGAACCAAGGGGGAGAAAATGGAGTCCAGACAGGTGGAGATGAGTCGATGGGGCAGGACCAGGCTGAGACAATAGGTCGACCAGGGCAAGCGGGTTCGTGGATTTTGGGAAGGAGATAGAAACGGGCCATGCGGGGTTGGGGGCTGTGGGTGGGAGGTCCCCTGGAGGTGATGAGGTCATGGATGGTATTGGAGATGATGGTTTGGTGCTCGGGGGTGGGGACACGATCAAGGGGGCGGTAGGTGGTGGTGTCGGAGAGTTGGCATTTGGCCTCGGTTCCATATAGGTGGAGATGACACCTCCCACACCCGACCAGTCACCCTTCACCAACACCCTCATCCGCCTAGCCGAACTCATCCTCACCCTCAACAAGTTCTTCAAGGACCGCAACTTCCCCCCCGCAGTGGTCGAGAACGCCCTTGACCGCACCTTCTGCATTTTCTGCAACACATCCCTCACACCCCACCCTTGCAATAACCACCCTAAGAGGATCCCCCTCGTCCTCAAATACCACCCCACCAACCTGCGGATACGACGCATTATCCTCTGAAACTTCTGCCATCTACAATCCGACCCCACCACCCAAGACATTTTTCCAACCCCACCCTTGTCTGCCTTCTGGAGAGACCACTCTCTCCGTGACTCCCTTGTCCGCTCCACACTCCCCTCCAACCCCATCACACCCGGCACTTTCCCCTGCAACCACAGGAATTGCTAGACTTGCCCCCACACCTCCTCGCTCACCCCCATCCCAGACCCAAGATGACTTACCATATTAAGCTTATGTTCACCTGCACATCTGCCAAAGTGGTGTATTGTGTCCACTGTACTCAGTGTGGCTTCAACTACATTAGGGAAACCAAGCGGAGGCTTGGGGAACGCTTTACAGAACACCTCCACTCGGTCCGCAATAAATAACTACATCTCCCAGTCGCGAACCATTTCCACTCCCCCTCCCATTGTTTAGACGACATGTCCATCATGGGCCTCCTGCAGTGCCACAATGATGCCACCCGAAGGTTGCAGGAACAGCAACTCATATTCCGCTTGGGAACCCTACAGCCCAATGGTACCAACGTGGACTTCACAAGCTTCAAAATCTCCCCCTCCCCCACTGCATCCAAAACCAGCCCAGCTCGTCCCCTCCCTCCACTGCATCGCTAAACCAGCTCAGCTTGACCCCACCTCCCTAACCTGTTCTTCCTCTCACCTATCCCCTCCTCCCACCTCAAGCCACACCTCCATTTCCTACCTACTAACCTCATCCTGCCTCCTTACCTGTCCATCCTCCCTGGACTGACCTATCCCCTCCCTGCCTATACTCTCCTCTCCACCTATCTTCTTTTTTCTCCATCTTTGTGTTTGGTCCGCCTCCCCGTCTCCCTATTTATTTCAGAACCCTCTCCCCATCCCCCTCTCTGATGAAGGGCCTCGGCCCGAAACATCAGCTTTTGTGCTCCTAAGATGCTGCTTGGCCTGCTGTGTTCATCCAGCTCCACACTTTGTTATCTCCTCCACTTTCACTTTTGTTTGATCAAAACCCCCTACCACTTTAAAGACTTCCCATAGGCTATAGCCTAGGCTTCTGCTTGCAACACATAAGCAATTCAGCCTGTTCTCTACTGATGGCATCTATCTATGATACTCCCACCGCCTTGATTCTTCTTCAAAGGATTTCATAGGTTGGTCAAACAATATTGTTCCTTTTGAAATCAATGCTGACTACTGCATTTGCTATTTGTACATGCATTTGTTCTGATGATTGAGACCTTTCTCAGAACCTACATGTTAATTGGCCCACACTTCTGTGGAGGTCTTCTCCGTTTGTTGGTACAGGAAGAACATGACCAGTCTGCCAGCCTCTAATATAATTCCCAGTTGCTACTTTTATTTTTAGCAGCATCTATACTAACTTCCTTAACTTCTTTTCATATGGTGTTGATGCCCATGTCTCTGCTTTCCACCTTAGTTTGATTTCTCAATTATCTTCTATTAACATATTCCATTGGTGTCTTAGTCCACATTCTATTCAATTCTCCCCATACAGCTGAAAATGCGAACGAGAATTTCTGCAGCCTCATCTTTTGAGTTTACTCAATGCATTTTAGAATTGATTTTCTTTTATGTTTGTTTATGTAGAAAACACATTGTTTATATATTTCTCAGTTTTCAGTGCTGCTGTCTTCTATTGATATTTTTATTGATTTTTTCGTGAAACTGTGCATTTTCCATTTTTAAAATCTGTTAATGGTTTTGGGACATGTCTTTTGATGCAGTTTCATTTTGTTTTTATCTTTTCAGGTATTACGTCATTATTTGCTGCTTTTATCAAGAATGTTTTTCCATACTTAAGTCCTCTCAGAAAATCTATTCATTACTTTTAATTGTTTCCGCTGAATTTAGCTGCCTTTTACCTTCCCTTGTTCAATTTACGTTTACTCAATGATACCTCTTGTTATACTCTTCTGATCTTTGCCTTATTTATAACTTTCTCAATCAGGGCATTAATCCTTATTATGTCTTCATTATTGTCGAAATCTTCTCATTACTTTTATCTGTTATGGATCATTCCCCATAGCTCCGTCTTCCTGTGATCAATCTCAATCATTTAAAAAATGTTTTCATTTCTAAATTCTCTTGTTCCTTCCACACTACAAGTATATCATGCTTTCAATGTAGTAAAACCTTCCACAGGATCAACATCAACAAAACGCAGCATTGCACGAAAGACGCAGACGTGAGAACAGCTGACCAGAAGCTTGCTGTACACTACTCTGTTGACTTTTGCCTATTATTCATCCTCATTACGCAATGTGCCTTTTTAAAATTTGTTTTCACAATGTTTATTTTGCAATAAAGATTTCAACACACTCCTCTGAAGACAAGAGCGCTCCCTGGTATACTCGTCAACATTTATTCTTCAATCCAATACTGGGTAACTATTTTGCTGAATACCTCTCTCTGGCGGTTCATAAAAATAACCCAAGCTCCCAGTTAACTGCCACATCGACACACTGTTTCAATGCTAACATTTCAGTCTGCCAGGAGAAGTGGTAGAGGTGGGTACAACATTTAAAAGATTACTTAGACATGCAAATGGATAGGAAAGATTTCGAGCGATATGGGCTAAATGCAAGCAGATGGGACTGGTAGAATTTAGGAAAATGGGTCAGCATGGACAAGCTGGGCCTGTTTCCATGCTGCATGACTCTATGGCTCAAGACTGCCGCAGTTCTCCCTTGAGGGTCTCAGGTCAAAGTCTACTGATAAGGTTGGTGTTGATGTTCTCTGGCATACTTACCTCTACATTTTGGAGGCTGAGCACCAGCTCTCAGACACCTCCCTCTATCTCCCTCTGGACCATGACCCCACTGTTGAACACCAAGCCTTGTGTTCACAACAGTCACTAATGTCACTTCATCCGAGGATCTCCCTGCAACAGCCTCCCAGTGCTTTGTTCCCCCAACACTGTTCAGCCTGCTGCTTCTTCCTTCCCAAAATCCAGAAACAGGACTGCCCAGGCAGACTCCACTGTTCCTGCCTTATGGAACTTATTTTTTCCTACCCTGACTACTTTTCGTCCCCGTGTCCCGTCCCTCCCCTCTTACATCTGCGATTCTTCTGACACTTTACGTCGGCTTCAAAATTTCTATTCACAGACTGTAGCCACCTGGAGCAAACGCTTTACACATCCATTCCCTGGGGTGGTCTCAGGCCGTTCCACTTCTTCCCGGAAGAAACAGTCTGAACCATTGCCATCCACCACCACCCTACTCCACATGACTAAGCCTGTCCTCACTTAGCACAACTTCTTCGTTAACCCATCTCACTTTCTTCTGATCAAAGGTGTGGCCATGGATACCTACATGCACCCTAGTTATGCCCGTTTCTTTATGGGGTACATGGAACATTCCTCATTCCAATTCTACTCGGCCTCCACCCATAACTCCTTCTCCAGTACGTCGCTGGCATCATCAGTACTGCTAACCTCTCTCGATCTGAACTGAAAAAAAGTATCAATTTTTCTTCCAATTACTGCCCTCTGATTCATCTCCCAACTCCTCCCTTCCCACCACCATTTGTTTCCATTTCTGAGGATACCTGGCTATCATAATCAATACAATTCCACTAACTCCCAGATTTACCTTGACTTTACATTTTCCCATCTTGTTTCCTGTAAGGACGCATCCATTCTGACGATGCCACCTTCATACACGCTTATCATCCCAAACATCCTCCACATCCAAAGGATTGAGTGCCGCTATTTGTCACCTCCAATGGGATGTCATCAGTCACAAATTCCCTTCCCCTCCCTTGTCAGCATTCCAGTGATTATTGCTTCCAGCGACATGCTAGCCCATTCCTCCTCCTTTCCCAACACTCCCACGGCACCTTCCCAAGCAATTGCAAAAGGTGTAACACTTGCCCATTTATCTCCTCCCTCCTTACAATCCAAAGCCCAGACACACCTTTCAGGTGAACCAGCGATTTACCTGTTCTTCTTTCAATCTAGTCTCCTGTATTCATTGTTAACAACATGGTGTCCTCTAAGGATAATGGGAACTGCAGATGCTGGAGAATCCAAGATAACAAAGTGTGAAGCTGGATGAACACAGCATGAAGGATCTAGGCCCAAAACATCAGCTTTTGTGCTCCTAAGATGCTGCTTGGGCCTGCTGTGTTCATCCAGCTTCACACTTTGTTATCTTGGTGTCCTCTACATTGGGAAACAAAATGCAGCCTGGGCAACCATTTTGCAGGACACTTATGTTCTGTCTGCAAAAATTACCCTGAGCTTCTAGTTGCCTGCAACTTCAACACACCACCCTGGCCAACATTTCTATTGCAGGCCTGCTGCAGTGTTCCAGTGAAAGTCAGCATCAGCTCAAACAACATCTCATTTTACACTTCGGGGCCCTGTAGCCTTTACACTCAAAAGAGAGTTTAATAATTTTACAGCCCAATTCGATTCTTCCATTTTTTTTACCCATCCCACACGCGGTCCTGTTATGATACTGGGTGAGTGCGCTAAAAACATTCTCACGTACCCCGAGGCCCGCTATCACGTTTATAGGTTGCGTTCATTTCAGTTCATCCACTTTGTCCTACTCTCAATTATCACTTATTCAGCTCCCCGACCTGCCCTACTACTCATAACCTCTTTATTTACCTACCCCTACCACCTCTCTCACAAACTCTGGACTCCATTTCCGCTTATCTGTTCATCTCTCACCTTATCCCCATCCCTTCCCCCGTCACAGCTTGAGGGATTCGAGGTGGACCACCCGAAAGCAAAACAGTGTGGATGCTGTGAAAATGATTCATATTAAACTCTATAGACGCTGCTGGGTCTGTAGAGTTTCTCAACCACACTGTTCTTATTTTAAACTGGACCACCTCGTGGTTCACAAGAGGCTTAAGAGTTGGGCATTAAGTTTATATCTTCGCCTGGTTTTCCACTGCCACTTGCTGGCCAGATAAAAGTGGTGAACAGGAGAATGATAAAGGACAGCTCCAGCTCTGCTCCAACCTTCCTGGGTGTGTTTCACGGGACTCCACACCCAACACACTCTACCAAAACCAGCCGGTGGTGTGAAGGCCGACGGCCGGGCTGCGCACTCCGGGAAAGCACAACCCTGCCGAGTCTTCCTCACCCACTCTCTCCGCCCACCGGCCGGATCCGGATCGGGGCCGGGGCCCGGGTTTAGTGTTTCGAACGGTCTCAGTGCCGCTTACCTTCAAGATCCGCCTCTTCGCCATCCCCGCCCGGCGAGTGCCCGTCCGCTCCGCACGGCGCGCTGACGTCACACACACGGGTGGGGGCGGTCCGCACGGCGCGATGGCGTCACATACAGGGGCGGGCCGCACGGCGCGCTGACGCGACGCACAGGGACGGTCCGCACGGCTGGCTGACGCCGGGCGCGCGCGCGCGCGCACACACCCACAGGATGCCGTCACATTGGGTTTCTGACGTCACGCAGGCGCGTGTACCGGGGTAGACGCGCAAGTGATGCTCGCGGCCGGTGAAAAGTCTCAGCGAAAGTGCGGACCAAATAAAACATAAGCCGCTGAGGGAAATGGAAAGCGAGGATATACTGGTGTAGATTGCATGTGGTGAGTCCATCATGTGAGATGCAGGAAGCGAACATTTAAATTTACACACGATTGAAATTTGATGCAGAGACATCGTTTATGTCATTTTAGAAAATGAGCTAATTAATTGAGTTTAAGGAGACATAAATGTTGATATTTGCGACGTAAGTTGTCAGGTAGGGCACAGGACCGTTTGTTTTTTGGGATTCTGATGCTGTAAACTATATTGACTGCATATGACATGCAGCCTGAGATTATAGGCAAAGATTCCAGAATTTAAGACAGAGGCCTGTGCACACCTAACACTGATTTAGAAATCACAAGGTTTTAGAGTGCTGCCCTTTGTGATTTCAAGTAAACCTGCCGGACTATAACGTAGCATCATGTGACTTCCGACCTTGTCCACCCCAACACCTCCACATCATACACTGAATTTGAAGGGGGTTAAGCCAAGTCATTTTGACAGGCAACGCCTTATGTTTCCAAACTCTGCAAAATCGCAGCTAACACCAGTGATTTGGGTGCAGAGGCGGAAAGTCTAAATTAATAAGGCAGCGGGATACATGTGGGAAACTTAAGAAACGTAACCAGTATCAGAAGATACACTTGACTGTGGAAAAAGGGGAAATTGTTGTTCCAATGTCAGTACTTTAAGTCTATCCCCATACCCGACCCAGTGACAAGAAAATTCTAAGTTATACTGATCATAATCTGCTAAACTTCAATGAAAAAATTCAAGTTTGGAATACGAGTCCATTCAGATAGAGGCTTTTGTTGCAACCACTTAATGTATAGAATATTTGCATTGTGATAAAATATCATGTAATTCCCAGGTATAAAGTGTTGGAATATGTTAGAGGTTTAAGAAGTGCTAATATTGTACGAAGAGTCAGAAGAATGAATGTATATAAGTCATGTGTTTTGTTGTTTTTCTGACATACATTTTGTAATGAAACAGATTTTTCAAAAGGCATTTCATCTTTTGAAGAGCAGAAGCACATAAAGACCATGTCTTTTATTTTTATTGTGGACTAAAATGAGGAATGACTTGTTTTAAAACCAAGGACTGCTGCATGATTTTAGTCATCTACATACTTGCTTGTCCAAGCATTAGTTTAAGGGTAGTTTGCAGGCAAGTTGGACCCAAAGCATTGGTGTACAACTGGAGTTTTGGTTTATGGACTAGCATCCAGGTAATGCATGCCTGCCAACAATTTTTAGATTGGTTCTTGAGTAACTGAACAGCTTGGGCGGTGAACAAAGCACAGAGAAGCCTCAGACGTCCGTCCACCCAGGAACTGTCTTCATTCCCCCAGTAAAAGCAACTTTAAACCTGAGGAAATCCAGTTTATTCTTCCTTCAGCTGCTGTAAGCTGTGATTTTTAATTAAAATGTCAGAGATATTTTAAAGGTGTGAACTAGCCACCTTGTGCTTCCTGCAAACCACCTCTGGAGAAGACTGAGAAGCAGCATTCCGATCAGCACAAGAAACACCTCAGCAGATCCCATGAATAGGAACCACTGAACTGCCATTGGTTCATAATTGTTAACCAGTAGCAAGAGTTTAATTTAATAATATAATAAATGTATATAATTTAATATATAGTAATTCTTGTTGGTCCACTATTTCTATTAACCTGGAGTCTGAAAGTCAGGGAAATTAGGGAGTCTTTGCATATTTTTAAAAGCTGTAACTATTGTGATGATTCTGGGAATACCAGGGTGCGCTAGGCTAGTGATGTAACAATATGGTGCCTTTCAGTATCATACTATTCCTGCAGTGTGGGAGCAGGCTATTCAGCCCATCGCACCCACAGTGACTCTCAGTGCATCCCACCCAGGCCCATACCTCCTATCCTACCCCAGTAACTTTGCATTTCCCTTGGCTAATCCATCTCACCTGCAATTGCTGGGCACCATGGGCAATTTAGCATGGCCAATCCCTCTTACCTGCACATCTGTGGACTCTGGGAGGAAACACACACACAGGGGGAATGCACAGACTCCACACAATCACCATGGGCAGAATCAAACCCAGATCCCTGGCACTGAGAGGCAGCAGTGCTAACCAACGAGGCACCATGCTGCTCATTAAGTAATGTGTTCTGTTCCATTTCTCTTGCAGAGTGCTATTGTCACAGCAGTTGTGAAATGTCTCCTTCAAACAGGCAGCTGGAAAATAGTAATCACTCAGGTTTTTTTTTTGAAAGAGAAAAGTAGCATGAATGGATGGGGTCAAGCTCATATAGACCCAAAGGATTTTAGTTTTGTTTTTGCTGGCTGTTGGAACTGAAAACTCAAATTTTCTGCTGCTGAAGTGTAGTAGGAGAGAGGCTTCCTCTTTCAAAAAAAAATAAAAAAAGGGCAGATTATTTCTTTCGACTGGACTGGAGAGAGTCAGCATGTTAGAACCTTAACTATGTTGCTGAATTTCCTTTGCTAAGGATATGTTTGTGGGATGCTGCCAAGATTGGTAGAGTTGATGATTAGTGGTTAAATAATACCTTATCTTGCTAAGTATATTTAAATAGAGTAAAGTTAAAGCACAGTGGAAAGAAGTGTGTTTTGATTTAAGCTTAGTTGTGTACCAGTCAAAGCATATCCAGAACAGAGCACCTTACACTTGCCTTCTTAAAAACACATTAAAGTTAGTGCGTGGGCTATCTCCATAGTATGTTCTTTGGGGGTTCTCGTTTGATCCATAACATGGAGTATGATGCAGTGATTCACAGACTTAAGCTGCTTCTTGAAGGACATGGTTTCAAATCACACCATGGCAGTCACTGTTATGAATCAGATTCAAATTCCAAAGTAAAAGCCACCATCACGAGTGAAACTATCATTGACAATTGTAAAAACTCCATCTGGTTAGTTTCTCTTTAGGGGAAAAATACGTTTACCCTTCCTACCTGATCTAGCCTACATATGATTCCAAACTCACAACAATGAATTTGATTGACTCATAACAGCCCTTTGAAATGTCTGAGTAGGCCACTCAGTTCAAGGGGAGTTAGGGAATGGATGAGAAATGCTGGCCTCACCAGCAATGCCCAAATCCCTTTTAAGAATACGAAAAGCTTCAGATTTCTGACTACCTGCACGATGTGTGTTTGTAAAGTTATACCATATGGAAACCTACGTAGGAAATGTGAGTCAAGATCCAAGAGCTTCAGATCCAAGATAAATAGATCTGAGACTTTTCTGAGCAACTGGAGAGATTTAGGGATTCAGTCAGAATATCATTAAAGACAGATACAAAAGCATGATTAACAACTCTAGTACAATATTAGCCTTTATATCGAAGGAGCTGGGAGACAGAAACCGATGTGTATATACTGCATGAACATTATGAAATAACCTGAAGCCAAAACTTCCCAGAGACCATACAAGTCTTAGTAAGATACATAGCCACAGAAGGAAATGTGCAAAAGCTTGACCTAGGAGTGAGATACAGTACAATAGTGGAGAGGTGAAGAACAAATTCCAGAGCTTGGACCAAAATATCCAAAGGCGTACCCCCAGATATGGATCATTTCAAATCAGGGTGCATCAGAGAAAAGATCCAGCAAAGTTCAGAAATGTCAGGTGGGTTTTGGGCCTAATGGAGATTCCAGATCAAGGAAGGGATTTGAAAGCATAGATGAGATTTGTAAAACCAAGACTTTGCTTAATCAGAAACCAAAATCAAATGTATACAAGCCCAGGCTTTACCTTTTGGTTTCAAAATTCACTTTGACAATGTGGTTACCTTTGAAACTGTTTACAAACAGTATTCAGTTTATCTAACAAAGAAAATATGACATCTTGAGCTGCCACAACAACAGTCTCCAAATACTGACAAACCCAGCAGCCAACAACAGATGATTCCATGAAAGCATCTTGATCATGCTGATATCATATTTTGGGCAATCAAGGGTGCAAACTGTCTGCATTTTAAAAGATATAATTTAAATAAGAACATGGGATAGCCCAATTGGAACACCTGAATGTCTGATCAGTAGCACTGCCTTAGTCTCCAACCAGAGATGTTAATGGGTTAAAGTTTGTCACATTTAAGGTGAAGGCACTCTCTGAAATGCTCTGATGTCTTCAAGTAAAAGACAGCAGAAGCGCCTGAACATGGTACAATCAACCAGATTGTGAATACGTTATTTGCAAAGTAGATTTCAACAACAGCATACATCTAGTGTGGAGTTAAACATAAAGTGGTGATAAAGAGAGGGTTTTGAGCACCAGCTGCCTGAGTTCTGGAGCTATGTCTGCTATCCAATATTAGTGCTCTCCCTCTTGCTTGCTGGTAAAATTCTAGATGCAAAACATTTAAATTAAGCAGTTCAAAGGATTGTGTAGATTTGATTAAATTATCTTTCAAAAATGGTTCACGAGATGTCACAGACTAGACCAGCATTTATTTCCCAAATTGCTGTGTGTCTGGAGTCACATGTAGCCAGACCAAGTAAGGATAGCAAATTGCATTCTCAGTCCTGAAGTGATCAACCTATATCTTGGGTTTAAGATTCCCAGACTAGCAAAAACATGCCTACCCTACCCGAATCTTTCTGCAATGAGACTACCTCTCATTCCTTCAAACTACAGAGAATTTGGGCACAATGTACTTGGCAACTCAGGATCAAAAAAGTAAAACATTCCACTCTTGAAGATGTTAGTTTCCTTCAGAGGCTGTATCAACAAGGATCTGCAGATTATGGTATTCAGCTGTACCCTGGTGCTGGGAGAACTGGAGAGGCAGTAGGTGGATGCGTGGAGAGCGAGCGCTCCTCTGTATTGTATAGTTTCTCACTGAGCTGCAGGTGAGCACCACTACAGACTCAGCCAGTGCATAGGAGGCCTGGTGACACAATGCAGGACCCGTGGTCTCAGAAAATAAAAGCAGAAGTAGGTTCAGCTTAGTTCCCTGCTTCCTCAAATACAAAACACTTCATCCATATCTGCTTGTTTTCTAATTCAGTCATATTATTGCCATCAGGTTTTTGGAAAAGTGACAGGAGAGATGAATAAACAAAAGTTCATAAACTATCTGGCCATGATTTAGATCGGAGAGCAGAGCTCAAGTCAGACAAGCGGAGCTCCTCAGGGAAGTCTTCCACAGCCAGGACGGGGGGGGGGGGGGGGCCAGGAAACTGCACAATAAGATAGCAATGGTGAGGCTGAATGTTCAGAAGTTCAACTTCTGACAAATCAGGTTGGGTCACAAAGATTTTTTTCTGGCATTCCAGATTCTGAATATCCCCTCCTTATATTAAAGCCACGGGACCCTCTGAATCCATTCCGCTATTTTCTAATCAACCTGTTCAGACATGTTATTACATACCTCTCAACAAGTGGTACTTGAACTCAGATTTCCTGAAGCAGAGATAAGGACACTGCACATTAACAGCCTGTCAGAATCTAGTCCGATTGTGTGTTTCTTCAGCCTTCAAGCACAAGGCATTGCAATGGGTGTGTCTGCATGGACCACTGCTCCATCCAAACTGCTGTTTACCAGGTTTGTGTTGGCTGAGGGTTTGGGTTGATCCTTGTCTCAGAGTCGAAGATCCCTTTTGCTCCTGTACACAGTTCACACTAACCTACCATACCCAAGCTCAAAGTTTCCTGTGGTGTTTCCGCTCTTCATTTCTGAACTTTGCTGCCTCTGAGTTAACAGGGTCCACTTCTTTTCCCAGTCGTTCACTCCTTCATCAATGGTTGATACACAGTTTCATTTACGTCAATGCCGCACTATTCAGTGGCTAGCTGCACATACATCTTTCCGTGGAGATATCACTCCCCTCACACACACTTTGCAAATCACTCATTTGGGAAAGACCCTGTAAACCCATCAGTCTTTTACTGGTGAAGATATTTGTTTGGAGCTTGCTGTGGGGGAGCTTCAGTTAAAGAAGGCAACTTTCGGCCTTCGCCCTTTGACGTCAAACCTTTCCTTCGGCAGAAGCTCTCCCTTTGATCTCTGAAATTCCTGCTCTAGTAACATCCTGCCTAGTCTACACCTTCAATTTCAGTCCTACCCCTCAAATATCCAAAATTACCCTCATTTATTTAGTCATCCTGCAGATCTCAGGATCACCTGACAACTGGATTCATAAAAGAAACTCATTTTTATTTGGAGAATCTTCATTCCACCCCCCCCACCCCCCAATTTACATGTATTGGTTCAGTTTATTCACAAATCTTAAAATGTAGAACATTCTAGAAGCTCTGTTTCTCACAACAAAAAGACACCATCCATAAAAACCCCTAAATACAATGAGTCTTTCATGTACAAGGTTTATGTAAGAACATTTTTACGTTTTTTTTAAAAAAGACAAGGTAATTTTAATAAAAAAAAGGGATGTTGAGAATGGGAAGCAGAGGTTTGGCTGACAACTGACAAGAAGCTGAACAGAGCAGATAAATGACTGTTTAAACCTCTTATCTGAGGTTCAGGATTGTTGGAACCTCTTCCACGAAGTCCTCTCACCCCTGAGCTATTAAAAAGCAAAATGGCCTTCAATTGCGGTGACCATTCACGTCAATGTGCCACCCAATATGGCAGGTGATGGCTATCTCCTTTCACAGCAACTTGGAATGGGATTTACTACTTATTCCTCCTTCAGTAAAATGTCTGACAGTGGACAACTGGCTACTTGCGTACAGAATATTGCACCCTTCACATGACAAGACATGGAGATGGGACTTTCACCCAGCGCAGAGCACCAACTCTCGCCAGTAAAGCCATTGTCAATGTATTATGTTGCACAATTATCTCCTGGAAAAACGCCACTTACTCATCAAACACTTCCTTTTAAAGACAATGGAACTGAAATACTAGCTGTGACACAAGATCTAACCATCTTCCACTCGATCAAATTTGAATTTTGTGCCATTCTGCCTTTGCTAGGAGTAACCCACCTCTGCCTCAAACCAGGAAACTGCTCCTCGAATCTCTTATCCTGGCAACGAACCAGGATACTTGGTCACCAGGCAGGTTTGCCTCCAGGCGGGGGTAGAGAATGAGGAGGCACTGGGGAATTGATTGTCTTAGTTGCTCACACAGCTTCATCTATCCTGCTGACCACCCCCACTTCCCCCTGACAGACGACTCAGGTGAAACTAGTCAAGGTTGGGGTCTCCTCTGCTCCTTCAATCCTGACTCGCTTTGCTCAGAAACCATCACTCCAAGTGATACCCTACCACCACTTGAACAAAATACTCACCCTCCTGTGTTACCCTAGCTCAGATGGTCTTACCTCCCTCCCACCTAGCCCCTGGCTAATATCACTCCTTTTCCTTAGATTGGCTAATATCCTGCACAGCACAAGAAAATTGCAAGCACTCAGTACACTGTCCCCCCTCACCCCCACCTTGATTAAACCTGACTCTCACTCTCAAGAGGTGGTGAGAGTTTAAATGGTACCTCTGCCAATTGTAATGAGCACACCAAACGGTATCAAAGTGGCTCAAACATGGGCCAAGACAGAGAGATATCTGTAGTCTTGATTCAGCTCCTCCCTCCAGCGGCATTAACTAAAAAAACATATTTACAGGTTTTCATATAAAAATTGGGTCAAATATTGACCAGCAAAGAACATCTTTGTCAGTCTATGTGGAAGGATGCAGTTCTGGAACACAGGCTATAAACACAGTCACTCCGCTGATTTGGTCACCAGAGACAATGGCTGTGTCTGCACAGCTGGTACAGCATGTTGGGAATGTGAAGCAGCCTCCACCGAGGAAGGAGGAGTTAACAGGAAAGTGGGCATGGCGGTGTAGGAGAGGTGCCGTGCACTGGCAGGTGAGGGGCTACTCTCGGTGATGGTGGCAGCTGGGGAAGAGGACAAGGCAGTCAGCTTGGTGCTGAGTGACAGGGGCTGTGCCTGGTCGGAGACTGGAGGATCTGGCTGCAGCTGCAGAGTGGACGGCGAAGGCGGTGAGTCCAAGACACTGCCGCCGGTGGCAGATACAGGCGGGGCGCAACTCCCATCCACCCGCAGGTACTGTACACACTTGAGCTTCCGGCGGGATACCGGCAGGGACAGATCTAGAAGGAAGATAAGGCATCAGAACCAGACAGGAAAGTGAGAACGTCACAGCAATGTGAGGCATACACAGTGTCAACCTTTCGCGCACAGAGTCACACATTCCATACCAACAGTGATCCTACCTCTTTCTAAATAGCAAACTGAGGAGGCAGAAGAGAAGGACAATCAAATCCCAGCAGCACAGTCAGCAGGAGTAGCTGGGGGCAGGAGGGATTGGGGCTTAAACCCCTGTGGCACACACATTTTACCATTGCATGGCTCATGAGATTTAGTAGCCAGAAAAGAGAGTGTGAGAATTAAACAGGCCAGTGAGAACATAAAAATTAAAAAGGAAAAAAAAAGTTCAAAAGTAGCACAGATCCTGACTCTAAAAAGCTGGAAAGCAGATAATGAGTTTTTTTTAAAATATCAAAATCAATTCAGGAATATTAGAATCTGAAAAGTAGTGTGATCAGGAGAAAATCTAAACACTGATCTATAAAGAAATGGTGATATGTTGACCAAGTACTTTGCAAAAGGTCAGTTTGCCCAATATCCCAAAGAAAGAAATATCAAGTTTGGGACAGGAGTTCACCAGAATTAGAATACTGAAGAGAGGATTGAGCAAAAAAATAACAAATCTCCAGAAAATGACTTGTAAATCAGGGATAGAAAATAAAAGGTAACAAAGCTAGGGGACGTCAAGAGAAGATTGGATAGAGGTGTATAATATAATGATAGGTTTAAATAGGGCTGAGAAAGAAAAGCTGTTTCCATTCGCTCATGGTGCAAGGACTGGGGAACACAGCATTTGATTATGAGGGAAGAGATGCTACAGAACACAAGGAAGAACTTTTTTTTTTAAATTAAAAATGTGCTCAATGGCTCTGACCAGGACTCTGCCAGTGATGACGTTGGTAGTGGAGATGATCTTAAATTGGGTACTTCAGCAAGCAAAACCTGCAGGACTACAAAAGATAGTGCAGGGGAATAGAACTGATTCAACTTGACGGAAAGCTGGCAAAGATACTGACAAACTGAAAATGTTCAGGTCAGAAAAATGAGCATGGATTTGGAATGGGAGGGTTCATTCCTGTCAAAATTGATGGAATATTTTGAATAAGTGATAAAAGGAATGGACAGAGGAGCATATATGAATGTTATAGTTATGGACTTTCAGTGACTAATATTATCAGTTTTAATTTTGGGAATTAAAGGTGAAGGATTGACCTGGTTTAGAGAGTAGCTCAGTAATAGCAGACAGAGAATGGGAATATTGTGGAGTTTGTCCAAATTACAGCATATGACCGGGGCTGTGTCACAAGGATCCGTCTTACAGCCTCAACTATTCATTGCTTATCAATAATTTAGGTGGAAAGCCAACGATGATAGGTGGCAATATAAGTAAAGTAGCTGGAAATAAGTAAAATTGATGAAGTAAGTGAACAGACAAAACTGGCAGACAGATTTCAACACAGTCAAATGCAGACCATTTAAAAGTCATCGAAACATCATGAGCAGACACAGAATATAACTAGAAAGGTGGAGGAACACTGGCCTTTGTATTAACAGGGATGGAATACAAGATTGTAAAAGTCATGTTTGAACTGTGCAATGTCCTGGTTAAACCACAGCTGGAGCAATAACAGTGTCTGGGCATCAGGCCTTTACAAGGATGCATTAGCATTAAGGGAGAGTGGTATAGATTTAGTCAAATGACATTTGGAATGTAAGAATTAAACTTGAGGGCAGGATTGCACAAAGTCAAGTTGTGGCTCCGGATTAACACAAGAAATAAAAGCAGGCGTAAAACATTCGGTCCATCTAACCTATTCCAATACTCAATGTGATCATGGCTGATCTCAGGCTTCAACTCCATTTTATCCCTTGATTCCCCCAAGACCAAAGATCTGTCTGTCCTAATCTTGAATATATTCAATGACAGAGCATCCACAACTCTCTGGGGTAGAGAATTCCAGAGGTTCACAACTCAGTGGAAAAGTTTCTCCTCATCCCGACCTAAATGACATGTCCCCTTACCTCGAGACCATCCCCCAATCTAGCACAAAATTTCTGAGTCCAATTTCCCATCTACTCTGTCCAAACATGTTTAAGATCTTGTGTTTCAACAAGATTGCCTTGTATCTTTTGCAACTTCAGAGAACATTACTCTGTCTCCAAGTCATTACTGTAAACTGTAAATAGCAGAGGTCCCAACACTGACCCTTGTAGCATTCAACTTGCTGCTTCCAGTCCATTAAACAATCCTCTATCCACAGAAAGAGATTAACCGAACTCCATGAACCTTCATCCTGTATGCTCACCTTCTGCACAGCGCTTCATTGAACGGGTCTTGGAAATCCAGGCTAACTAAATCGCTTCCCTTCATCTACTTTACTAGATGTATCCTTAAAACACAGCAAGAAATTTATCAAGCACATTTTCCCCAAAATAAAATCATGGTGTCATATTTGAATGATAACAGGCTTTTAGAAGTGGTTTGTGAAGAGTTCCTTGAGAACGGATTCCAGAATTTTCCTAACAATCAACAGAAGGAAACAGGCCCCACGTTCAGCTGACTTACCAAGTACATGTTTTCACACTGCCTCCTTTCTCTGCAGTTTTGTCTTTTACAGTTCTATAGCAACAGCCATTGGATCCTGGAGATTTGTCAAGTTTTAGTCTCTCAAGTTTCTCCAATTCTCCCCCCCCCCACCCAGTTGACATTAATTCCCTGCCATTCCTAACTCCTTTTTACCTCCAGATTAATGTCTATTTCTGCAACAAAACTAGTCTTCTGTCTTAACATCAGACTGAATATGTTTGTGCAATCACAGGATCCTTGCAGTGTGGAAGCAGGCCATTCAGCCCATTGAGTCCATACCAACCCTCTAGAGAACATCTCACCCAGACCACTCACCCACCCTATTTCTGTAACCCTGCATTTCCCATGGCTAATCCACCTAGTCTGCACATCCGTAGACCCTATGGCAATTTAACATGGCCAATCCACCTACTCATCTTTGTGACTGTGGGAGGAAACCAGAGCATCTGGAGGAAATCCACATGGACACAGGGAGCATGTGCAAACTACACACAGTCACCTGACAGCAGAATCAAACCCAGGTCCCTAGCGCTATGAGGCAGCAATGCTAGCTGCAATGTCTTTGCCAATTCTGGATGTGAGTTTGCTCACTGAGCTGGAAGGTTAGTTTTCAGACGTTTAGTCACCATTCTCGGTAACATCATCAATGAGCCTCCGATGAAGCGCTGGTGTTATGTCCCGCTTTCTATTTGTCTGTTTAGGTTTCCTTGGGTTGGTGATGTCATTTCCTGCATTGGTGATGTCATTTCCTGTTCTTTTTCTCAGAGGATGGTAGATGGATCAATCTACCATCCCCTGAGAAAAAGAACAGGAAATGACATCACCAACCCAAGGAAACCTAACCAGATAAATAGAAAGTGGGACATAACACCAGCGCTTCACTAGAGGCTCACTGATGATGTTACCTAGAATGGTGATGAAACGTACGAAAACTAACCTTCCAGCTCAGCGAGCAAACTCACATCCAGCACCTCAACCTGAACTACAAATCTTCTCAAAACTCTCTTTGCCAATTATTCATTTCCATAGTTACTTCTCCAGTTTCTGCTTTTGGAGGTACCAACTTTAAGTACTGCTTCTTTTCACACAACTTTAAAAGCTCTCGCAAATTGATTTCATATTTCTCCCTAGTTTATTCTCAAATTTAATTTCTTCCCCTTTTATCACTATCTGGTAGGCCATTGCTGGTTTCTGAAACACACAGAATCCTCAGGCCAACTCCTGTTTATTGAAATATTATAATCTTCTTTAAATTAAACACAATGCTTAACTTCCTGAATGAGCCAAACATGGGGTTGTTTTTGCTGAGTTTTCACTTTTCAATGGAACGTACTTTTGTTGAACATTTCAATAGTTTCTTTAAATGGGACAACTGTTCTTGTTTAGCCTTTTCATCTATGTACCCAAACAACCAAAGGCAATTTTCCTGTAATATCGATATAATTTAGTGTGTTCAAGTTTAAGCTTGCGGTTTACATTAGGTGTGTGTCACTTTCAAACTTAACGTGAACTTAAACGGTATTATGATCAGTGACTCCCGGAGGATCTTGAGCTACAATGTGACTAATTCATCCTGCTTCACAACACAATACTAGATCTCAGACAGCTTTGTATCAGCTCAAACGTATTGCTCCAGGAAACTGTTACAAACACAGTGAACTAATTCATGTTCTTGAGAACTCTTGCTAATTTGTTTCCCTTTGTCCATATGAAGATTAAAGTCTCCCAATTTGCTTTTATTACAAGCTCCGACAATTTCTTTGTCAATGCTTTATCCAGCGTTACAACGACCATCAAACAGAAGTAATGGGAACTGCAGATGCTGGAGAATCCAAGATAACAAAGTGTGGGGCTGGATGAACACAGCAGGCCAAGCAGCATCTCAGGAGCACAAAAGCTGACGTTTTGGGCCTAGTCCCTTCATCAAAGAGGGGGATGGGGTGAGGGTTCTGGAATAAATAGGGAGAGAGGGGGAGGTGGACTGAAGATGGAGAGAAAAGAAGATAGGTGAACCTGGTTTGCTTCTGCAATACCTAAATTCCACCCATACCAAGTCTACCTCATGATCTTCTGAGGCCAAATCCCTTCTCACTAATGTCCTTTCAATCATCCTTACCATCATGGCTACTCCACTTCCCTTCCCATTCTGTCTGTCCCTCCAAAACACTGTGCACCCTGGAATATTTATTTAGATGGCTGAGACTGAATTAATCCAAGTTTTCCAAAAATTAAGGGGTGCAGCAAAGGTAAGTGGAAGAAAAAGAGTCGAAAAGTTAAAAACCAAACCTCTGAGCAGTGTGATCAGGCAATAGCTCTTCATACAAAAAGAGTAGTCTGAAATACTCTTGGCAAGCAGGAGGTGAACCCAAAGCATTTGAGACACTTGAATGTCCCTGAAGATGTTAATAGTTTGGGGTAAAGAGGCACATATTGCAGGTCAGACAATGATCTTACTGAATGATAAATCAGCCTCAACAGGCTGAATGGTGTCTTCCTGTTCCTGTTTTTTTCCAGGTAGAGAGTCCTGGTGCACGGATGAGCTTGGTTAAAATGTGCTCAATGCCTAAGGCCCTGCCGCTTGCATTGCAGCCCTTAAGAGCCAACAAACAACATGGGCAGTCAAACCAGACACGACATGTTTTGACTGATAAGTGATGAATGAAAATGGACTGAGAAAGAGAAGACAATACCTGCACTACCAAGGGGCATCACACAGTGAATGCATAAGGTGGGGCTAAAAGGAAGGGAGTGAAAGAAAGGAAGGGGAAAGAGACAAGAGGAGTTAGAGACACACAAGGGAGGGAGAGGCATGTGGGTGGGCAGAGGAAAGAATTACTGCATCCAAATGCATGTGTATTTTCACATCATGTTTGCACTGTGTGCTTATTCATGAGGTACAAGATACAATCAACAGAAAACTAAAGCCAAACAAACCTTTCCTCCATCTCAAGCTCACTGACTTGACTAACGGTGCGGTGCATGCTGAGGGTGTCAGTACTGATGGAGCACCACACTGTTGGAGGGTCAGTACTGAGGGAGCACTGCACAGTCCCCATCCACCCCTTGTTACATGGGTGTGAAAAATCTCATGGTCATGATTATAAATATAGGTAAATTCCCTCCAGTGTCCAAATCAGATCTTGCCCATCAACCAATATTAATGAAATAGATTATTGTATCTCACTGCGCATCGTTATATATTCCTGTGCACAGATGGTATCTCAGGCTTTCCACATTAGAACATAGAACATTACAGCACAGTACAGGCCCTTCGGCCCTCGATGTTGTGCCGACCTGTCATACCAATCTGAAGCCCATCTAACCTACATTATTCCATGTACGTCCATATGCTTGTCCAATGACGACTTAAATGTACCTAAAGTTGGCGAATCTACTACCGCTGCAGGCAAAGCGTTCCATTCTCTTACTGCTCTCTGAGTAAAGAAACTACCTCTGACATCTGTCCTATATCTTTCGCCCCTCAATTTAAAGCTATGCCCCCTCGTGCTCGCTGTCACCATCCTAGGAAAAAGGCTCTCCCTGTCCACCCTATCTAACCCTCTGATTATTTTATAAGTCTCAATTAAGTCACCTCTCAACCTTCTCTCTAACGAAAACAGCCTCAAGTCCCTCAGCCTTTCCTCATAAGACCTTCCCTCCATACCAGGCAACATCCTAGTAAATCTCCTCTGCAACCTTTCCAAAGCTCCCACATCCTTCTTATAATGCGGTGACCAGAACTGTACGCAATACTCCAAGTGCGGCCACACCAGAGTTTTGTACAGCTTTACCATAAGCTCTTGGTTCCGGAACTCGATCCCTCTTTTAATAAAAGCTCAAACACTGTATGCCTTCTTAACAGCCCTGTCAACCTGGGTGGCAACTTTCAAGGATTTGTGTACCTGGACACAGAGATCGCTCTGCTCATCTACACTGCTAAGAATCTTACCATTAGCCCTGTACTTTGCCTTCTGGTTACTCCTACCAAAGTGCATCACCTCACATTTGTCTGCATTAAACTCCATTTGCCACCTCTCAGCCCAGCTCTGCAGCTTATCTGTGTCTCTCTGCAACCTACAGCATCCTTCATCACTATCCACCGACCTGAGTGTCGTCTGCGAATTTACTAACCCATCCTTCTACGCCCTCATCCAGGTCATTTATAAAAATGACAAACAGCAGTGGACCCAACACCGACCCTTGTGGTACACCACTAGTAACTGGTCTCCAGGATGAACATTTCCCATCAACTACTACCCTCTGTCTTCTTTCCGCAAGCCAATTTCTGATCCAAACTGCTATATCTCCCACAATTCCATTCCTCCGCATTTTGTACAATAGCCTATTGAGGGGAACCTTATCGAACGCCCTGCTGAAATCCATATACACCACATCAACTGGTTTACTCTCATCTACCTGTTTGGTCACCTACTCAAAGAACTCAATAAGGTTTGTGAGGCATGACCTTCCCTTCACAAAACCGTGCTGACTATCCCTAATCAATTTATTCTTTTCTAGATGATTATAAATCCTATCCCTTATAACCTTTTCCAACACTTTACCAACAACTGAGGTAAGGCTCAATGGTCTATAATTACCAGGGTTGTCTCTACTCCCCTTCTTGAACAGGGGAACCACTTTTGCTATCCTCCAGTCGTCTGGCACTATTCCTGTAAACAATGACGAGTTAAAGATCAATGCCAAAGGCTCGGCAATCTCCTCCCTGGCTTCCCAGAGGATCCGAGGATAAATCCCATTCGGCCCAGGGGTCTTATCTATCTTCACGTTCTGTAGGATTCTTAATACCTCTTCCTTGTGAACCTCAATCCCACCTAGTCTAGTAGCCTATATCTCAGTATTCTCCTCGACAAGATTGTCGTTTTCTAGAGTGAATACTGTCGAAAAATATTCATTTAGTGCTACCCCTATCTCCTCTGACTCCACACACAACTTCCCATTACTATCAAGTTTTGAGAAGATTTGTAGCTCAGGTTGAGGTTCTGGATGTGAGTTTGCTCGCTGAGCTGAAGGTTCATTTTCAGACGTTTCGTCATCATTCTAGGTAACATCATCAGTGAGCCTCCGATGAAGCGCTGGTGTTATGTCCCGCTTTCTATTTATCTGTTTAGGTTTCCCTGGGTTGGTGATGTCATTTCCTGCATTGGTGATATCATTTCCTGTTCTTTTTCTCAGGGGATGGTAGATGGGCCCCGAATCAATGTGTTTGTTGATGCAGTTCCGGTTGGAATGCCATGCTTCTAGGAATTCTCGTGCGTGTCTCTGTTTGGCTTGTCCTAGGATGGATGTGTTGTCCCAATCAAGGTGGTGTCCTTCCTCATCTCTATGTAAGGATATGAGTGATAGTGGGTCATGTCCTTTTGTGGCCATTTTGTTAATGGTGGCTAGCTTTCTGCCTGTTTGTCCAATGTAGTGTTTGTCACAGTTCTTGCAAGGTATTTTGTAGATGACGTTCCTTTTGCTTGTTGTCTGTATAGGGTCTTTTAAGTTCATTATCTGCTGTTTTAGTGTGTCGGTGGGTTTGTGGGCTACCCTGATGCCAAGAGGTCCGAGTAGTCTGGCAGTCATTTCGGAAATGTGTTTGATGTAGGGGAGAGTGGTTATGGTTTCTGGGCCCGTTTTGTCTGTTTGTTTGGGTTTGTTGCTGAGAAATCGGCGGACTGTGTTCATCGGGTACCTACTCTTTTTGAATACGCTGTATAGGTGATTTTCCTCTGCTCTGCGTAGTTCCTTTGTGCTGCAGTGTGTGGTGGCTCGTTGGAATAATGTTCTAATGCAGCTTCGTTTGTGGGTGTTGGGATGGTTGCTCCTGTAGTTCAGTATTTGGTCCATATGTGTTGTTTTCCTGTAGACGCTGGTTTGAAGTTCCCCATTGGCTGTTCGCTCTACTGTGACATCTAGGAATGGCAGTTTGCTGTTGTTTTCCTCCTCGTTTGTGAATGTTATGCCAGTAAAGGGTATTATTGATGGTCTTGAAGGTTTCCTCTAATTTGTTTTGTTTAGTGATGACAAAGGTGTCATCCACATAGTGGACCCAAAGTTTGGGTTGGATGATTGGCAGAGCTGTTTGTTCGAGTCTCTGCATTACTGCCTCTGCTAAGAACCCTGATATCGGAGATCCCATGGGTGTACTGTTGGTTTGTCTGTAGGTTTTGTTATTGAAAGTGAAGTGGGTGGTGAAGCATAGGTCCACTAGCTTGATGATGTTGTCCTTGCTGACGAGGTTGGTGGTGTCTGGTGTATGTGTCTTCGGTTCTTCTAATAGTGTAGTCAGTGTTTCTTTGGCCAGGTTGATGTTGATGGATGTGAACAGGGCTGTTACGTCAAAGGAGACCATTATTTCATCCTCTTCTATCTTGGTGTCTTTGGTGTTCAGGAATTCTTGGATGGAGTGAATGGAGTGGCGTGAGTCTTCTACTAGGTGTTTTAGTCTTTGGTGTAGTTCCTTGGTTAATCTGCAGGTTGGTGTTCCAGGTAGCGAGACTATGGGTCTGAGGGGGGCTCCTGGTTTGTGAATTTTTGGTAGTCCGTCGAAGCGTGGTGTGTTGGATCCATCTGGTTTCATTTTTTGGAAGTCTCTCTTGTTTAATTCTCCAGATTTTTGAAGTTTTTTGAGTAAGGCTGTGATCCGGTTCTCTAGTTGTGGGGTCTGGTCTATCACCACCTGTTGGTAAGTGTCGGTATCTGCAAGCATTGCTTTCTCAATGTAGTCTGTTCGGTTTAAAATGACTGTCAAGCGTCCTTTGTCTGCAGGTAGGATAACGATGTTTTTATCTTTTTTGAGTACTTTTAGGGCTTTCCTTGCTTGTGTATAGCGGGTGTTTTCTTCCTTTTTCCTGCTTAGTGTTGGTGCGACTGTCTGTTTGATGGTTTGCTGGGTTTCTTCTGTGAGTTTGTTGTCTTTCAGTGTTGTTTCTAACACTGCTAAGAAATCTTTCTTGTCCACATCCTGGAAGTTGTAATTTATTCCTCTTACTAAGACGGCTTTTTCAGTGTCTGTTAATGGTCGGTCAGATAAGTTTTTTATCCATGCTTCTGTGCTGTCTGTGTTTTTTTTGTGTGAGTTTGTCTAGTTTTTTCTGCAGGTCTAGTTTTATCATTTTTTTTGTTTGCCATTGTCTGATGTCTATGGCTCGTTGTACTGTGTCTGTCCATTCATGGTCTGTCGCGTTAGTGAGTAAAGTTCTTTTTTAAACACACTAAAACAGCAGCTAATGAACTTAAAAGACCCTATACAGACAACAAGCAAAACAAACGTCATCTACAAAATACCTTGCAAGAACTGTGACAAACACTACGTTGGACAAACAGGCAGAAAGCTAGCCACCAGGATACGTGAACATCAACTAGCCACAAAACAACATGACCCACTATCCACTCATATCCTTACATACAGATGAGGAAGGACACCACTTTGATTGGGACAACACATCCATCCTTGGACAAGCCAAACAGAGACATGCACGAGAATTCCTAGAAGCCTGGCATTCCAACCGGAACTCCATCAACAAACACGTTGATTTGGAGCCAATCTACCATCCCCTGAGAAAAAGAACAGGAAGTGACATCACCAACGCAGGAAATGACATCACCAGCCCAAGGAAACCTAACCAGATAAATAGAAAGCGGGACATAACACCAGCTCTTCATCGGAGGCTCACTGACGATGTTACCTAGAATGGTGACGAAACGTCTGAAAACTAACATTCCAGCTCAGCGAGCAAATTCCCATTACTATCCTTGATTGGCCCTAATCTTACTCTCGTCATTCTTTTATTCCTTAAATACCTATAGAAAGCCTTAGGGTTTACCCTGATCCTATCCGCCAACAACTTCTCATGTCTCCTCCTGGCTCTTTTGAGCTCTCTCTTTAGGTCTTTCCTGGCTACCTCGTAGCCCTCAAGCGCCCTAACTGAGCCTTCATATCTCATCCTAACATAAGCGTCCTTCTTCCTCTTGACCAGAGATTACACTTCCTTCGTAAACCACGGCTCCCGCACCCTACAGCTTCCTCCCTGCCTGACAGGTACATACTTATGTAGGACACACAGGAGCTTTTCCTTGAATAAGCTCCACATTTCTAATGTGCCCATCCCCTGCAGTTTCCTTCCCCATCCTATGCTCCCTAAATCTTGCCTAATCTCATTGTAATTGCCTTTCCCCCACCTATAAATCTTGCCCAGTGGTATACACCTATCCCTTTCCATCACTAAAGTAAACATAACAGAATTGTGATCGCTATCACCAAAGTGCTCACCTACTTCCAAATCTAACACCTGGCTGGGCTCATTACCCAGTACCAAATCTAATGTGGCTTCACCCCTTGTTGGCCTATCTACATACTGTGTCAGGAAGCCCTCCTGCACACACTGGATAAAAACTGACACATCTATGGTACTTGAACTATAGTGTTCCCAGTCAATATTTGGAAAGTTGAAGTCCCCCATGATAACTACCCTGTCTCTCTCACTCCTATCGAGAATCATCTTTGCTATCCTACATCCACATTCTACAGTGATTACAGCATTGGGATATGGTGAGGGCATTGAAGCTCCCGAATAAGTAAGAGAGTCCTTTCTTACAATCAACTGGTTCAGACTCTGCCTCATGGAGCTGAAGGTAGAAACCCTGGAATCACCCTCAACCACTCTGCGCACACAGTCACGCTATTCATCCCTAGTTATTCAGGAAACAAATGTGCAATGACCCACACCACAGGAATGCAGACAGAAGAGGTGATGTCGGACAGAAATTTGAGAGTATGCAGGCTCCTTGCTGCTCCAATGTCTAGCAGATGCTGAGGAACCGCACACATACCAGAACTGGACAATCAACCTACAATGCGCACATGCACAAACACACAACTCTGTGCAACTCAGCGAGCAAAGAACTCACCTCGATTGTCTGTCTCTGGCGGCTGCTGTTTATCTCGTTTCCTCTTTTTCCTCTTCCCCTGACAAACAGAGACTTGGGAATGAGTTGGTCATCTACACCCAATGGATAACAGTGTGTGTTGGACAGGGCATGGCAGGAACTGAGATCAAGATGCATGCCCATGACATGAACCCAAGGGTAGTGCAGCACCCTGTGATCATCGACATGAGCCAGCAATAACGGAGGCATGAGAGTGAGGTGGTGAGGCTGCTGGTAACTCGCATGGTGCAGCCTTTCTTGTCTTTTCCCTGGTTCTGCCCAATTGGCACTGGATGGAGTGGGGCTCTCAGTTACTGTCACACCCCTCCAACAGAAATCTCATCTTTTCCCCATCCCACAAAGTGCATTTGCTCAACTTGAGATAGATACTCACATAATTGTCCCGTGCTGACCACCCAGGGTAGAGCTGAGAGTGGAGTTGCCGTTCCTTCCTCGCGAGTTCATAATATTTTGACTGCTCCTCTCTTGTCAAAGCATGCCACTGTCAGGAGACACAATGAGAGTTTACCTGTAGGAAAGCAGACGAGGAGATCCTGGGATCGAACAATTCATTCCTCCTCACTAATAAATGAAAACCTTCTCCTACCATTTCTGGTCTCAGCCAAGCCAGAATCCGAGTAACGAAGCAAGGCATTGAACACAGATCGAGCTTCAAGAAGCAGCTTCATTCAGCGTCCTAACCCAACTGTAACCCAATACTATCAAAGCAGCTTGCATTGAAATAGCAACTTCAGTGAAGTCAAACGTCACAAAACATTTCACGAGAACAATTATCAAGTAACAGAATTATATGCAGAATGTCAGACTCAAAGAATAAATAGGTTCGTGGGGATGGATTTAATCTTGGAAAGCAGAGGTTGCATTGACTAATGGGCCTAATTCTAGAAGTACCAGAGAGGGCAAATGAGAGAAGATGGGGAATGGGGAAAAATAAGTGAAGGAAGGCTTGAGTGTTAGTAGTGAACAAGGAAATAGTCGTCTTCCAGTTGGCAAGAATGAGTTAAGGGCAGGATTAAATAGATAGATAGATAGGGCAGCACAGTGGCTCAGTGGTTAGCACTGCAGCCTCACAGTGCCAGGGATCCGGGTTCGATTCCAGCCTCGGGCGACTGTCTGTGTGGAGTTTGCACATTCTCCCCGTGTCTGCGTGGGTTTCCTCCGGGTGCTCTGGTTTCCCCCCCACAGTCCAAAGATGTGCAGGCTAGGTGGATCGGCAATGCTAGATTTCCCATAGTGATCAGGGGTGTGTGGATTATAGGGGGATGGGTCTGGGTGAGATGCTCCAAGGGGCAGTGTGGACTTGTTGGGCCAAAGGGCCTGTTTCCACACTGTAAGGAATCTAATCTAACCTAACCTAATCTAAATTCTATGTATGTAAATGCATGGAATCTCATGAACAAAACTGGGAAATGGAAGCAAAAAATGCTCAAGGGGGATGTGACATTGTAGCATTGATAGAAATGTGGCTCAAATGAGAACAGGTCTGGATGCTTAATAACCTGGATTATAAAGGTTTTTAAGTAAAAACAGGGTTGTTACAAAGGGAAGATGTCTTGCAGTCTTGGTCAAAGATAGTATCAATATTCCTGAACAAGATGCAATTCCTGAATTAGAATCCATTTATTTGGAGATGAGAAACAGGAAGGAAGCACTGATCTTGCTGGGCGTTTATGACAGACTTCTAAACAGTGGGGAAGAAGTAGAAGAGAGACAAAGTGTGTCGCAATTGTTGGTGATTTCAACTACTCTAGGGCAGGCTGGAAAAATTACAGCGTGAGGAAGGGAAGGAGAGAAATTCCTGCAACGTGCACAGGAGAACTTTCTGAAACAGTACATTTCTAGTCCTACTGGGGGCGGGAAGATGTGCAAGATCCGGTCCTAGGAAATGAAGCAGGCCAAGTAAAGAACATCAGAGTAGGGGCATATTTAAGAAATGCTGATCATCATATAATAAGTTTCTGTATAAGTTGGAAAAAGATAAAAATCAGCCAACGATTAAGATTCAGACTGGAAATGGGCAGATTTTAGGAGTGTGAAAGTTGATCTGAAGGAGATAATTGGAAAGATTTTGGTGGATGAAACAATGGACGAAAAACAAGGAGAATTTCGAAACAGAGATAAAATGGGTGCAAGCAAGGTACATATTCATGTAAAATAGATAGTGTATTCAAAGCTAGGGTACCCTGGATGACTAAGGACATTGATGAGAAAATGAGAAAGAGAAAGGAGGCATATGATGCATTCCAGATTAATAATTGCAACAGAAATCAGTAAGAGTATTTGAATGGCAGGACAGAGGTGGAGTAAGGAAGGATAAGAGGAAGCATGAGAAAAGGATGGCAGGCTGCACTAAAACAAATAGTAAAATGTTCTTCAAACTTTATTAATAGTATAAGATGAGTGAAAGATAGAGTGGGATCCCAATAAGGGACAAGCAGGGAAAGCTGCTCGCTGGAACAAAGCATCAAATGAATACTTTGCTTCTGTTTTTAATCAAATTATAAAATAGTGACAATGGCCCAGTTAAAATGTAGGTGTTGAGCAGCTAAAGAAGATAAAGAAACAGCACTCCAGATAGACATGTCACCAGGCCT
This sequence comes from Stegostoma tigrinum, assembly GCF_030684315.1. Lineage (NCBI taxonomy): Eukaryota > Metazoa > Chordata > Chondrichthyes > Orectolobiformes > Stegostomatidae > Stegostoma > Stegostoma tigrinum. Next base: position 547,226 of record NC_081393.1, on the reverse strand, counting down.
CGGTCAAATCCATCCTAGATTTCTGGAAGACAGGTAAAGGAGCAAATAGCTGATCCATGGACTCATACAGCATGGAGACAGACCCTTTGGTCAAACTCGTCAGTACCGAACAGACATCCCAGTCTGACCAAGTCCCATATCCCTCTAAATCATTCCCATTCAAAAATCCATCCAGATGGTTTCAAATGTTGTAATTGTACCTGCCTCCACCACTTCCTCTGGCAGTTCATTCCATACAAGCACCATCCTTCAGATGAAAAAGCTATCCCCTCAAGTCCTTTTTTAAAATGTTTCCCTCCTCACCTTAAACCTGTGCCCTCTAGTTTTGGACCACCCTGGGAAAAAGACAATGCTATCCATGCCCCTCGTGATTTTATAAGGTCACCCCTCAGCCACCAATGCTCCAGGGACAACAGCCCCAGCTTATTCAGCCTCTCCCTATAACTCAAACCCTCCTGTCCTGGCAACATCCTTGTAAGTCTCTTCTGCATCCTTTCGGGGTTAACAAGATTTGTCCAATAGATGGACAACCAGAATTTTATACAGTATTCTAAAAGTGGCCTGAACCATGTCCTGCATAGCCACAACATGATGTCCCAACGCCTCTATTCAGTGTTCTGATCAATGAAGGCAAGCGTGCTAAATGCTTTTTTCACCACCCTACCAACTTGCAACTTTCAAGGAAGTATTCACCTGCATCCCCAGGTCTCTTTGTTCATTAACATTCCCCAGGGCTCTACCATTAACTATGCAATTCCTACCCTGCTTTGCCTTACTGAAATGCAACATCTCACATTTATCTAAGTTAAAATCCATCCGCTTTCCTCGGCCTACTGGCCCATCTGATCACGGTCCCATTGTACTCAGAGCTAAACTTCACTGTACACTACACTTTCTATATTGGGGTCATCTGCAAAATTACGAGCCATGCCTCTTATATTCGTGTCCAAATCATTGAGGCATACCACTTATCACGCCTCCAGTCTAAAAAGCAACCCTCCACCACCATCCTCTGTCTCCAACCTTCAAGCCAACTTTGTATCCAATTGGCTAGCTCATCCTGGATCCCATGTGATTTAACCTTACTAACCAGTCTACCATATAGAACTTTATCAAACGCTTTGCTGAAGTCTGTATGGACAACATATACCACTTTGCCTTCGTCAATCTTCTTCGTCACCTCTTTAAAAAGAAAACCCAGTTGGGCTAGTGAGACACAATTTCCCAAGCACAAAACCATGTTGACTATCCCTAATCAGTCCTTGTCTTTCCAAATGCACGTCAATCGTGTCCCTCAGAATCCCCTCCAACAACTTACCCACAACTGACTGTAAAGCTCACTGGTCGATAGGTTCCCTGGCTTTTCTAAATAGCTTCTCTTAAATAATGGCAATTAGCCAAATTCCAATCTTCCAATCTTCTCAATTTCCTGCTGACTTTTGGGGGAAGGTCTATAATACAATCCCAACAAGGTGATCAGCTCTTTCTTATTTCTCAGTTCCATCCATCCAACTTCATTGGATATTCTTCCAGGAATAGCCTCCCTAAGTACAGCCATAATGAGCCACAAAACAAAGTTGATAGAACTGTGGGCAACAGTACATCCCTACTTGATGAGCTCAATGTATTCCACACTCAGTTTGAATAGAAGGTCAGTCAAATGATATCACCTATCCCAAGAACTCCCCAGTCATTGCAGACCAGCCAGGAGGAACATTTGCAGACATCTTTCACCTCTCTTACTTCGATCCGAGGTCACCAACTGCTTCAAGACCACCATCATGCCGGCACCAAAGAAAAATTATGTAGCAAGTCTCAATGACTATCACCTGGTGGCTCTGACCTCCACATTTATGAAATGTTTGAAGAGCTTAGTCATGGTTCACATCAATTCCAACCTCCCAGATTGCCTTGATCCTTTCTAATTCACCTTCCAGCTCAATACGTCCACAGAGACACCATCTCCCTGGTCCTACACTCAGCCCTAGAACATCTGGGTAACAAGGATACCTGTGTTACGCTCCTACTTATTGACTACAGCTCTACGTTTGATACCATAATTACAAACTCATTTCCAAACTCTGAAATCTAGGTCTCAGTTCCTCCCTCTGTAATTGGACCTCAACTTCCTGACATATAGATCGCAATCAGGAAGAATAAGTCACAACATCTCCTCCACAATAATCCTCAACATTGCTGCCCTGCAAGACTGTGTACTCCTTGTAGATGCATGGCTGTGCAGCTAGGTTCTGTTCCAAATCCATTTAGAAGTATGCTAATGACACCATTGTTGTAGCTCAGATCTCAAACAACAATGAGACAGAGTACAGGGAAGAGATTGAATGCCCAGTGTGTTTAAAGACAACAATCTCTTCTTCAATGACAGCAAAATGAAGGAGCCGGTGGCTGACTTCAGGAAGGAGATTGGAGGACACACCCTGAACCGCAACAATGGTGTTGAGATGGAGATGGTCAAGAGTGTCAAGTTCTTGGGACTGATGATCACCAATCTGACCTTGCCCAACCACATCGACGCAGCAGTCAAGAAAACACAAAAACGCCTCTCCTTCCTCGGAGGTGAATCAAATTTGGCATATCCACAGTGACTCTTACCAGTTTTTAAAAGATGCATCATAGAAAGGTTTCCATCTGGATGCATCACAGCACGACATGGCAACTACTTTCCCAAGACTGCAAGAAACTACAAAGAACCCAGTTCATCACACAGACCAGCCTACCTTCCACTGACTCGCAAAAGCAACCAACATAACCTAAGACCCCTCCCATCCAGTTTATACTCTCTTCCATTGGGCGGAAGATGTACAAGTTTGAATAGACATACGGACAGATGCAAGAACAGCATTTTTCCCCACTGTTATCAGAGTCTGAACTGAGTTAATGTTAACGTTGATCTCTATCTCTCTCTGCATCTTCTCTGTGGCTGTAACATTATTCTGTTCTGTTACCTGATGCATTTGATGCATCTGCTTGTACAGCACATAAAATAACACTTTTCACTGTATCTCGATACATGTCATAACAACAAATCAAGCTCAATCAAATTAAACGCCGCTCCACCTCCTCTCTTGCCTCCTTTTCTATCCTTCCCATAGCATCCATACCCTGGAATGTTATGAGGCTCAGGAATGGGCATGATTGGCAGCATATCTGTAATAGCTATGATATCCCAGTCCCATGTTCCCAAAGATGCCCAAAGTTCATTCATCTTACCTGCTAGGCTTCTTGCATTCAAGTAAAGGCAGTTTAGTTTATCAGTCTTACCTCATTCTCTGCCAAGCACTTGTCTGCCTTGCTGTAATAGCCTCAGCTTTTTCCCCCACAGTTGCTTTGGTTGTCACCCTCTACTTTGTAGTTCAAGGCATCCCGAGTAGCACTAGCAAATCTCCCCGGAAAGATATTGGTCCCTTTCCATCTTATACAAGTTATTTCTACCCAGAAGAGATCCCAATGGTCCAAAAATGTGAATCCTTACCCCAAGCACCATCTCCTCAGCCATGCATTCATCTACTGTACTCTCACAAGCATGTGGCATCAACAGTAGTCCAGATATTGTTACCCTTGAAGATCTACGTTTTAACCTCCTGCCTGTTTCCTACTTTCTCTCTGCAAAACCTCATCCCTTTTGCTCTCTTTGTCATTGGTACCAACATGCACAACTACTTCCTGTTAGTCTCCCCTTTCAGAATATTCTTCACCCTCTGAGACATCCCGAGACACCAGGGAGGCAACACAGCATCCTGATGTCTAGCTGATGGCTGCAGAAATGTCTGCGCCCCAGACTAAAAAGAGTCCCTTATTACAATTGATCATTTGGAACCTGACATACCCCTCGTTACTGTAGAGCCAGTCATGGTACTGGAAATATGGCTGGCAGTGCTATACTCCCTGGAGAGGCCATCCCCTCCTAGAGGATGCAGAATAGCATACCTGTTTGAGATGGGGATAGCCACAGTGACTTCTGCACTAGCCAGCTACATCTGCCACCACTTCTAGCTGTAAGCCATCAACCGGACTGCATCTGTAGTGTCTCCACCTTCCTGAAACTGCCACCCATCGCACCTCCTTGCTCTTGTAAACTTCTCACTGCTCCAACTGCCGCTCCAACCAATCTATGCAGTACAATAGGATTCGCAACCAATCACATTTCCTACTGACAGTCTCCAGGACCATTCAAATTCTCCCTCATCTCCCATATCTGACAGAAACAGCACATCGGCATACTAAAAGCCAATTTTGCCCTTTTAACAATCTACAGACACAGAAATTACCCAAAAACAAACACCACATACCTAGCTCAAAAACACAGAGTTAGCACAGTCTTACTGCACAAAAAAAACACTTTTTCTTGGATAACTCAATACCAATCATTAATAGTAAAAGTCATTCAAGCGTCAGATCTGTACAAACATAAAAAGTGCCCTTACCATATTCCGTTATAGATTTACAACTAAAAAAACAGATTAAGATTTACAAACTTTATAAGTCTTAAAATTAAACACTTAGCTCATCAGACTCAAAAACCAAAGGTTGTCCTCTTCTCCTGTCATTTCAGGCAGTGGTTTCTATTTTAAATTATTGATAGCTCTAGAAGCGCATGTGAACCCAGAGATTAGACCTCTCACATTAGCTTGAAACTTCACTGCTTGTTTATTATTTCAGTGAAATCTGATCTCCTGAGACCTTTTCAATTTCTCCATCTGGCAGCTGTGAAACTACATTTAGCTACTTCATAAAATGCCAATCCTGGAGCTTCATGCAATTCTTCAGTCTGACTCTGCCACATGGTTGTTCTCCCAAAACTCCCCTTCGTTTCAAGGTAGCTTTGCTCATGATTTTTAAAAAAAATTCCAAAAAGAATGCAGAACTTATAAAAATTTGCACAAACAGCAACTATTCCCCCAAGGAAGTCAGTAAATTCAGCTGAGTGCTAAAACAAAAAATCCTCAAAACTACATCTCTCAACTCCAAACCTCTTCCATGCACCATTCTGAATATCATAAATTTTCAAGGTATCTCTGAACACTGATTAGTCCCGAGGGACTAGAGAACAGATGTCAAATTGTTGCTTAAGAAAGGGGCAAAGGATAACCCAGGAAACTAAAACTCTAAGTTTGACATCAAAAGTTGGAAAACTAACAGAGGGTAAGGTAATATACTGTTATTAAAAAAAAGAGTTAATACTGGACAGTCAATATGGGTTTCTCAAAGATAGGTCACGTCTGACAAATTCGATTGAGTTCTTTGACAAGATAACACAGGAAGTGGATCAGGGTCGTTGTGATGTACGTTTGGACTTTCAGAAATCACTTGACACAGTGCCAAATGACAGGTTGGTCAGTAAAATAGATATTTTGGAATTAATGGGTCCTTGGCAACACGTATTAGAAGTTGGCTAAAAGATAGGAAACACAATAGGTATAGATGGGTGTTTCTCAGGTTGGAGACATGTTGAAAGTGGTGTTACCCGCAAATTAATGTTGAGACCCTAGCTTTTTCTAATTTATATAAATGATTCGGAGATGGGTATTGAAGACAAAATCTCTAAGTTTGTGAATGATACTGAGCAAGAGAGAATAGTGAGTTGTGAGGATGGTGTTGAGTAACTTCAAAGGATCATTGACACGTCAGCCAAATGGGCAGACATCTGCAGATGAATTTCAATACAAGAGAAATGAGAGGTAATGCATTTTGGTAGAAGAACCGCGGACAGACAGTCTGAGACGAGTACAGGAATATGCGGGGCCCACGTATATAATTTTCTGAAGGTGGCCAAGCAAGTTGAGACAATTATTAAGAACGCTTATAGGATTCTTGGGTTTATAAATAGAAGTATAGAGCATCAAAGCAAGGAAGTGATACTTTCACAAATCCAAAGACCACATCTGGAGTATCATGTTCAGTTCTGGGCACCTATGTAAGGAAGGATGTCAAAGCCCTGGACAGAGTGCAAAGGAGATTTACTAGAATGGTACCATGAATGAATGAGGGATTTTAGATACTAGGAAAGATTGGAGAAATTCTCCTTGGAGCAGAGAAGACTAAGAAATGAGGTATTCAAAGTTATGAACAATTTTGACAGGGTAAAGAATGACTCAATGACGAGTTAGTGTGTCAGTAATGATGTGTCCCAATTTCAAGATTGTCAGTGAGCGATTTATGAGTGAGATGAGGAGAACCTCACTTTACTCAGTGTTGTGAGGTTTTGGAACACACTATCTGGGAGTGATGGAAGTGGATTTCAAAAGAGAGATGGGGAAACATTTGAAAGTGATGAATTTAGAGGGCTACACAGATAGGGTTTGGTAACTCTTTCAGGAGCAGATTTAGACATGATGGGCTGAATGGTCTTCTTCTGTACTCTAAAATTCTATGGTTCTATCTTCAAATGACATGGAAGCGACCATGTGGTGAGACTAATATCATAGGACAACCTGAACTCATCCCGATCCAGAGCCAGATCCCACTTGCCTTGCGTCCAAGGATCTGGTTAATAGCTGCACTTTCCTTTAGTGTGCACTCGGCCACGACTTTGGCCCGCATCTCCTTCATGTACAACATGAAGGCGTTCAGAGGCTTCTTGATGTGAGGCTTCCTCTTCTCATCTTCCTTCTTCACCATCAATGGCTTCCTGAAATGAAGGTATGAGTCATGACAGGAAGAGCAGGCCAAAAATGGAGAGTCAGGATAAACACAAAAGCCCCCTCCCAAACTTCACCTGCACTTCCCAATTCCTGTGAGAGCAGGACCAAGCCCAGTGAACACAAACCCAATGGAGCAAACTTCTTTCGAGGCACAAGAAAAACACAATCCACTATCTCAGGTAGTCTTTGCTAGCCACGATAGTGAAGATTGAAACTTTTCTTAAAATATCTGGCCTTGATATCATACCTCCTCCCAATCCTAACCCCTAACCCCCAACCCCCAACTATGAACCCCAAATTAAGACCAACAATTGAACCAGATACAATTTATTTCATTTTGCTGCTTAACCTCAGAAAGATTGACCATCAGGAAAGAACTTACGCAGTTTCACTGGGGCTGGGCTGACTGTGAAGTTGCTCCTGTTTGATCCCTGCTGTTGTTATAGCTGGATGAGGAATTGCAGTTGCGTGAGAAGTATGTGGTGGTGGAGCCATCTGTGGGGAAAACCTTCCAAAGAAGAAACATCAGTCAAGAAGGTCAACGAACAATAAACTCTGCCAGGTGACCAGAACGGCACACTCAGCTCATTTGACTAGACTTTGTTACTGCTCGGGCAGTAGCAAGACATGAATGCAACAAACATTCGAGGCACAGAACCAAGAGAGCATGAAAACTATTTTTCTTCTTGCTTTCTCAGCTGAGTCACCTTGTCCAACCCTCCCCTCCAAACCCACACCACCCAGCCACAGAGCAAAATCACATCTGCCAAATTTACTGAAGTGGTAACCATAAGCAAAATGGATAAAGGCATCCAAGAGAAGCAATGTATTTGGATTTTCACAAGATGTTTGAGAAGGTGTTACATGAAAAGTGATTCCCCCAAAATAAGAGCTCATGGTGTTGGGACCATGTGTACAGGAATGGTTAACAGGATGCAGAGTTAGAATAAATAATTGACTTTATGTTGGAAAACTGACTACAAAGTGCCACAGACCCTTGACAATTTAATCAAAATGAATCAGATGAATGAAAAGACAAACCGTAGGCAGATCTGTAGTCAATATCAAAACAGATAGCGAAGCAATTTGACTGAAGACACACAGAGTCTGGACAGGGATACAGATGGGTTTAAATGAATAGGAAACATAGAGAGGGACAAAGAAAGACTGGAATGTTAGAAGTATTTAGAATTCACTATTTGGTTTCAGTGAAGCACCCACAGTTTGAAGAAACCATTTGGTTTGTGGCTTTGCAGAAGAATTGGCTGAAGCTGGATATGCCAGACAAAAGGTCCTGAAGAAGGGTGATCATTTAGAGCTAGGTTACCTCAGTGTAAGGATTTTAGTTTGAAAGCCCCAGGCAGAAGTGTTTGGTTATTTGAAGCCAAGAAAGGTGAAGCTCAGGTGATGCATTGAGTCATAAGGGAGAGGCTATCAAATTCATCAAGAATTGAAATAAGCCTGATAGGGGTGATAGAGAAGGAAACTCACTGGCAAGAGTACTGTGGAGATTAGTGGGATTGTATTTCAGTGAGTTTCATGTGTTCCAGCATCTTTAAAACTTGCATTATATGTACGCAATTTGGCTCATTCAATGTAATCTTTGTCTCTTTTGAATAGGAAACTTTTGTTTTCTCATTAAAACCAAATCTGCAGCATTGCATGATAGTATTTCAGTGAAAGATTTACAAATGAGGAACAAGAGTAGACCACTCAGCCCTTGGAGCCTACCCTGCCATTCAACAAGACTATGGCTGATCTGATTTTAAACCAAACTCTACATTGCTGCATATTCCTGGAAGCCTTTCATCCCTTCGTCATCAAGAGTTGATCTATCTCTGTCTAAAAAATATTCAGAGATTCTGCATCCATAGCCTTTTGAAGAAGGGAATCCAAACTCAGAGTCCACAAATGTAAAATGTATCCACACCTCAGTTTTAAATGGGTGAGCCTTTATTTTTAAACTATGACTCCTAATTCTAGAAACCACCTCATTAAAACCAAAACAATCTGTCACATTTAGTCTAAGATTACTTGTCCAGTAATAACCTTAATTGGATGGGGGTGGTGAGCAGTCGAGCTAGACTGGCAGGAGGACAGTTCTGTTGGAGACTCAAAGCAGCAGGGAAAATAGAGGATACAGAACCTTCCACAGACCTGGACATTGAAGCATTGACGGTCAGTGCAGTGTGGTAGGAGGGCCGGAAGCTTCCTGCTGCAATCGGATAGAGCGGCGGACTTTGCCTGCGACACAAGAAGCTCAGTGAACAACCTGGAATCACATCCACCAACCCAACATAAAAAGAAAGGCAACACATCACAAATCAAAAGCCACCAAGCCCCAACCATTCAATAGCCACTCCCCAGTTCTTTCCACTGACTGCCAGGGAACACTTCCTGCCATCCACTCAACCTCTCAGCCACAGCCATAGTCTATGACCCAGCATTCAATTATGTTCCAATGCAGCTGACACCAACACCACGTTCCAGACAACCAAGAGCTTCATTCCCAGGTACCTTGGATCCAAAGACCTCTCCTACTGCTTAATTAAAATCTTCACTAACTTGGGCAAAATTGTGTCATGTTCTACATTCTGATTGTGTCCCTGAGCCAACTCTGACACTCTCACTGTGATCCACACTGCCCCCACCAAACACTCCTAGGAACAGGTACAGCACGCAGCTAGATTCAGACAAAAGCTCCCTCCAGGCAGCACTAATCAAAAACTGCCAGAACACTGACAGTACAAGGCTAGATACAGAGTAAAGCTGCCTCTACACCATCCCCATCAAACACTCCCACACAGGGACAATACAGGGTTAGATACAGAATAAAACTTCCAAAACCGTCCTCAAACAATCCCAGTACTGGCAGTGCCTGGGGTAGATACAGCGTAAAGCTTCCTCGACAATGTCCCCATCAAATAATACCAGGACAGGCACAGCTTGTGGTTAGGTGCAGTGTAAGTCTCTCCTTATATTGTCTTCTAACACTCCCAGAAGAGATACAGCACTGAGTCAGATATGAAGAAGCTCCCTCTATTCTTTTAAAGAGAGAGAGAGTAAATCTCCTTTGGCAGCTCCATCAAACACTCCTGGGGTAGATATAGCACTCATTTTTTTAAAAAAATTCATTTGCAGGATAAGGGCACCACTGGCCAGGCCAGCATTTATTGCCTATCCCTACTTGCCCAGAGGGCAGTTAAGAGTCACATGTAGGCCAGACCAGGTAAGGATGGCAATTTCCTTCCCTAAAGGGCAGTAGTGAAACACATGGGTTTTTCCAACAACTGACAATGGCTTCAATTTCATCATTAGCTTCTTGATTCCAGATTTTTACTGATTTCAGATTCCACCATCTACCATGGCGGGATTTGAACCCACGTCCCCGGAATGTTATCTGGGTCTCTGGATTAACAGTCCAGTGATAATATCACTAGGTTACAAACTCCCCTGCAGACTCAAGCTCACTTTACTCCTTTAAGCTGACAGTAAAGATCCCCTGTATCCATCAAACACACTCAATACAGGGACAGCTTTTGGTTAGATGATAGTAAATTTCCCTCTTTGGTCTCTAATATATTTCATTGTGCTTCTGACTGAATGGAGTACTTTTGCTGTCTAATATTGATGAAGTTGATGTTTGTTCACAGCCAATTTTACACACAGCGACATGACAACAACAAATGAATCGGTCTTCCTGAAGGGAGTAGATTTTGGCCCTAGGGTGAGACACTCAGTCCACTACTGGCATTTGGATCTTTGAAATCCATCTGAGGGGGAGATGGGGACCTCAGGTGAACATCTGATCCACTTCAAAACACCTCCCTTACTTCTCAAAGAACAGAGAACAATACAGAACAGGAACAGGCCCTTCAGCCCATGAAGTCTGTGCCAATGCACTATGGCTTTCTAAACTTAAAAACTTTGCCTCGATACAGTCCGTATCTTTTTATTCGGCGCCAATTCATGTATCTGTCAAGATGCCTCTTAAGTGTTGCTCCACCACCTCCTCTGGCATTATATTCCAGGCACAGTTTATACCAAACTCTGTTAAAAAAAACTGCCTCTCACATCTCCTTTGAACCTATCCCAATTACTTTTAAACCTATGCCCCCTAGTAATTAACATTTCTACCCTGGGGGAGAAAAAAAAAAAGTCTGACCATCCATTCTGTCCATGATTCTCAATTTTGTAAATTTCTATCACATCACCTCCCATCCTTCAATGTTCAAGTGAAAACAAACCAAGTCTATCCTCTGAGCTAATACCTTCCAAACCAGACAACCTCGTTTCTGGACCTCCTCTAAAGAGTCTGGTGAGCAGAACTTTATGCAGTATTCCAAATCTGGCCTGACTAAAGGTCTATACAACTACAACATTACTCACTAATTTTTGTACTCTATGCCCTGACCGATAAAGGCAAGCATGCCATAAGCCTTCTTGACCACCTTATCCACTTATGTTGCCACTTCAGGGAACTGTGAATGTGTATGCCTACATCCCTCTGTATGTTGATGCTGTGGAAGGTTCTGCCATTTACTGTACAAGACGATAAGATATAGGAGTGAAGTAAGGCCATTCGGACCATCGAGTCCACTCCGCCATTTAAATCATGGCTGATGGACATTTCAACTCCACTTCCCTGCACTCTCCTCGTAGCCCTTGATTCCTTGAGAGATAAGAATTTATCGATCTCTGCCTTGAAGGCATTTAACATCCCGGCCTCCACTGCACTCCGTGGCAATGAATTCCACAGGCCCACCACACTCTGGCTGAAGAATGTCTCCTCATTTCCATTTTAAATTTACTCCCTCTAATTCTAAGGCTGTGCCCATGGGTCCTAGTCTCCCCACCTAACAGAAACAACTTCCCAGCATCAACCCTTTCTAAGCCAAACGTTGTAAGTTTCTATTAGATCTCCCCTCAACCTTCTGAACTCCAATGAATACAATCCCAGGATCCTCAGCCGTTTATCGTACATTAAACTAACATTCCAGGGAACATCCGTGTGAATCTCCGCTGGACACGCTCCAGTGCCAGTATGTCCTTCCTGAGGTGTGGGGCCCAAAATTGGACACGGTATTCTAAATGGGGCCTAACTAGAGCCTTACAAAGCCTCAGAAGCACATCACTGCTTTTATATTCCAACCCTCGAGATAAACGACAACATTACATTCACTTTCTTAATCATGGACTCTACCTGCAAGTTAACTTTCAGAGAATCCTGGACCAGCACTCCCAGATCCCTTTGTACTTCTGCTTTATGAATTTTCTCACCATTTAGAAAATAGTCCATGCCTGTATTCTTCTTTCCAAAGTGGAAAGCCTCGCATTTGCTCACGTTGAATTTCATCAGCCTTTTCCTGGACCACTCTCCTAAACTGTCTAAATCTTTCTGCAGCCTCCCCACCTCCTCAGTACTACCTGCCTGTCCACCTATCTTCGTATCATTGACAAACTTCACCAGAATGCCCCCAGTCTCTTCATCCAGATCATTAATATACAAAGTGAACAGCAGCGGCCCCAACACTAAACCCTGCGGGACACCACTTGTCATTAGTTGCCATTCTGAAAAAGAGCCTTTTATCCCAAGTCTCTGCCTTCTGTCAGACAGCAAATCCTCAATCCATGCCAGTAGCTCACCTCGAACACCATGGGCCCTCACCTTGCTCAGCAGCCTCCCGTGAGACACCTTATCAAAGGCCTTTTGGAAGTCTAGATAGATAACATCCACTAGGTTTCCCTGGTCTAACATACTTGTTACCTCTTCAAAGAATTCTAACAGGTTTGTCAGGCGCGACCTCCCCTTACTAAATCCATGCTGACTTGTTCTAATCTGACCCTGCACTTCCAGGAATTTAGAAATCTCATCCTTGACAATGGATTCTAGAATTTTACCAACTACTGAGGTTAGGCTATTTGGCCTATAATTTTCCATCTTTCGCCTTGATCCTTTCTTAAACAAGGGGGTTACAACAGCAATTTTCCAATCATCTGGGACTTTCCCAGACTCCAGTGACTTTTGAAAGATCACAACCAAAGCCTCTGCTATTTCCTCAGCCACCTCCCTCAGAACTCTAGGATGTAGCCCATCGGGGCCAGGAGATGCATCAATTTTCAGACCTTTTAGCTTTTCTAGCACTTTCTCTTTTGTAATGCCCACCATACTCAACTCTGCCCCCTGACCCTCCCTAATTGTTGGCATACTACTCATGTCTTCCACTGTGAAGACTGATGCAAAGTACTTGTTAAGTTCTTCAGCTTTTTCCTTATCTCCCATCACTAGTATCACCTTCCAGCATCAATTTGGAGCGGCCCAATATCTACTTTTGCCTCTCGTTTGTTTCTTATGTAGTAAAAGTTACTTTCAATATCATTTCTAATATTACTAGCTAGCCTACCTTCATATTAGATCCTCTCCTTCCTTATTGCTCTCTTTGTTATCCTCTGTTTGTTTTTGTAGCCTTCCCAATCTTCTGATTTCCCAGTGCTCTTGGCCACTTTATCGGCTGTCTCTTTTTCTTTGATGTATTTCCTGACTTCCTTTGTCAGTCATGGCTGTCTAATCCCACCCCAGATAATCTTACTTTTCTTTGGGATGAACCTCTGTACTGTGTCCTCAATTACACCCAGAAACTCCTGCCATTGTTGCTCTACTGTCTTCCTCGCTAGGCTCTACTTCCAGTTGATTTTCGTCAATTCCTCTCTCATGCCCCTGTAATTACCTTTATTTAACTGTAACACCATTACATCCGATTTTGCTTTCTCTCTTTCAAACTGCAGACTGAACTCTACCATATTATGATCGCTGCCTCCTCACTGTTTCCTTACTTTAAGATCTTTCATAAAGTCAGGCTCATTACCTTGCACTAAGTCCAGAATAGCCTGCTCCCTTGTGAGCTCCATCACACGCTGTTCCAAAAAGCCATCCTGTAAACATTCCATTGAGTCCCTTTCTTTGGATCCACTGGGAACATTATTCACCCAGTCCACCTGCATATTGAAGTCCCCCATGATCACCGTGACCTTGCCTTTCTGACATGCCCTATCTATTTCTCGGTGCATCTTGCGCCCCTGGTCCTGATCACTGTTAGGAGGTCTGTACATAACTCCCATTATGGTTTTTTTGCCTTTGTGGTTCCTCAACTCCATCCACACAGACTCCACATCCTCTGACCCTATGACATTCAGTGCTGTAGATTTAATTTAATTCTTGACTAACAAGGCAACCCCGCCCCTCTGCCCACCTCCCTGTCTTTTCGATATGTTGTGAATCCTTGGATGTTTAACTGCCAGTCCTGAACTCCCTGCAACCATGTCTCTGTGATGCCTACCACATCATAATCATTCAAGATGACTTGTGCTGTTAATTCATCTACTTTGTTGCGAATACTACGAGTATTTAGGTAAAGTGCCTTAATGCTAACTTTATTATCATTATTAGAGATATTGGAAATTCTAAGATGTCTTACGCTATCCTTCCTTTTTGCTGTATTCCTCGTCTGCCTCAAGCTTAAACCCACTTGTACACATGCTATCCTGTTGCTTATCTTTCCATTTAACTGTATACTTCCCTCCTGTGTTAGATCTCCCAAAATGCCTCATATATTTGTCCAGATTAAACTCCAACTGTCATGTCTCCTCCCAAGTCTCCAGCCTATCTATATCCTGCTGTATCCAATGGCAATCTTCGTCGCTATCCGCAACTTCCCAATCTTTGCATCATCCGCAAACTTACGAATCAGGCCACCTCCCCCAAATCATTTCTGTATGTTACACCCGTGGGTGTCCCAGCACCAATCACTATGATCTCCAGTCAGAACCAGTACTCTCTGTATATGACAAAACCAGTTCTCTATTCATCATACTGGCTCACTGTGGATCACATGTGACTTCAGTTTATGTATTAGCCAGCTGTAAGGGACCTTCTCAAAGGCCTTGCTGAAGATCAAATAAAGAACATCTCCCACTCTGTCCTTATCAATCATCTTTGTCACTTCCTCAAAAATTTCAATCAAGTTTGTGAGGCACCACCTTCCTCACACAAACTCATGCTGCCATCGCTAATAAGTATATATCTTCCTAAATGTGCGTAAATCTTGTCCCCAAGGATCTTCGCCAGTAATTTCCCTGACATTAGGTTCATCGCTCTGTAATTTCCTCAACAAAGGAATATCATTGGCTATTCTGCAGTCCTCTGGGACCTCTCCTGTGAGAGAAGTGGATACAAACATTTTACAAGTGGCCCCAGCAATTCCTTACCTGCCTCCGTCAGCATTTGGGATATATTTCATCCAGTCCTGCAGACTTAATGCATTTTAAAACACCATCTCCATTTTTATATTGTCGAGCCTCAGAATATCAAATACCTCTGCTGAGACTTACTATCAACTACATCCTTCTCCATTGTGAATACCGATGCAAAGTATTCGTTAAGAGCCTCACCTACTTCCTCCAACTCTACATATACACTCCCTTCTTTGTCCTTGAGTGGACCTGCCCTTTTCCTAGCCAACCTCTTGCTCACTATAACTATTTTAAACTCATTGGATTCTCCTTAATGCTGTTTGCCAAAGATATTTCATGGCTCCTTTTAGCCCTTCTAATTCCTTCTTAGGAAACTGTCTCCTGTTCTCTTTTTGACTGATCCCTCAGTTAAAAGATTCCCCATGGCATATGTGGATTTACCCTCAAACAGCCATCCCCAATCCAGACTTCCCAGTTCCTGTACAACTTTACGGCAGTTAGCCTTCCGTCAGTTTAGCACTTTCACCCAAGGATGACTCTTATCCTTAGCCATAATTCACTTAAAACTTAGAAAAATTATGGTCACTGTTCATGAAGTGCTCCCTCATTGAAACTTCGATCACCTGGACAGGCTAATTCCCCAATGCCAGGTATGGCCCCTTACCTAGTTGGACAATTTACCAATTTTTTCAAATAACTGCCCTGGACACACCTAACAAATCATGTCCCCATCCAAGTCCCTAGCACCAAGAAAGTCCCAGGCAATGTAGGGAAAGTTAAAGTCACCCACAACACTGATCTTGTTATTTTCACATTTTTCATTATCTGTCCATGTATCTGTTCCTGTATCATCTGCTGGTTATTGAAAGGCCTGTAGTACAATCTAATCAAAGTGATGGCACCCTTCCTATTCCTGAGCTTTACTCATATGACCTTGCTGGATTAGCCCATTCTCAGTAGCTACAATATTCTCCGTAATCAGAAATACAACTCCCCTACCTCTTTTACACCCCTCTTACACCTGAAATATCTAAATCCTGGAATGTTAAGCTGCCATTCTTGTCCCTCTCTCATGCAAGACAATATCACCAGGTCTCAAGAACTGGACTTGTATCCACAGCTTTACGACTACAAGAGGAGAGAGCTATTGGTTTGGCTGTAAAGCAGTTTGGAGTCGCCTGGGTGAACATTGGTGCTGATGAAGATACCTCCTCCTCCAGATAACAGGTGTAATGCCAGAGCTGTACAACTCCCAGAGGACAGCCAACTAATTTGTACCATGACTCACAGCTGAACCCCATGTCACCAAGGTTTTATGGTCAATGTCAGACTGTGTAGCTGCCTGGAGGATCGAGCCATGATCATATTGAACGGTGAAGCAGGCTAAAAATGCTGAATGGCCTACTCCTGCTCCTATTTTCTACTCTTCTATGGAGACTGAGTATGCCTGAGTAGGCACAGGGCAACAGATAGGAGGATGTGACGTGTCCACTTACACAACCCATTGCTGCAATTCCCAGAGCAAGACAAAGATAACAGGGCTACAGGAAAGAGGCAGGAAAAAGAATGGAATGTCTTACGGTGGCATGACCCAGCCCAGCGGGTGAGCGATCGGCCCCATGGTGCCCGGAGACAGCGGGTAGTACGGAGAGAGTTCAGAGGGGTATGGAACCCGAGGGAGTCCTGCAACAATGGGAAGAAGAGAGCAAAGAATCATGATGGTGGTCAGAATTGCAGATCAGCTGAGATTGGAGGTCAGTCTAACTGCTCACCGGTCTTGGAGCTGAGGTCAGAGGACAGATGAGGGGTTGGGTTCCCAGGTGAGAAGTGTTCGTTGCTGTAGGTGATGAGGGGAGTGAGAGGGTGCATGTGATGAGCATGCTGCACCAGAGGCAACCTGTTGGTCTACAGGAAATAAAAATACACACACAGCAGTCAACAATTTTCCACAGGACTCTCCAACCCTCATGGTTCACTGATCAGACATCCGCCTTCCCATATTCCAGAATCCCCTTCAATTTCAGTAACCAGCCTGGAATAAATAATATTCCAAAGATTAAACAAGGCTGAAGAGTGAGAGTTTTTAGATGGGAGTACACTTTGAGGTGGCCCAAGAGGGAGTGGAGGTACAGTAAGACAAATATTCACCTGTCATTCAATTCTTTGCACCTGTCTTTATTCTGTAATCCTTAATCCAATGACTCAACAGCAATCTAGCAAGTTCAATGAGAAATTTTCAATGATGCCCTAGTGTTTGCTGTATTTGAGATAATTCCAGCAGTCCATTTGTGAAGAAATATTTTCTGACATCGCCGCTGAATGGCCTGCCTCAAATTTGACAGCTTTTGTTTAATCCCAAGTTCATTATGTTTCTGTATGCATCATGCCAAATATTTTTGTAAAGTTCCCCGTCGAACGTCTATACTGATAGGATCACAAAGCTAATTTGTTCCACCTAACCTCATTAAGGAAAACTGATCGCTGTAGTATCTTGCTGATAAACCTGCAGTGCTCAATCTCCAAGGCTTATACAGATTTCATGAGACGTGGAGGCCAGAAATTAAGAGCTTCTCCACTTGGCAACCAACTAGAGCTCTGTATAATCCGTCTTAATTCTTCCCCTTCATTGCGCTACCTTCAAGATGAAGACCAACATTCTGCTGGCATTGTGATGATTTCTGCACTTGGACCCCGAAACCATTAACATTTCTAGAAGTCGAAGTGGTTGTAACTGAGGCAAAGATTTTGACTGATCATTCTCAAATCCAGATGGATGAATTCATAATTTCTCTCCATGCAGTCCACCTGCCACAGTTTGACAGTAACATTCCACTCCACCCAGAATGAATAGTCTGTACCCCTCAAGGTGGTTAGCCCATGGCTCACTGCCCCAGCTAACTCTCCAAATGTTTGATGTTACTCACAAGGTGGATGGGAGCTGGAGAGTCTTTGAGGCAGCTGGCAGTCTGGACGTCCAACAAGGGCCACTTCATCTGCAGGTACTGGAAACATCAGAATATAGTAAACAAATTAAAGATGATGTCAGGCAACAATCTTAGCTAGACAGGAAACACCTCTCTCTTTCTGCATCACTATTTAACAATTCCAAACTAAACCCAGATACCACACTTTCCACAGTTCTGCATCAATCCCAAGCTAAACCTATTTCCTAGCTGTCTCCTCATATCCCTGTACCAGTCTCAGTTAAGACACATGAGCCCAGAATGCACCTGATGCTCCTGGTACTGCATTGAAAGAGTGCTACACTGCCAGAGATGCTAATTTTCAGACAAGATCTGAAATTGTCTTTCCTCTGTTTGAACATAAAAGGATTCCCCATAAGTATGTGAAGTAGAGGAGAATTCCCCTTGTGTGCTAAGCTAAGATTAATTCTTCAGCGAACAATTATTAATTAGATTAGCCGGTCATTAGCTAATTGCTATTTGGGGAGCTTGTGCTCAACAATTTGCTCCTGCATTTCGCTTACTACAACAGTAGTAATAGCTCAAATGTATTGATGGTCATGAAACACTATGGGGTGCACTGAAGTTATATGGGATGCTTTATAAGTACAAGTTTTTCCTTCTCTCCCCACTCTGACTGGCAACCCTGTATTACAAAGGAGAATTATTCCACCTCTCCAAGTTAAAATAACAACACTTGCACTTTATTGATCATTATACGTCCCAAATAATGTCCGTGCGACCAATGATGTAATTTTCAAGTGTGGTCATTACTGTCACATAGGATTTGAATGCAAGATAAGTATTGACCAGGTAGAGGCTGTTTTGTAGACTGGTTGCACTTTAATTCAATAAAAAACCAGATTCAGAGAACATGCATCTGATCACACTGAGGGAGGAAGGGTAGAAATTGTAGAAGCATTAGCAATACTCTTCCAATCCTACTGTCATGCAGGGGTGATGTCAGAGACCTGGAGAACAACACTGTTACACCCTTACTCATAAACAGGTCAGAGCATATACCCAACAGTTACAAGCCTATCCACAAAACCTCAGTGATGCGAAAGCTTCGAGAAATGATCATGCGGACAAATGTGAATGGATCAAGGAGATGCAGTGGCTTATTCAGGTAAAACCATTCTCAAAAAACTTGCTTGAGTTTTTTTGATGAAAGAACATGTAGCGCTCATGAGGATAATGTGCTTGATGTGAAAAACATGAATTCCAAAGGCACTAGAGACAATATGAGTAAAGTTGGAGCACGTGAAATAAAAGAGACAGTAGCAACACAGAGACAGTCATACAGCATAGAAACAGGCCCTTCAGTCCAACTCATCCATGCCAACCAAAGTGCCCAAACTAAACCAGTCCCACTGGCCCACATTTGGCCCATATGCCTCTAAACCTTTCCTATTCATGTAGCTATGCAAATGTCTTTTATGTTGTAACTGTACCTGCATGTACCATTTCCTCTGGCTGTTCATGCCACATACGATCCACCCCGTGTGAAAACATTGCCCCTCAGGTCCCTTTTAAATCTTTCCCCTTTCACCTTAAAAATTATGCCCCCGAGTTTTGAACTCACCTACCCTTGTGAAAAGATGATTTGCTATTCACTTTATCTCAACCTTCATTAGATGACCCCTCAACCTCTTGCTCTCAAGTGAAAGAAGTCCCAACCTATCCCTATAACTCAAACCCTCCAGTCCCAGAAACATCATGGTAATTTAGTAATGTATAGAAGGGTTACCAGAACTGCACACAGCAGTTGGTTCTGCTGTAATGCGTGTTCCGGCAATGTGAATTGGCCACAATGCATCTGACGAATAGGGGAACGATAGGAAACGTGCCCAGAAACCATAACCACTCTCCCCTATATCAAAGACATTTCCGAAATGACTGCCAGACTACTCGGTCCTCTTGGCATCAGGGTAGCCCACAAACCCACCAACACACTAAAACAGCAGCTAATGAACTTAAAAGACCCTATACAGACAACAAGCAAAACAAACGCCATCTACAAAATACCTTGCAAGAACTGTGACAAACACTACATTGGACAAACTGGCAGGAAGCTAGCCACCAGGATACATGAACATCAACTAGCCACAAAACGACATGACCCACTATCACTAGTATCCTTACATACAGATGAGGAAGGACACCACCTTGATTGGGACAACACATCCATCCTAGCACAACCCAAACAGAGACATGCACGAGAATTCCTAGAAGCATGGCATTCCAACCGGAACTGCATCAACAAACACATTGATTTGGAGCCCATCTACCATCCTCTGAGAAAAAGAACAGGAAATGACATCACCAATGCAGGAAATGACATCACCAACCCAAGGAAACCTAACCAGATAAATAGAAAGCGGGACATAACACCAGCGCTTCATCGGAGGCTCACTGATGATGTTACTTAGAATGGTGACGAAACGTACGAAAACTAACCTTCCAGCTCCGCGAGCAAACTCACATCCAGAACCTCAACCTGAGCTACAAATCTTCTCAAAACTTGCTAGGGGAACAATATTTCTAAACTGTGAACTTGTGTTGGCTATAACACAATTCCATCAGTGCTCCTTATCCTGGATATTTCAAACTTTCCTCCCACCATTGGTGAGCTTTCTGAAAACATCTACCACCTCAAACACAACCTCTCTCCTTCAACACATGGACCATGATGTAATAAGAGCTTTTAAAGCTAATTATTTAAGGTGCACATGTAAGAGGCTGACTGAACCACTGAGGGGGATACGGACAATGTTCTTCAATTTTGAAAGAGCTTTAACATCAAGATTGCAATTGACATTATCCTGGAGGCCTAGGGTGACGTCAGTAAGGACTGATTGCATGCAGTTTGGTGGAAGCTTCTCGCAGAATTTTTTCCAAGATTTTAAAGGCTTTGATCTGCCAGAAAAGCTCCCAAGAATCAAAGATTCTTACAAAGTAAGTAGAGTGAAGATGTTGAGGAGCTGCTCAAGTCCCACTGTGGAGTTGATCTGAAAAACTTGTCAGTGAGGGGAAAGTGGAAGCTGGAGATGAAGTAGCAGTAGTCCAGGATGCAGCGCCACAAGAGCTTGCCACTTCAGTTTTGGCTTCTATACCGAGGGAAAGAGAGAAGCAGTTGCAGCTCTTAGACGCCAACAATTACAATGCAGAACTCAGCAATTCGTGGAGTAATATCTTAGGTGGCTCCCTATTTACAGCTTCTTCGTGAAAGAAGAAAAAGGGCAAAGCAGCAAAACCTGGATCTGTTTTTTAATCCAACCCCCAAGCAACAGTCAGAAGACAATGAACCAGAGACATCCACTTCTGGATTAACTATTTTTTGCCCTAACCCTGCAAATAAAACCGCACCTCCAAGGTGGTGATAATGATAATGACGACAATGGCCCTCAGCCCCTGCATTAACAACACAGCAACCTCAAAACCACCTCCTCCATCAAGTCATCTTGACATTTTTTACCCCAAGGCAAGGTGTTAAATTTACTTTTATTTCATTATTAGACATGAATTAAACATTTATTCAAACTGTATTGTCTTGTGTGTTTGGCATTTAAGTTATTTTTGAGCGATGTTGAGTGATTTGTTTTGGGTGGTCTGCCCCAACCCCGCTTTTTCCATAGGCCCTGTTATTTCTATAGCTTGATTTTCTGTAATGCAACATTGCACAGGAACACAATTATTGCTTTATAGCATAACCAACTGTACTCCAAAAGTGCTTCACCAACGTCCTGTACAATTTCAACATGACATTCCATCTCCTATCCTTAATGATTTGAGCAATGAAGGCAAATGTGCTGAATGCCTTCTTAACCACCTTTTCTACCTGTGATGCAACTTTTAAAGAACTACATACCTGACCCCCTAGGTCCCTGTTCAACAAGATTTCCCAGGGCCCTACCATTAACTGTATAAGTCCTAACGATGTTTTTTTTGCCAAATTGCAAAGCCTCACATTAATCCAAATTAAACTCCATCTGCCACTCTTCAGCCCTTTTTGCCCCAGTTGATCAAGATATCTTTGTAATCTTAAATAACCTTTCTCACTGTTGACTACACCACCAATTTTGGTGTCTTCCGCAAAATTACTAAATCGCTGGTCACAAGCATCCAGTCTGAAAAACAACGTTCCACCACCACCCTCTGTCTCCTACCTTCAAGCTAATTTTGTATCGAATTGGCAAGCTCACCCTGAATCCTAAGTGATCTAACTGTACAAATTAGTCTACCATGTGGAACCTTGTCAAAGGCTTCACTGAAGTCCATGTAGACAAGGTCGGTCTCCCTGCTCTCATCAATCTTATGGACAATGTTGGAGTAAGCACCCTCTGCAATGTGTTCAACATTCCCAGGGTAGATACAGCACAGAGTTAGATACAAAGTAAAGCTTCCTCTACTGTTTTAAACAGAAAGTCAAGCTCTCTCTACGCTGACCCCATCAAACAGTCCCAGGACAGGTACAGCGCAGGGTTAGAGCTCATCCGACATTGCCCTGTAACATTGCAGCGGTAATACTGAATCCAATCACAGAAGGTGGTAAGACAAATATTTGGTGTCTCAGGGAATCGATGAGTAGAGTGGTAAGACAGGGAATGGAGTTTCAGCATAATGTCTGCCCTAAGTTCTGGTACTGAGGACTACTAATCTGTGGTTTGATAGAATGCCACCACCAATCCTCTCCTGAAGGCATCTTTAATCACCCACCCTGTTCGTACATACCGTGACACATCTCTGGGGCAAGCGTGACTTGAACCTGGAACACTTGGATCAGAGGTAAGGACATTACCATTGCACAATTCGATCCTATACCCATTTCCCATGATCTATTTTAATTAGGCATATTTGGATGCACAAGGAATAGACTGGACATTTATATCAGGAGCAACCATCGGCTGCATGTAACAGAAATAATTTAAAGGGACAATTACTCAGGATGGTGAGTGGTATCAGAATTGGGGAGGATCATTCAGAAAACAATAGGTCACGGAGCATCTCCAGAATTGCAATCCAACTTAAGTCTGATGCTGCCTAACTCTGCAAGCCCAACAGCTGTGTTTGTGCTCTGCTGCATGCTCAGCTGAACTGAAGGGGGCAGGGCAAGAAGCAGCTTGAAACGCAGACCTCCAGAAGGTGGCAGCTCTGACCCACACTCTGGGCTGGAAACAGAAAGGTAATTGTGATCCACTCACCACTACATACTTCAAATGTTTGTAATAAAAACAAGCGAAGAATTTGTCACTGACTCAAACCAGTTTGCAACTGCTGATGGTGGGCCCAGCAATGTCAAACAGACCATCAATTTGACAGGAGAATGAGGATGATCTGTGCAACTGTCAAAAACGAAGAGGATATGCAACCATGTCACACAGATTCTTGCATTTACTTACTGAATTTACTTAGAGGATTCAGTGCTATCCTCAAGAAACCCCACTTTATGTAGCTAACTGCATGCTAAAAATAGCACAACTATGCTGAGGTGTGCAGCCAAGGATCCCAGAAATTAAACAGTCATCCACCAATCAACCTTCCCCAGACCCATTGTACAAAGGGAGACCCAAAAACAGAGGTTTTTAACTGGTTCCGCACACCCAGAACAGAGTGTTCACAGTCACTCAATACAATCCATCATTCAGTGTGCTAATGAAGCGATAGCCAGAAATACAAACACGAATAAACCTGGAGGATGAGAGCTCATAGGACAAGATCCACATATCGTTCAACACCTCCTCTGTCCTCCTCTTGATACTTGCTCTGCCCACGCCCCATCCAAACACGATAGTCCAGTAAACCACTTCCTCCATCGCTACACAATCCCAATCCCCACTGTTCAGCCATGCTGGGAAGCTAATGCAACTCTGGCCTTCATAGCAAGAGGACTGGAGTACAAGATGCAGCAGTTGTGCTGCAGATATATAAAACTCTGCACAGACCCACTTGCAGATCTGGACACCAGACCTGAGGAAGGATCTATTGGTCTTTCAGGGAATACAAAACAGGTTTACAAGAATGATACCTGGTCCTCAGGGTTAAGTAACGAAGAGAATATACACAAACTAGGTCTGTTTTCTCTTAAATTTAGAAGGCTAAAAGGAAGATCTGATTGAAGTTTTCAAATATTAACAGGAAAAGATAGGACTGATAAAGATAAACTATTTCCATTGCTTAGGGATTCTCAGACTAGTTCCAGAATTAGGGTCAGACCATTCAGGAGAGATGTTAGGAAGTACTTCCACACCCAAAATGCAACAGACATTTGGAAGTCTCTTCCAAAAACAGCAACGGATGCAGGATGAGTTGTTAATGTTAAATCTGAGATAGATCATTTTTGTTAAGCAAAGGTGTTTAAGGATTTGGGCCAATGGCAATTATCATGGCAATTAACAGCCATGATGTCATCGAAGGGTGGAATAGGGTCAAGGTCTGAATGCCCTACTCCTGTTCCTATTTCAGACACTGTCCTCAAACCAATCCCTAGCTATATCCTGATACAAGCAGCACAGGGCTCTGAAACGTTTTGTCCACTTACGTTGTATACTGGTAAACAGACAGTCCATCCACAGCCCATTGTTAAAAAGCATGCCAGCTTTAATGAATACACAGGGGAATGTAAAGGCGTGGAAAAAAAGACTAGGTGAATAGGTAGGATTTGTCACAACCATTCAGGATCTTACAGCAAACCACTCCTCACTCGACTGTCCAACTCTCTCACCACCCCCCCCCCACAAACCCCACTCATTCCCTGGTTTTAATCTGGTAAAACCCCTTTGAAATAACACTATCGCATTTACATCATTCCTTAAATAAGACCATAACTGCATACTGTATTCCAGATGTGGTCTCACCAGTGCCCTGGACAAGTGAAACATAACATTCTAACTTTTATGTTCGCTATGTTTTATAGAGAAAGACTAGAATCTATTCTAATTACGTGGTGTAAGTGTATAGTCACCATGTGTGACTCATGAACTAGAAAAATTTAGATTATCTCTGCACCTTGGAATTTTGTAGTCATTCCCTACTTAAACAATAATCTGCTTCATTACTATACCAGCCAAAGCAAACAAATTCATATTTTCCCATATTACATTCTAACAGGTTGAGTGAGTAGACAAAAACCTATCTATAATTGATCTGCAACCTAGCTATGTCATCTTTACAACACACTTTCCTACGTATCTTTGTTTTATCTGAAAATTTAGTCATTGTACCTTAAATCATCAAGTAAGTTAGTCATATAAATTGTAAGAAGCCACGGCTTGAGCAGACCAGAATGGGAGCCCACTCATCACATCCTGATAATCTACCAATCCATTTATGCACAGTCTATGTTTTCTGTCAGCCAGCCTGTCTTCTATTCACGCTAGCACGTTATCCCGTACACCATGAGCTCCTACCTTCTGCATCAATACGGTAATCTTCAAGTCCTAACCCTCCGATAGTACAGCATTCCCCAAGTACTAACCCTCCAAGTGCAATGTTCCCTCAGTACTAACACTCTGATAGTGCAGCGCTCCCTTTGTAGTTATCATCAGTACCGTCGCTCTGACATTGTATCCTCAGGACCACAATGAGGTCCCAGTCTGGATTACTTGCAAAGTTTCTCCAGCAACAACTGAGGGGCTTTTCCTGCTCTATGTTCAGTGGCCTAAATATCTCTCCATACTTTCCCCTGCCCTATTCCAAACTCATATCTCCATTCACTTCTACCATATTAATTCTGAAAATGGTAGGGTCCAATCCCAGCTGCATTACTGGACTGCTTCTCACTCAAATAAAAAACAAGACTACGCTAGTGGAGCCAGGATTTCAAATCCCACATTGCCACAGAATTTGAAATCATTGAATTCAATGTTGAATAGTAACAAAAATTTTGAAAAGTTGTGTATAAACCTAACAACTTGTTAAAGTCCAACCAGCTCATGAAGACCATCCCACAAGAAAATACTGCTATTTTCACTAGTCAAGTCTTGATCTGATTTTGAATTATAGGGTGAAAATAACTTCCCTCTGAAATAGCCTGACAATTCTTGACAAAATAAAAGCAACAATAAGAATCCATTTGTATAAAGAGACACTGTCTGCCATGTCAAATTCACAAAATCCTCCCCACCAGCTTACAGCAACTTCAGAGGATCATCACATACTCACAAATTTGTCATACTCCACAGATCATGCCTTCCAGCTCAGGTGCCAAATCTCATCAGTATTAACTCAAAATACAAACAGAAAGTGTGGAGATATTCAGGTTCCTGGTATCTGGATCATTTCTGTCTCCATTGATGCTGGCACATCTACCAAGTACTGCCAACTTATTCTGAACTCACTAGGGTCTATTACCATAATGGAAGGGTCCTTTCCCATCAACACGGCAGACTCAAAAGGAGGGACAGTATGACCCTTCAGTATTGAATCATATTGGAGACCAAGGCATCAGGTCAGTGATGGACTTACGACATATCCCACTGATTATCACTTTTCCCCCATCATCCAGCTGCTGAATCTACTCCAGGAGATGACACAACCATAAACATCCCCATTCTCCCTCCACCACTGACTCTCAAAGCAGTGTATACCATTTACAAGATGCACTGTAGAAATTTACCAATGGCCCTTAGCCAGCACCTTCCAATCCCAGAACCACGTCCACCGAAAGAACAACAGACACATGGGAACATCACAAACTGCAAGTTCCCCTCCAAGTTCACCATTTTCATTTGGAAATTTCTTCAGTGTCACTGGGTCAACATCCAGGAACTCCCCACTTGTACTGAGTGTCCCTGCCCCTAAGGATTGTAATGGTTCAAGGCAATGATTCATCACCACTTTCTCAAGGGGAACCAGAGACAGACAATAAATGCTGGCCCAGCTAGCGATACTCACATCCTGTGAATGAATTAAAAATCTGGCAGAGACAAGTATAAAAGAGCAAAATACAAGGTTGAAGCATTGGCTAACACACTCATAACAGCATAGGAGAAAATGTGTCTCATGGCCATACCAGCTACGTGTAGATCAGTTCATATCATCCGCTTCCCCCACTCTCTCTCCCCACGTCCTGCAAGTTTAATTTCCCTCAAATACCGATACAAATTCCTTTTGAAGTCACTGACAGTCTCCACTTGCATAACCCTTTTTAGGAGGCAAGTTCCAGACACTACATTCTGCATTTTAAAATTTTTCCTGAAACCCCTGCATGTCTTGTCGTACGCCTTCAATTTGTGTCTCCCAGTTGTCCCATCAGTACAACAGCTTAACTTTGTCTACATTACTGACATACACAATGGTGACAGCTCAAAAGGGGATTCTGCATAAAAGTAAATCAGTCACATTCTCCTTCCTTTTTTTCCACAGAGCTGCAGACTCTCTGGTCTCTTCAGTAATTATCTAATTCCCTTTTGAAAGCCACAGATGCATTTGTCTCCACCACATTCTCAGGCAGTGTATTTCTAAACCTAACCACTGCTGCTTAAAAACAATTTTCACTTGACCGTCACTTACTTTGTCAATATCTTAAATCAGTGCCCTCAGGTTCTACTCCTCCTGTGAGTGATCTCCACTATTCAGTCCAGACCCTTCCATGATTTTCTACACGTTTATCAAGTCTCCTCTCACTTTTCTCTTCTTGAGAGAAAAATGTCCAGCCTCCATAATCTATTCTCTAAA
The DNA here is from genome assembly GCF_030684315.1 of Stegostoma tigrinum. Lineage (NCBI taxonomy): Eukaryota > Metazoa > Chordata > Chondrichthyes > Orectolobiformes > Stegostomatidae > Stegostoma > Stegostoma tigrinum. The sequence continues at coordinate 519,673 of NC_081393.1, read as the reverse complement.
CTATATTTAGTCCAAAGAACAACAATGTCTGTTCATGGCTCAAATCCTCTATTTGTGTGGTGTAATCATGTGAGTACCATCAGCATGGGAACTGCACTAGTTCAGGGGTCAGATCTGTCATTATTCACCAAGGGAAAATATTTTCTCATCAACCTGTGCAGAAATGTTATGACACACCTTGAACATGGGCCTCCTGGTTCCGAGATAAAGACACTACCAACGTATCACAACAGTCCCTCATCATTACGGGAAAATGACAGCAACTGGCCAAAAACAGCAATTGCAGACGCCATCTGTAGTGACGGGAACCAGGGTTAGATGGATCTCATTGACAATGAGATCCCTGATTGGGTTTGTTAGCCTGGGCCGATCAAGGAGCCCTGGCTGACAGACAAAAACGGGAGATTCAGAAGGTGTCCTCAATCTAGGGACTTGGATTGGCTGGTCACAGTCCACATACTGTGCAGGTGTAAATAAAGGGTGACTTGGCGACAGGATACTGGCCTGAGTTATTTCTGGGAAAATCTAGATGACTGGGATCAATTTTGGCCTGACAAATTGAAGTGACTACAGTGAAATGATTGGCTGAACCACATATCTTGTATTGTAAACTTCATGAACACATTGGAAGCTTCCAGACGGGATTCCATTAAAAAAAACACATAATTAACTTGTGAGCAAAATCATAACTGATGGAATGAAAGAGACAATAGTAGCATGGATACAAAACTGGCTGAGTGACTGGAAGAAGAGTAATGACTGATGGAAGGTTTTTCACTTGAGAAAGATTTCTGCTGAGTTCCTCAGGAGTTGATGTTGGGACTCTTGCTGTTCTTGACACTGGTGTATAGGGCACAATTTTAAAATGTGAGGATTACAGGAAACTTGGAAACATTGTAAACTATGAAGCAGATAGTGTACAATGTCAAGAGGACAGTCAGGTTGGCGAAATTGGCAAACAACTGATCGTAGAGAAATGTAATTGATTCATGTCAGTGAGAACAATATTGAAGTATTATAAAATGCACGGTTAAATTTTAAAGGGGCACAACAGCAGAAGGACCTGGGTGATTATGTGCAAAAATCATTGAAGGTGATAGGAATATGAGAGGTTAAGAGCATAGTTAATTAAAATTACAGCATCTTAAGTTTTACTAACAGGACAGAGTTTAAAAGCAATGACATAGAATAAGTTAAACTTACTTGAAAGATTGCACTAGGGCATTATATTCAGCTCCTAATTTAGCAAGAACGTAACAGCATTTGTGCAGAAACGATTGAGAATGTTTCTGGTGAAGAGTAATTTCATTTCTGGAAATGGAAGAAGTTATCATCCTTGGAGAGTTGAAGGAGACTTCAAGGAGATATTCCAAATCATGGGGATCTGGACTGAATGGACAGGGTGAAAGTGCTCCTATAGAAGGATCAAGAACAAAACGGTACAGATTTAAGCTAACTGCTGTAAAAGGCAGTGATGACACGAAGAAAATCCACTTCACAGTGAGTGGTTAGGGTCTGGAATGCACTGCCTGAAAGTGCGAAGCAAGCAAGGTCAATTAGGATGCTGAGGAGTGCAATGAATCACTACCCGAACAAGGAAAATACACCAAAGGAAGCAAGCAGTGGAGCTGAAGTTGGTAAACTGACACAGAGCTATTACAGACACATTCAGCTAAATGTCCCCCTTCTGTGCTGTATCATTTCTATGATAATCTGAAGTCCAGGGCCACTCTGTATTCTGTTAACTAGCCTTTTATGTAGCACTTCATTAAAATCCACACAAACAACATCCACTGAATTCCCTTCAGCAAGCTTCTAACACATTCACCAAAACAAAACTAGTCGTTGACCACGCTGCATCTTTTACAAAGTTGTGCTTTCCTTAACTATTTCAAATTGCTAAATGCCTGTTCATTTTGTCTCCCCACCTCTATTTCTAAAACTTTAGACATCATAGATATAACTGGACAGTCTGTGCTGACAACCAATATCCTTACATCCTCTGTTGAATAAGGGTGTCACATTTATCATTTCTCCAATCCTCTATGCCTCTTCACTAGGTACAGCCTATTGCTACACTCACTTTCCTTTCAGACCAAAACGGAAGCCATCAAATCCAAGCAACCTATTCACTCGCCGCACAGCCAGTTAGCTGCCTGCCTCCTCCCCATAACCCAATGCCATTTCAGAAGGCAGCCTTCAGACAATGGGAATCACTCCAATTAATATCAATACATAGCAAAGGCTACTGGGCCTGATATCATTCCAGCAGTAGCCCCGAGGACTCATGCTTCTGAACTGGCCACACCACTTGCCAAACTACAATACAGTTACAACACTGGCATCAATCCAGCAATGTAAAAATTGTGCAGGATTATCCTATCCACAGCCAGAAAAATTTACTTTAGCGATCAGTCTACTTGTGATCATCAGCAAAATCATGTAAGATGTTGCTGATGGTGCTATGAAAATCACTCAAGACAATAGTGCTCATTGTAGATACCAGCAGGAAATCTTAACCACAGGTCTGGTTATAACCTTCCTCTGATCATGGAATGAGAAAGCTGAATTCCAGGGGCGAGATGAAAATGACTGCCCTCGAGACCAAATGTGACAGAGTGTGGCATCAAGATGACCAAGTAAACGTCAACAGGAACGAGGGCAAAAATTCTCTGCTGGTTGGAGTTGTATCAAACACTAAGGAAGACGGCCGTAGTTCTTAGGGGTCAGTCATCTCAGCTCCAGGATATCTGCAAGAGTTCCCCAGGGGAGTACTCTAGGCTCAACCAGCTTCGGCTATATCAACCATCTTCCCTCCGTCAAAAGATATTCGTTGATGACAGCACAACATCCAACACCGTTCACAATTTCTTAGATACTAAAAACTACACATATTCAAATCCAGAATCATTCCGACTTGAATTTCTAAACAGCGTACAATATTCTGGCAACAAGTGAACATCTAAACATCTTTATTGACATTCAGTGGCATTACCATCGTCAAATTCCCTCGCTGTCAACATGCGAGGAGTTAGCACCGACCTGAAACTAGACTCGCCACATAAATATTGTGGCTGCAAGACCAGGTTATAAGCTGATTATTGTGCCAAGGGACTCATCTTCTGTCCAACAATTACAAGGCATAGTCAGGAGTGTGAGGAAATACTCTTCTCTTGCCTGGATGGGTGCAGCTCCAACAACAGTTAAAGCCTCAACATCACTCAGGACAAAGCAGCCACTTAATTGGCACAAACATCCACTCCCTCCACCACCAATGCTTAGCAACAGCAGCAGCATGTAGCATTTACAACAAGCAATGCAGTAACTCACCAAGGCTATTTCCAGAGTACCTTCCAAAGCTGCTGCTACTTTTACTGAAAAGGACAATGGCAGCAGATAGAAGCGAACACCACTACCAGAAAGATTCCTTCCAAGTCACTCATCCTAAATTGGAAACACATCATTGTTCCTCGAGTGTCGCTTGTTCAAAATCCTGGAGCACCCTTCTTAATATCACTGTGGGACTACCTACAGTGGCTCTAAAAGGCCACTTACTCCAAGACTATCGGGGAGTAGCTCTGGCCTGGCTGGTGTCCCTCACAGCCCATGGATGAATTAAAAACTCTAAAAAAGTCTCAAAGCTCTTCTCCCTCTTGTCCAAATTTCCAGAAAAATGCTCATCATCCCTTCCTAGCCCCAGCATTAGTTCATGCTTTTCATGGCTTCCTTTCCTTGAGTCTTAGTTACCCACCTCCCCCGACAACACTGCTTTCAAGTCTGTCAGCATCACCCCTTAACAACCCTCCACATTGATACCTTGGTCCTTGGAAATTACCCAATCATCAATACCTTCTCCAGAGTCCTCAAACACATTGTTACATTACAAATCCACAACATCAATGTTTGACAACAGCAAATTCTCACTCACAAATACATCTCTCAACTGACAACCTTAGACTACTCACCTGAGATCCAGCACAGGTTGAACAGGCATTTCCTCCAATGAAATCACAGGAAAACTGAAAGCAGGGTTTTCCCACGCCAATCACAAACTGTGTTCCCAAGCCCCTAGCTCCATCCCTCTCCCTGGCAAATGTCTTGGGTTAAAGCCAATGGTTCACAAACATACTGTTATTCCTGATTCCAGGACAAGCATGCGGCCATTTCCATCCAATCCCCTGCAAACATCATCCGTCCCTATCAACTCAGTCATTCTTCATTACCTCATGGCACGTAGGTATCATCGAAAAAAACTTGCCTTCATTGCACATTCCTAAGTGGTCAAGAAGATGGTGTGGAGCTACCTCCTTGACTAGGACGAGATGGCTTTCTGGAACATCCTAGGGACGGTCACATGTCAGTGACATTGCTATGGGTTTGCAGTCAGCAACAGGTCAGACCAGACAAGGATTACAGATTTCCCTCCACTGAGGCTAATCAGGAGCCAGGTGGGTATCAAGGACAGTCAGGCAAAATGACGGTCTCCATTGCTGAGATTGGCTTTTATATTCCAGACATTTTAATGCTCTGAACAATTTTGACAGGGAAAGGAAAGATTTTCTGTTTCCAGTAGTCAATATGACAGTAACTAGGGTCACAATTTGAAGATTGTCAGCAGGATTGAGATGAGATGAAACTTCTTTATTCAGAGTTGTTAGGATTTGGAATGCACCACCTAAATGAATGGTGCAGGCAGATTCCAATCGGAAATTTCAAAGAGAAAGTGAAGGGCAGCAGAAATCGACTCATAACTCTGTGGCTACCTCCAGTACAATCCCCTCATATTTCTGCTGCTTTTGTCTGAAAGTGATGAAGTTCGAGGGCTACAGAATAGAAATAGCTGTGTAGATCTTTCAGGAGCCTGCACAGACATGGTGGGTCGAATGGCCTCCTCCTAAACTGTAAAATTCTTTGAATGCTTTGATCTAACTAAAATTCCTCATCAATTGTGGTGCAACGAGTCTCCTGATGACAGAGGAAGTGGTACAGGTGGGTACAATTACGACTTTAGAAAACATTTGGACAGGTACATAGATAGGAAAGGTTTAGAGGGATGAGTCAAACGCAAACAGTCTGGACTAGTTCAGTTTAGGAAACCTGGTTGGCATGGACATGTTCGGCCAAAGGATCCATCACCGTGCTGTATACCCGTGTGTGTGTGAGAGGTCCATCACCGTGCTGTATACCCGTGTGTGACAGGTCCGTCACCGTGCTGTATACCCGTGTGTGAGAGGTCCGTCACCGTGCTGTATACCCGTGTGTGACAGGTCCGTCACCGTGCTGTAAACCCGTGTGTGACAGGTCCGTCACCGTGCTGTATACCCGTGTGTGAGAGGTCCGTCACCGTGCTGTATACCCGTGTGTGAGAGGTCCGTCACCGTGCTGTATACCCGTGTGTGAGAGGTCCGTCACCGTGCTGTATACCCGTGTGTGTGAAGTCCGTCACCGTGCTGTATACCCGTGTGTGAGAGGTCCGTCACCGTGCTGTATACCCGTGTGTGAGAGGTCCGTCACCGTGCTGTATACCCGTGTGTGTGAAGTCTGTCACCGTGCTGTATACCCGTGTGTGTGAAGTCTGTCACCGTGCTGTATACCTCTACGACTGTGCCCAGAAATATATTTCCAAGATAACCAAGCCCTTGCTACTGTGTCCCTTAGTTCCAAAACGCTCTCTTGACTGGTGTCTCAACTTCCACCCGATACAGATTTTAGCTCAGCCCAAATTCTGGCCTCTACGTCCTAATTGACAGCCAATCGTGTCCACTCACTGCAGCCTGGGCTCTCTGATTAACTTTGATTTGTGGTCTGGAAAGAGCTGTCTTTAATGCCTCCATAAGTTTGTTAATGTCACATTGTCTTTGTGATGATGGGAGTGGGACACACTGGAGGAAGGACAGAGGGAACAGTGAGAGTAACCAAACACACCGACTCTGTAGCTTCCTCCAGCACAGCTCCTCAGATTTCTGCTGCCTTTCAGTTCTCACCTTGCACAGATACCAAATTTAATCTCTCCACCATTCGTGGCTGGTGCCTTCAACTGCACTCACCCCAAGCTCTGCAATTTCCTTTCTAAATCTCTCTTCTTTTCTCTTCTCCTTTAGGATGCTTATTAAAATCTATTGGAGCATGCTGTCAGTGAAGGAAATGAATCTTGAGGTGATGTAGTGGTACATTTTGCCTAAGCTCCTACCAGAGGATGATTTATAAAAGCAGTTGTTGTTCTTCAAGGGACAAACTATTTGAACCATTTGTCGTTCAGGGTTTTCTTTATGTGAACTGAAGGGCTCTTAATGCTCTGTCACCTTGTCTAGCCTAACACACAACAGGGTCCAAACTGCAGTACCCCACAACATCAAGTCTTATCCAACAATGACATAGACGGGATAAACACATTTTGAAAATCGACACTGTTCTGTTGACTCAATCTCCGGGTCACAATGAAGAGAACCAAAATCCGAGTGGATCCTGTTCCCCAGTACAGGATGGGAGATGAGGGGCTATGACAAGCAGGCAATCATTTAGTGGGGCTACAGAAGAAGAAGAAGCAATTGCAGACATGAAACAGGAGAGAAGCGAGGGAGCAACTGTAAGACTTCTCGCCCCTGGGTGTTTCCTCTTTATTTTCTGCTCGGTATCTGCAGTCAGCCCCCGCTGGGGGAGGGGGAAGAGTTTGTGAGGCGAAGTTACCCGTGCGGAGGTCTTTTCGAACTGCAGAAAGTTCTACCAAACTTGGCAAAATGTTGGGAGGCGACGGAGAGAGGGATAAAAGCAGCCTATTCCCGGGCTAGAACAAAAGGCTGAGGCCAATCTGAAGGAGGGGAGGTGAAAGAGGGAATGACGGGGGAAAAGGAAACGGGAAGAGCAATGGGAAAAGGAGAGGCTCCTGTCTCCCTCTCCCCCCGCCCCGCAAACGAAGTGAGCGCCGCGAGCAGCGAGAAAAAGTTTGCAAAGTCTTACCGTGCGGGCCCCGGGGGTGAGCGATCCGCTTGGGAGGTAAGGAGTAGACAGCTCCGGGATCATGATGAACGGGTAAGCAGCAGCAGCGGCTCCCTTAAACAACCCTCCATCTTGCCTTTTGACTGGGAATTTGGGAACATGGCCGAGAGAGAGAGAGAGAGAGAGAGAGAGAAGGGGAGGGGGGGAAAAGTTGGTGAAACTTTGCGAGTTGCCAGGAATGTTGCAAAGCTATGAATGTCGGCTCCAGGATCTCACTCTCTCTCTCACTCACCTTCGTGCTGCTGGTAATCCCGAGCTTTCTCTCCAAAACTCGGCGTGTGCCTGCGCTCAGCCTGCAAAACACAAAAACACACAGACAGAAAGAGCGAGCTGTGAAAGTGCCCGGGCCGGGGACCCCTCCCCCGCCGCCTCAATGGGGCTCAGCAGCCAGGGCAGGGGGGGGGGGGGGGGGGGCGGCAGCTGGCCCGGCTCCTCACGGCCTCACCTCGGTCTCCGGGGAGCTGCTGCTGCCGCCGCCGCCCCCGCTGCCCGGCGCCGTCTGCTCGCTCTCGTTGACCAGAGATGACTTGACATCGGCGAGGTCCCGGTCTGCGGACACACTGCCCGGCCGCTTGTCCTCCTGCTCGCCCTCGTCCTTGAAGGAGATCATCTCATCACTAGCCCCCAGATCATCGCCTGCTGGAAGCTGCGGCATCTCGCTGGCTCTCACTCTTTCCCCTTCTCCTTCTCCTTCTTTCTCCCTCCTTCCCTCTCTCCGACCACGCTCTGATTGACACTTTGATGGACACCAAACTTCCAAAGCTTTCTCCAATCAGCTGTCCCTCCGGGGGCGGGGCGACTGCCTTGAAATGGACTCGATCCCATGAACGACCCTTCCCTTTCCCTTTCGCCAGAGCTCTCCCCCGCCCCCCGACAAACGAGTAAAATTCTCTCCCTTCCCGTCCCACACAGTCCGTCATCCTCACTTCCACACCAACTCTTCAACCGCAGTGTCCCACACACTCACTATTACCAAATACTGCACACTCAAACTGAATGGAGAATTTGAATGAGATTGAAGGGAGAGCCAGACAGTCCCGGAGGTGCCAACACCGGGTGCATTTCACTCCTCAAACCAGCGCCGAAAAACCTGAGACCCCCAACTCACTGCACGCGTGAAAGCGAATCCAACACAGGCGTGAAAACGAACATATTCGGGACGACCCGAAAATAAGCTAAACGATGAACGCCAGAACATTGGACAGGTATTAACACAAATAACTGAACACACAGGACAGGCAACAACTCAAATAACTGAACACACAGGACAGGCAACAACTCAAATAACTACACACAGGACAGGCAACAACTCAAATAACTGAACACACAGGACAGGCAACAACTCAAATAACTGAACACACAGGACAGGCAACAACTCAAATGACTACACACAGGACAGGCAACAACTCAAATAACTGAACACACAGGACAGGCAACAACTCAAATAACAACACACAGGACAGGCAACAACTCAAATAACTGAACACACAGGACAGGCAACAACTCAAATAACTACACACAGGACAGGCAACAACTCAAATAACTGAACACACAGGACAGGCAACAACTCAAATAACTACACACAGGACAGGCAACAACTCAAATAACTGAACACACAGGACAGGCAACAACTCAAATAACTGAACACACAGGACAGGCAACAACTCAAATAACTACACACAGGACAGGCAACAACTCAAATAACTGAACACACAGGACAGGCAACAACTCAAATAACAACACACAGGACAGGCAACAACTCAAATAACTACACACAGGACAGGCAACAACTCAAATAACTGAACACACAGGACAGGCAACAACTCAAATAACTACACACAGGACAGGCAACAACTCAAATAACTGAACACACAGGACAGGCAACAACTCAAATAACAACACACAGGACAGGCAACAACTCAAATAACTGAACACACAGGACAGGCAACAACTCAAATAACTACACACAGGACAGGCAACAACTCAAATAACTACACACAGGACAGGCAACAACTCAAATAACTGAACACACAGGACAGGCAACAACTCAAATAACTACACACAGGACAGGCAACAACTCAAATAACTGAACACACAGGACAGGCAACAACTCAAATAACTACACACAGGACAGGTATTAACACAAATAACTTCACATGCAGTGCAGGAACGACGCAAATACCTACCCAGACAGAACAGGAATCAACAGAACTAACGACAGACACAGGACAGGCAATAACTCAAATAACTACACACAGGACAGGAATCAAAAAAAACCACACACACAGGACAGGAATGAACAGAACTAAGGACACACACAGGACAGGAACAGCACTAATAGCTACAAACAGAAGACAGTTATTATCACAAATAACTATACACACAACAGGTATTAACTCAAATACCTACAGACACAGGATAGGTATTAACTCAAATAAATACACACATAGGTCAGGTATTAACACAAATAACGACAAACACAGCAGAGGTATTAATACAAATAACTACACACACAGGACAGGTATTAACACAAATGACTACACACACAGAATAGGAATCAGCACAATTAACTACACACACAGGACAGGAACAAGTCTAATGAATACACACAGGACAGATATTAAAACAAATATCTACACACACGATAGGAGTGAACACAAATAACTACACACACAGGACAGGTATTAACAGAAGTAACAATACACACAGGACAGGAACAACATAAATAGCTACACACACCGAACAGGAATTAACACAAATAATGACACTTACAGGACAGGAAAACACAAGTAACTCCACACACAGCACAGGTATGAACATAGATAGCTACACACACAGGACAGGTATGAAGACAAACATCGACACACTCAGGACTGGTATCACAAAAATAACGATACACGCAGGTTAGGTATTAACACAAATAAATACACATGCAGGACAGGGAATAACACAGATAGCGAGAGACACATGTTAGGTGTTTGCACAAATAACAGCACACACAGGACAGGTATCAACTCAAATAAGTACACACACAGGACAGGGATTAACACAAATAACACACACCGAACTGGAATCAACACAGATATCTACACATAGAGGACAAGAACAAGACTAATGAACATTCAGGACAGGTATTAAAACAAATTGTGACACACACAGTACAGGAAAAGACAAATAACTACACACACACAGTACAGGAAAACACAAATAACTACACACACACAGTACAGGAAAAGGCAAATAACGACACACACACAGTACAGGAAAACACAAATAACTACACACATAGTACAGGAAAACACAAATAACTACACACACACAGTACAGGAAAAGACAAATAACTACACACATAGTACAGGAAAACACAAATAACTACACACACACAATACAGGAAAACACAAATAACTACACATACAGTACAGGAAAACACAAATAACTACAAACACACAATACAGGAAAACACAAATAACTACACACACAGTACAGGAAAACACAAATAACTACACACACACAATACAGGAAAACACAAATAACTACACACACAGTACAGGAAAACACAAATAACTACACACAAACAATACAGGAAAACACAAATAACTACACACACAGTACAGGAAAACACAAATAACTACACACACACAGTACAGGAAAACACAAATAACTACACACACAGTACAGGAAAACACAAATCACGACACACACAGTACAGGAAAACACAAATAACTACACACACACAGTACACGAAAAGACAAATAACTACACACACACAGTACAGGAAAACACAAATGACTACACACACACACACAGTACAGGAAAACACAAATAACTACACACATAGTACAGGAAAACACAAATAACTACACACACACAATACAGGAAAACACAAATAACTACACACACAGTACAGGAAAACACAAATAACTACACACACACAGTACAGGAAAACACAAATAACTACACACACAGTACAGGAAAACACAAATAACTAAACACACACACAATTCAGGAAAACACAAATAACTACACACACACAGTACAGGAAAACACAAATAACTACACACACACAGTACAGGAAAAGACAAATAATTACACACATAGTACAGGAAAACACAAACAACTACACGCACACAATACAGGAAAACACAAATAACAACACACACAGTACAGGAAAACACAAATAACTACACACACACAATACAAGAAAACACAAATAACTACACACACAGTACAGGAAAACACAAATAACTACACACACACAGTACAGGAAAACACAAATAACTACACACACACAATACAGGAAAAGACAAATAACTACACGCACACAGTACAGGAAAACACAAATAACTACACACACACAATACAGGAAAACACAAATAACTACACACACACAGTACAGGTAAACACAAATAACTACACACACACAGTACAGGAAAACACAAAAACCTACACACACACAGTACAGGAAAACACAAATAACTACACACACACAGTACAGGAAAACACAAATAACTACACACACAGTACAGGAAAACACAAATAACTACACACACACAGTACACGAAAAGACAAATAACTACACACACACAGTACAGGAAAACACAAATAACTACACACACACAATACAGGAAAACACAAATAACTACACACACAGTACAGGAAAACACAAATAACTACACACACACAGTACAGGAAAACACAAATAACTACACACACAGTACAGGAAAACACAAATAACTACACACACACACAGTACAGGAAAACACAAATAACTACACACACAGTACAGGAAAACACAAATAACTACACACACACACAATTCAGGAAAACACAAATAACTACACACACACAGTACAGGAAAACTCAAATAACTACACACACACAGTACAGGAAAAGACAAATAATTACACACATAGTACAGGAAAACACAAACAACTACACGCACACAATACAGGAAAACACAAATAACAACACACACAGTACAGGAAAACACAAATAACTACACACACACAATACAGGAAAACACAAATAACTACACACACAGTACAGGAAAACACAAATAACTACACACACACAGTACAGGAAAACACAAATAACTACACACCCAGTACAGGAAAAGACAAATAACTACACACACACAGTACAGGAAAACACAAATAACTACACACACACAATACAGGAAAACACAAATAACTACACACACACAGTACAGGTAAACACAAATAACTACACACACACAGTACAGGAAAACACAAAAACCTACACACACACAGTACAGGAAAACACAAATAACTACACACACACAGTACAGGAAAACACAAATAACTACACACACAATACAGGAAAAGACAAATAACTACACACACACAATACAGGAAAAGACAAATAACTACACACACACAATACAGGAAAACACTAATAACTACACACACAGTACAGGAAAACACAAATAACTACACACACAGTACAGGAAAAGACAAATAACTACACACACACAGTACAGGAAAACACAAATAACTACACAAACACAGTACAGGAAAACACAAACACCTACACACACACAGTACAGGAAAACACAAATAACTACACACACAGTACAGGAAAAGACAAATAACTATACACACACAGTACAGGAAAACACAAATAACTACACACACACCGTACAGGAAAACACAAATAACTACACACACACAGTACAGGAAAACACAAATAACTACACACACACAATACAGGAAAACACAAATAACTACACACACAGTACACGAAAAGACAAATAACTACACACACAATACAGAAAACACAAATAACTACACACACAGTACAGGAAAACACAAACACCTACACACACACAGTACCGGAAAACACAAATAACTACACACACACAGTACAGGAAAACACAAATAACTACACACACAGTACAGGAAAACACAAATAACTACACACACACAGTACACGAAAAGACAAATAACTACACACACACAGTACAGGAAAACACAAATAACTACACACACACACTACAGGAAAACACAAATAACTACACACATAGTACAGGAAAACACAAATAACTACACACACACAATACAGGAAAACACAAATAACTACACACACAGTACAGGAAAACACAAATAACTACACACACACAGTACAGGAAAACACAAATAACTACACACACAGTACAGGAAAACACAAATAACTACACACACACAGTACAGGAAAACACAAATAACTACACACACAGTACAGGAAAACACAAATAACTACACACACACACAATTCAGGAAAACACAAATAACTACACACACACAGTACAGGAAAACACAAATAACTACACACACACAGTACAGGGAAAGACAAATAATTACACACATAGTACAGGAAAACACAAACAACTACACGCACACAATACAGGAAAACACAAATAACAACACACACAGTACAGGAAAACACAAATAACTACACACACACAATACAGGAAAACACAAATAACTACACACACAGTACAGGAAAACACAAATAACTACACACACACAGTACAGGAAAACACAAATAACTACACACACAGTACAGGAAAAGACAAATAACTACACACACACAGTACAGGAAAACACAAATAACTACACACACACAATACAGGAAAACACAAATAACTACACACACACAGTACAGGTAAACACAAATAACTACACACACACAGTACAGGAAAACACAAAAACCTACACTCACACAGTACAGGAAAACACAAATAACTACACACACACAGTACAGGAAAACACAAATAACTACACACACAATACAGGAAAAGACAAATAACTACACACACACAATACAGGAAAACACAAATAACTACACACACAGTACAGGAAAACACAAATAACTACACACACAGTACAGGAAAAGACAAATAACTACACACACACAGTACAGGAAAACACAAATAACTACACAAACACAGTACAGGAAAACACAAACACCTACACACACACAGTACAGGAAAACACAAATAACTACTCACACAGTACAGGAAAACACAAATAACTACACACACACAGTACAGGAAAACACAAATAACTACACACACAGTACAGGAAAACACAAATAACTACACACACACAGTACAGGAAAAGACAAATAACTACACACACAGTACAGGAAAACACAAATAACTACACACACAGTACAGGAAAACACAAATAACTGCACACACACAGTACAGGAAAACACAAATAACTACACACACACAGTACAGGAAAACACAAATAACTACACACACACAGTACAGGAAAACACAAATAACTACACACACACAGTACAGGAAAACACAAATAACTACACACACACAGTACAGGAAAAGACAAATAACTACACACACAATACAGGAAAAGACAAATAACGACACACACACAGTACAGGAAACGACAAATAACTACAAACACACAGTACAGGAAAACACAAATAACTACACACACAGTACAGGAAAAGACAAATAACTACACACACACAATACAGGAAAACACAAATAACGACACACACAGTACAGGAAAACACAAATAACTACACACACACAATACAGGAAAACACAAATAACTACACACACACAGTCCAGGAAAACACAAATAACAACACACACAATACAGGAAAACACAAATAACGACACACACACAATACAGGGAAAGACAAATAACTACACACACAGTACACGAAAAGACAAATAACTACACACACACAATACAGGAAAAGACAAATAACTACACACACACAATACAGGAAAACACAAATAACTACACACACAGTACAGGAAAAGACAAATAACTACACACACGGTGCAGGAAAACACAAATAACTACACACACAGTACAGGAAAACACAAATAACTACACACACACAGCACAGGAAAACACAAATAACTACACACACAGTACAGGAAAACACAAATAACTACACACACACAGGACAGGAAAACACGAATAACTACACACACAGTACAGGAAAACACAAAAAACTACACACACAGTACAGGAAAAGACAAATAACTACACACACACAGTACAGGAAAACACAAATAACGACACACATGTACAGGAAAACACAAATAACTACACACACACAATACAGGAAAACACAAATAACTACACACATAGTACCGGAAAAGACAATTAACTACACACACACAATACAGGAAAAGACAAATAACTACACACACAGTACACGAAAAGACAAATAACTACACACACACATTACAGGAAAACACAAATAACTACACACACACAATACAGGAAAAGACAAATAACTACACACGCAATACAGGAAAACACAAACAACTACACACACAGGACAGGAAAACACAAATAACTACACACACAGTACAGGAAAAGACAAATATCTACACACAAAGTACAGCAAAACACAAATAACGACACACAGTACAGGAAAACACAAATAACTACACACACACAGCACAGGGAAACACAAATAACTACACACACACAGTCCAGGAAAACACAAATAACTACACACACATTACAGGAAAACACAAACAACTACACACACAGTACAGGAAAACACAAATAACTACACACACACAGTACAGGAAAACACAAATAACTAGACACACACAGGACAGGAAAACACAAATAACTACACACACAGTACAGGAAAAGACAAATAACGACACACAACCAGTACAGGAAAACACAAATAACTACACACACAATACAGGAAAAGACAAGTAACTACACACACACAGTACAGGAAAACACAAATAACTACACGCACACACAGTACAGGAAAAGACAAGTAACTACACTCACACAATACAGGAAAACACAAATAACTACACACAGACAGTACAGGAAAACACAAATAACTACACACACAATACAGGAAAACAGAAATAACTACACACACTCAATACAGGAAAACACAAATAACTACACACACACAATACAGGAAAACACAAATAACTACACACACAGTACAGGAAAACACAAATAACTACACACACAGTACAGGAAAAGACAAACAACTGCACACAGAATACAGGAAAAGACAAATTATTACACACACACAGTACAGGAAAACACAAATAACTACACACACACAGTACAGGAAAACACAAATAACTACACACACAGTACAGGAAAACACAAATAACGACACTCACACAGTACAGGAAAAGACAAACAACTGCACACAGAATACAGGAAAAGACAAATTATTACACACACACAGTACAGGAAAACACAAATAACTACACACACACAATACAGGAAAACACAAATAACTACACACACAGTACAGGAAAAGACAAATAACCACACACACAGTACAGGAAAACACAAATAACTACACACACACACAATACAGGAAAAGACAAATAACTACACACACACAACGCATGAAAACACAAATAACTACACACACACAGTACAGGGAAACACAAATAACTACACACACAATACAGGAAAAGACAAGTAACTACACACACACAGTACAGGAAAACACAAATAACTACACACACACAGTACCGGAAAAGACAAGTAACTACACACACAATACAGAAAACACAAATAACTACACACACAGTACAGGAAAACACAAATAACTACACACACACAGTACCGGAAAAGACAAATAACTACACACACAGTACAGGAAAAGACAAATAACTACATACACACAGTACAGGAAAACACAAATAACTACACACACAGTACAGGAAAACACAAATAACTGCACACACACAGTACAGGAAAACACAAATAACTACACACACACAGGACAGGAAAACACAAATAACTGCACACACACAGTACCGGAAAACACAAATAACTAGACACACACAGGACAGGAAAACACAAATAACTACACACACAGTACAGGAAAAGACAAATAACTACACACAATACAGGAAAACACAAATAACTACACACACATTACAGGAAAACACAAACAACTACACACACAGTACAGGAAAACACAAATAACTACACACACACAGTACAGGAAAACACAAATAACTAGACACACACAGGACAGGAAAACACAAATAACTACACACACAGTACAGGAAAAGACAAATAACGACACACACACAGTACAGGAAAACACAAATAACTACACACACAATACAGGAAAAGACAAATAACTACACACACACAGTACAGGAAAAGACAAATAACTACACACACACAATACAGGAAAACACAAATAACTACACACAGACAGTACAGGAAAACACAAATAACGACACACACAATACAGGAAAACAGAAATAACTACACACACTCAATACAGGAAAACACAAATAACTACACACACACAATACAGGAAAACACAAATAACTACACACACTATACAGGAAAACACAAATAACTACACACACACAATACAGGAAAAGACAAATAACTACACACACACAACGCAGGAAAAGACAAATAACTACACACACACAACGCAGGAAAACACAAATAACTACACACACACAGTACAGGAAAACACAAATAACTACACACACACAGTACAGGAAAACACAAATAACGGCACACACAGTACAGCAAAACACAAATAACTACACACACACAATACAGGAAAACACAAATAACTACACACACAGTACAGGAAAAGACATAACTACACACACAATACAGAAAACACAAATAACTACACACACAGTACAGGAAAACACAAACACCTACACACACACAGTACCGGAAAACACAAATAACTAGACACACACAGTACCGGAAAAGACAAATAACTACACACACAATACGGAAAACACAAATAACTACACACACACAGTACAGGAAAACACAAATAACTACACACACACAATACAGGAAAACACAAATAACTACACACACACAGTACAGGAAAACACAAATAACTACACACACACAATACAGGAAAACACAAATAACTACACACACACAATACAGGAAAACACAAATAACTACACACACACAGTACAGGAAAACAGAAATAACTACACACACACAGTACAGGAAAACACAAATAACTACACACACAGTACAGCAAAACACAAATAACTACACACACACAATACAGGAAAACACAAATAACTACACACACAGTACAGGAAAAGACATAACTACACACACAATACAGAAAACACAAATAACTACACACACAGTACAGGAAAACACAAACACCTACACACACACAGTACCGGAAAACACAAATAACTACACACACACAGTACCGGAAAAGACAAATAACTACACACACAATACGGAAAACACAAATAACAACACACACAGTACAGGAAAACACAAATAACTACACACACACCGTACAGGAAAACACAAGTAACTACACACACAGTACAGGAAATCACAAATAACTACACACACACAGTACAGGAAAAGACAAATAACTACACACACACAGTACAGGAAAACACAAAGAACTACACACACAGTACAGGAAAACACAAATAACTACACACACACAGTACCGGAATAGACAAATAACTACACACACAGTACAGGAAAAGACAAATAACAACATACACACAGTTGAGGAGAACACAAATAACTACACACACAGTACAGGAAAACACAAATAACTGCAGACACACAGTACAGGAAAACACAAATAACTACACACACACAATACAGGAAAACACAAATAACTACACACACACAGTACAGGAAAACACAAATAACTACACACACACAATACAGGAAAACACAAATAACTACACACACACAATACAGGAAAACACAAATAACTACACACACACAATACAGGAAAACACAAATAACTACACACACACAGTACAGGAAAACACAAATAACTACACACACAGTACAGGAAAACACAAATAACTACACACACACAATACGGGAAAACACAAATAACAACATACACAGTACAGGAAAAGACATAGCTACACACACAATACAGAAAACACAAATAACTACACACACAGTACAGGAAAACACAAACACCTACACACACACAGTACCGGAAAACACAAATAACTACACACACACAGTACCGGAAAAGACAAATAACTACACACACAATACGGAAAACACAAATAACAACACACACAGTACAGGAAAACACAAATAACTACACACACACAGTACAGGAAAACACAAGTAACTACACACACAGTACAGGAAATCACAAATAACTACACACACACAGTACAGGAAAAGACAAATAACTACACACACAGTACAGGAAAACACAAATAACGACACACACAGTACAGGAAAACACAAATAACTGCACACACACAGTACAGGAAAACACAAATAACTACACACACACAATACAGGAAAACACAAATAACTACACACACACAGTACAGGAAAACACAAATAACTACACACACACAGTACAGGAAAACACAAATAACTACACACACACAGTACAGGAAAAGACAAATAACTACACACACAATACAGGAAAAGACAAATAACGACACACACAAAGTACAGGAAACGACAAATAACTACAAACACACAGTACAGGAAAACAGAAATAACTACACACACAGTACAGGAAAAGACAAATAACTACACACACACAAGACAGGAAAACACAAATAACGGCACACACACAATACAGGAAAAGACAAATAACTACACACACACAATACAGGAAAACACAAACAACTAAACACACAGGACAGGAAAACACAAATAACTACACACACAGTACAGGAAAAGACAAATATCTACACACAAAGTACAGGAAAACACAAATAACGACACACAGTACAGGAAAACACAAATAACTACACACACACAGCACAGGGAAACACAAATAACTACACACACACAATACAGGAAAACACAAATAACTACACACACAGTACAGGAAAACACAAATAACTACACACACACAGTACAGGAAAACACAAATAACTACACACACATTACAGGAAAACACAAACAACTACACACACAGTACAGGAAAACACAAATAACTACACACAGACAGTACAGGAAAACACAAATAACTAGACACACACAGTACAGGAAAACACAAATAACTACACACACAGTACAGGAAAAGACAAATAACGACACACACACAGTACAGGAAAACACAAATAACTACACACACAATACAGGAAAAGACAAATAACTACACACACACAGTACAGGAAAACACAAATAACTACACGCACACACAGTACAGGAAAAGACAAATAACTACACACACACAATACAGGAAAACACAAATAACTACACACAGACAGTACAGGAAAACACAAATAACTACACACACAATACAGGAAAACACAAATAACTACACACACTCAATACAGGAAAACACAAATAACTACACACACACAATACAGGAAAACACAAATAACTACACACACAGTACAGGAAAACACAAATAACTACACACACAGTACAGGAAAAGACAATTAACTACACACACAGTACAGGAAAACACAAATAACTACACACACACAATACAGGAAAACACAAATAACTACACACACAGTACAGGAAAACACAAATAACTACACACACACAGTAAAGGAAAACACAAATAACTACACACACAGTACAGGAAAAGACAAATAACTACACACACAGAGTACAGGAAAACACAAATAACTACACACACACAGTACAGGAAAACACAAATAACTACACACACACAATACAGGAAAACACAAATAACGACACACAGAGTACAGGAAAAGACAAATAACTACACGCACACAGTACAGGAAAACACAAATAACTACACACACAGTACAGAAAAAACACAAATAACGACACACACACAATACAGGGAAAGACAAATAACTACACACACGGTACACAAAAAGACAAATAACTACACACAAACAATACAGGAAAACACAAATAACTACACACACACAATACAGGAAAACACAAATAACTACACACACAATACAGTAAAACACAAATAACTACACAACAGTACAGGAAAAGACAAATAACTACACACACAGTACAGGAAAACGCAAATAACTACACACACACAATACAGGAAAACACAAATAACTACACACACAGTACAAGAAAACACAAATAACTACACACACACAGTAAAGGAAAACACAAATAACTACACACACAGTACAGGAAAAGACAAATAACTACACACACACAGTACAGGAAAACACAAATAACTACACACACACAATACAGGAAAACACAAATAACTACACACACACAGTACAGGTAAACACAAATAACTACACACACACAATACAGGAAAACACAAATAACTACACACACAATACAGGAAAACACAAATAACTACACAACAGTACAGGAAAAGACAAATAACTACACACACACAGTACAGGAAAACACAAATAACTACAAACACAGTACAGGAAAAGACAAATAACGACACACACACAATACAGGGAAAGACAAATAACTACACACACAATACACGAAAAGACAAATAACTACACACACACAATACAGGAAAAGACAAATAACTACACACACACAATACAGGAAAACACAAATAACTACACACACAATACAGGAAAACACAAATAACTACACACACAGAACAGGAAAACACAAATAACTACACACACAGTACAGGAAAACACAAATAACTACACACACACAATACAGGAAAACACAAGTAACTGCACACACACAATACAGGAAAACACAAATAACTACACTCACACAATACAGGAAAAGACAAATAACTACACGCACACAGTACAGGAAAACACAAATAACTACACACACAGTACAGAAAAAACACAAATAACGACACACACACAATACAGGGAAAGACAAATAACTACACACACAGTACACAAAAAGACAAATAACTACACACACACAATACAGGAAAACACAAATAACTACACACACACAATACAGGAAAACACAAATAACTACACACACAGTACAGTAAAACACAAATAACTACACAACAGTACAGGAAAAGACAAATAACTACACACACAGTACAGGAAAACGCAAATAACTACACACACACAATACAGGAAAACACAAATAACTACACACACAGTACAAGAAAACACAAATAACTACACACACACAGTAAAGGAAAACACAAATAACTACACACACAGTACAGGAAAAGAAAAATAACTACACACACACAGTACAGGAAAACACAAATAACTACACACACAGTACAGGAAAACACAAATAACTACACACACACAATACAGGAAAACACAAATAACTACACACACACAGTCCAGGAAAACACTAATAACAACACACACAATACAGGAAGACACAAATAACGACACACACACAATACAGGGAAAGACAAATAACTACACACACAGTACACGAAAAGACAAATAACTACACACACACAATACAGGAAAAGACAAATAACTACACACACACAATACAGGAAAAGACAAATAATTACACACACAATACAGGAAAACACAAATAACTACACACACAGTACAGGAAAAGACAAATAACTACACACACGGTGCAGGAAAACACAAATAACTACACACATAGTACAGGAAAACACAAATAACTACACACACACAGCACAGGAAAACACAAATAACTACACACATAGTACAGGAAAACACAAATAACTACACACACACAGGACAGGAAAACACGAATAACTACATACACAGTACAGGAAAACACAAAAAACTACACACACAGTACAGGAAAAGACAAATAACTACACACACACAATACAGGAAAACACAAATAACGACACACATGTACAGGAAAACACAAATAACTACACACACACAATACAGGAAAACACAAATAACTACACACATAGCACCGGAAAAGACAATTAACTACACACTCACAATACAGGAAAAGACAAATAACTACACACACAGTACACGAAAAGACAAATAACTACACACACACATTACAGGAAAACACAAATAACTACACACACACAATACAGGAAAAGACAAATAACTACACACGCAATACAGGAAAACACAAACAACTACACACACAGGACACGAAAACACAAATAACTACACACACAGTACAGGAAAGGACAAATATCTACACACAAAGTACAGGAAAACACAAATAACGACACACAGTACAGGAAAACACAAATAACTACACACACACAGCTCAGGGAAACACAAATAACTACACACACACAATACAGGAAAACACAAATAACTACACACACAGTCCAGGAAAACACAAATAACTACACACACACAGTACAGGAAAACACAAATAACTACACACACATTACAGGAAAACACAAACAACTACACACACAGTACAGGAAAACACAAATAACTACACACAGACAGTACAGGAAAACACAAATAACTAGACACACACAGGACAGGAAAACACAAATAACTAAACACACAGTACAGGAAAAGACAAATAACGACACACACACAGTACAGGAAAACACAAATAACTACACACACAATACAGGAAAAGACAAATAACTACACACACACAGTACAGGAAAACACAAATAACTACACACACACAGTACAGGAAAACACAAATAACTACACACACACAATACAGGAAAACACAAATAACTACACACAGACAGTACAGGAAAACACAAATAACTACACACACAATACAGGAAAACAGAAATAACTACACACACTCAATACAGGAAAACACAAATAACTACACACACACAATACAGGAAAACACAAATAACTACACACACAGTACAGGAAAACACAAATAACTACACACACAGTACAGGAAAAGACAAACAACTGCACACAGAATACAGGAAAAGACAAATTATTACACACACACAGTACAGGAAAACACAAATAACTACACACACACAGTACAGGAAAACACAAGTAACCACACACACAGTACAGGAAAACACAAATAACTACACACACAGTACAGGAAAAGACAAACAACTGCACACAGAATACAGGAAAAGACAAATTATTACACACACACAATACAGGAAAACACAAATAACTACACACACAGTACAGGAAAAGACAAATAACCACACACACAGTACAGGAAAACACAAATAACTACACACACACAATACAGGAAAAGACAAATAACTACACACACACAACGCAGGAAAACACAAATAACTACACACACACAGTACAGGAAAACACAAATAACTACACACACAATACAGGAAAACACAAATAACTACACACACACAATACAGGAAAACACAAATAACTACACACAAACAGTACAGGAAAACACAAATAACTGCACACACACAGTACAGGAAAACACAAATAACTACACACACACAGTACAGGAAAACAGAAATAACTACACACACAGTACAGGAAAAGACAAATCACTACACACACACAAGACAGGAAAACACAAATAACGGCACACACAGTTCAGGAAAACACAAATAACTACACACACACAATACAGGAAAACACAAATAACTACACACATAGCACCGGAAAAGACAATTAACTACACACTCACAATACAGGAAAAGACAAATAACTACACACACAGTACACGAAAAGACAAATAACTACACACACACATTACAGGAAAACACAAATAACTACACACACACAATACAGGAAAAGACAAATAACTACACACGCAATACAGGAAAACACAAACAACTACACACACAGGACACGAAAACACAAATAACTACACACACAGTACAGGAAAGGACAAATATCTACACACAAAGTACAGGAAAACACAAATAACGACACACAGTACAGGAAAACACAAATAACTACACACACACAGCTCAGGGAAACACAAATAACTACACACACACAATACAGGAAAACACAAATAACTACACACACAGTCCAGGAAAACACAAATAACTACACACACACAGTACAGGAAAACACAAATAACTACACACACATTACAGGAAAACACAAACAACTACACACACAGTACAGGAAAACACAAATAACTACACACAGACAGTACAGGAAAACACAAATAACTAGACACACACAGGACAGGAAAACACAAATAACTAAACACACAGTACAGGAAAAGACAAATAACGACACACACACAGTACAGGAAAACACAAATAACTACACACACAATACAGGAAAAGACAAATAACTACACACACACAGTACAGGAAAACACAAATAACTACACACACACAGTACAGGAAAACACAAATAACTACACACACACAATACAGGAAAACACAAATAACTACACACAGACAGTACAGGAAAACACAAATAACTACACACACAATACAGGAAAACAGAAATAACTACACACACTCAATACAGGAAAACACAAATAACTACACACACACAATACAGGAAAACACAAATAACTACACACACAGTACAGGAAAACACAAATAACTACACACACAGTACAGGAAAAGACAAACAACTGCACACAGAATACAGGAAAAGACAAATTATTACACACACACAGTACAGGAAAACACAAATAACTACACACACACAGTACAGGAAAACACAAGTAACCACACACACAGTACAGGAAAACACAAATAACTACACACACAGTACAGGAAAAGACAAACAACTGCACACAGAATACAGGAAAAGACAAATTATTACACACACACAATACAGGAAAACACAAATAACTACACACACAGTACAGGAAAAGACAAATAACCACACACACAGTACAGGAAAACACAAATAACTACACACACACAATACAGGAAAAGACAAATAACTACACACACACAACGCAGGAAAACACAAATAACTACACACACACAGTACAGGAAAACACAAATAACTACACACACAATACAGGAAAACACAAATAACTACACACACACAATACAGGAAAACACAAATAACTACACACAAACAGTACAGGAAAACACAAATAACTGCACACACACAGTACAGGAAAACACAAATAACTACACACACACAGTACAGGAAAACAGAAATAACTACACACACAGTACAGGAAAAGACAAATCACTACACACACACAAGACAGGAAAACACAAATAACGGCACACACAGTTCAGGAAAACACAAATAACTACACACACACAATACAGGAAAACACAAATAACTACACACATAGCACCGGAAAAGACAATTAACTACACACTCACAATACAGGAAAAGACAAATAACTACACACACAGTACACGAAAAGACAAATAACTACACACACACATTACAGGAAAACACAAATAACTACACACACACAATACAGGAAAAGACAAATAACTACACACGCAATACAGGAAAACACAAACAACTACACACACAGGACACGAAAACACAAATAACTACACACACAGTACAGGAAAGGACAAATATCTACACACAAAGTACAGGAAAACACAAATAACGACACACAGTACAGGAAAACACAAATAACTACACACACACAGCTCAGGGAAACACAAATAACTACACACACACAATACAGGAAAACACAAATAACTACACACACAGTCCAGGAAAACACAAATAACTACACACACACAGTACAGGAAAACACAAATAACTACACACACATTACAGGAAAACACAAACAACTACACACACAGTACAGGAAAACACAAATAACTACACACAGACAGTACAGGAAAACACAAATAACTAGACACACACAGGACAGGAAAACACAAATAACTAAACACACAGTACAGGAAAAGACAAATAACGACACACACACAGTACAGGAAAACACAAATAACTACACACACAATACAGGAAAAGACAAATAACTACACACACACAGTACAGGAAAACACAAATAACTACACACACACAGTACAGGAAAACACAAATAACTACACACACACAATACAGGAAAACACAAATAACTACACACAGACAGTACAGGAAAACACAAATAACTACACACACAATACAGGAAAACAGAAATAACTACACACACTCAATACAGGAAAACACAAATAACTACACACACACAATACAGGAAAACACAAATAACTACACACACAGTACAGGAAAACACAAATAACTACACACACAGTACAGGAAAAGACAAACAACTGCACACAGAATACAGGAAAAGACAAATTATTACACACACACAGTACAGGAAAACACAAATAACTACACACACACAGTACAGGAAAACACAAGTAACCACACACACAGTACAGGAAAACACAAATAACTACACACACAGTACAGGAAAAGACAAACAACTGCACACAGAATACAGGAAAAGACAAATTATTACACACACACAATACAGGAAAACACAAATAACTACACACACAGTACAGGAAAAGACAAATAACCACACACACAGTACAGGAAAACACAAATAACTACACACACACAATACAGGAAAAGACAAATAACTACACACACACAACGCAGGAAAACACAAATAACTACACACACACAGTACAGGAAAACACAAATAACTACACACACAATACAGGAAAACACAAATAACTACACACACACAATACAGGAAAACACAAATAACTACACACAAACAGTACAGGAAAACACAAATAACTGCACACACACAGTACAGGAAAACACAAATAACTACACACACACAGTACAGGAAAACAGAAATAACTACACACACAGTACAGGAAAAGACAAATCACTACACACACACAAGACAGGAAAACACAAATAACGGCACACACAGTACAGGAAAACACAAATAACTACACACACACAATACAGGAAAAGACAAATAACGACACACACACAGTACAGGAAACGACAAATAACTACAAACACACAGTACAGGAAAACAGAAATAACTACACACACAGTACAGGAAGAGACAAATCACTACACACACACAAGACAGGAAAACACAAATAACGGCACACACAGTACAGGAAAACACAAATAACTACACACACACAATACAGGAAAACACAAATAACTACACACACACAGTCCAGGAAAACACAAATAACAACACACACAATACAGGAAAAGACAAATAACTACACACACACAATACAGGAAAAGACAAATAATTACACACACAATACAGGAAAACACAAATAACTACACACACAGTACAGGAAAAGACAAATAACTACACACACGGTGCAGGAAAACACAAATAACTACACACACAGTACAGGAAAACACAAATAACTACACACACACAGCACAGGAAAACACAAATAACTACACACACAGTACAGGAAAACACAAATAACTACACACACACAGGACAGGAAAACACGAATAACTACACACACAGTACAGGAAAACACAAAAAACTACACACACAGTACAGGAAAAGACAAATAACTACACACACACAATACAGGAAAACACAAATAACGACACACATGTACAGGAAAACACAAATAACTACACACACACAATACAGGAAAACACAAATAACTACACACGCAATACAGGAAAACACAAACAACTACACACACAGGACAGGAAAACACAAATAACTACACACACAGTACAGGAAAAGACAAATATCTACACACAAAGTACAGGAAAACACAAATAACGACACACAGTACAGGAAAACACAAATAACTACACACACACAGCACAGGGAAACACAAATAACTACACGCACACAATACAGGAAAACACAAATGACTACACACACAGTACAGGAAAACACAAACACCTACACACACACAGTACCGGAAAACACAAATAACTACACACACATTACAGGAAAACACAAACAACTACACACACAGTACAGGAAAACACAAATAACTACACACAGACAGTACAGGAAAACACAAATAACTAGACACACACAGGACAGGAAAACACAAATAACTACACACACAGTACAGGAAAAGACAAATAACGACACACACACAGTACAGGAAAACATAAATAACTACACACACAATACAGGAAAAGACAAATAACTACACACACACAGTACAGGAAAACACAAATAACTACACGCACACACAGTACAGGAAAAGACAAATAACTACACACACACAATACAGGAAAACACAAATAACTACACACAGACAGTACAGGAAAACACAAATAACTACACACACACCGTACAGGAAAACAGAAATAACTACACACACTCAATACAGGAAAACACAAATAACTACACACACACAATACAGGAAAACACAAATAACAACACACACAGTACAGGAAAACACAAATAACTACACACACAGTACAGGAAATGACAAACAACTGCACACAGGATACAGGAAAAGACAAATTATTACACACACACAATACAGGAAAACACAAATAACTACACACACAGTACAGGAAAAGACAAATAACCACACACACAGTACAGGAAAACACAAATAACTACACAAACACAATACAGAAAAGACAAATAACTACACACACACAATACAGGAAAACACAAATAACTACACACACACAGTACAGGAAAACACAAATAACTACACACACAATACAGGAAAAGACAAGTAACTACACACACACAGTACCGGAAAACACAAATAACTACACACACACAGTACCGGAAAAGACAAATAACTACACACACAGTACAGGAAAACACAAATAACTACACACACAGTACTGGAAAACACAAATAACTACACACACACAGTACAGGAAAAGACAAATAGCTACACACACAGTACAGGAAAAGACAAATAACTACATACACACAGCACAGGAAAACACAAATAACTACACACACAGTACAGGAAAACACAAATAACTGCACACACACAGTACAGGAAAACACAAATAACTACACACACACAGGACAGGAAAACACAAATAACTACACACACACAGTACCGGAAAACACAAATAACTAGACACACACAGGACAGGAAAACACAAATAACTACACACACAGTACAGGAAAAGACAAATAACTACACACAATACAGGAAAACACAAATAACTACACACACATTACAGGAAAACACAAACAACTACACACAAAGTACAGGAAAACACAAATAACTACACACACACAGTACAGGAAAACACAAATAACTAGACACACACAGGACAGGAAAACACAAATAACTACACACACACAGTACAGGAAAACACAAATAACTACACACACACAGTACAGGAAAACACAAATAACTACACACACAATACAGGAAAAGACAAATAACTAGACACACACAGGACAGGAAAACACAAATAACTACACACACACACAGTACAGGAAAAGACAAATAACTACACACACACAATACAGGAAAACACAAATAACTACACACACACAGTACAGGAAAACACAAATAACTACACACACAATACAGGAAAACAGAAATAACTACACACACTCAATACAGGAAAACACAAATAACTACACACACACAATACAGGAAAACACAAATAACTACACACACAGTATTGGAAAACACAAATAACTACACACACACAATACAGGAAAAGACAAATAACTACACACACACAACGCAGGAAAAGACAAATAACTACACACACACAACGCAGGAAAACACAAATAACTACACACACAATACAGGAAAACACAAATAACTACACACACACAGTACAGGAAAAGACAAGTAGCTACACACACACAGTACCGGAAAACACAAATAACTACACACACACAGTACCGGAATAGACAAATAACTACACACACAATACAGAAAACACAAATAACTACACACACAGTACAGGAAAACACAAATAACTACACACACACACTACTGGAAAACACAAAGAACTACACACACAGTACAGCAAAACACAAATAACTACACACACACAGTACCGGAATAGACAAATAACTACACACACAATACAGAAAACACAAATAACTACACACACAGTACAGGAAAACACAAATAACTACACACACACAGTACAGGAAAACACAAAGAACTACACACACAGTACAGCAAAACACAAATAACTACACTCACACAGTACAGGAAAAGACAAATAACTACACACACAGTACAGGAAAAGACAAATAACTACATACACACAGTTGAGGAGAACACAAATAACTACACACACAGTACAGGAAAACACAAATAACTGCAGAAACACAGTACAGGAAAACACAAATAACTAAACACACACAATACAGGAAAACACAAATAACTACACACACACAGTACAGGAAAACACAAATAACTACACACACACAATACAGGAAAACACAAATAACTACACACACACAATACAGGAAAACACAAATAACTACACACACACAGTACAGGAAAACACAAATAACTACACACACACAGTACAGGAAAACACAAATAACTACACACACAGTACAGGAAAAGACAAATAACGACACACACAATACAGGAAAAGACAAATAACGACACACACACAGTACAGGAAACGACAAATAACTACACGCACACAGTACAGGAAAACACAAATAACTACACACACAGTACAGGAAAACACAAATAACTACACACACACAATACAGGAAAACACAAATAACTACACACACACAATACAGGAAAACACAAATAACGACACACACAGTACAGGAAAACACAAATAACTACACACACACAATACAGGAAAACACAAATAACTACACACACACAATACAGGAAAAGACAAATAGCAACACGCACACAGTACAGGAAAACACAAATAACGACACACACACAATACACGGAAAGACAAATAACTACACACACAGTACCCGAAAAGACAAATAACTACACACACACAATACAGGAAAAGACAAATAACTACACACACACAATACAGGAAAACACAAATAACTACACACACAATACAGGAAAACACAATTAACTGCACACACAGTACAGGAAAAGACAAATAACTACACACACAGTACAGGAAAACACAAATAACTACACACACAGTACAGGAAAACAGAAATAACTACACACACACAGCACAGGGAAACACAAATAACTACACACACACAATACATGAAAACACCAATAACTACACACACAGTACAGGAAAAGACAATTAACTACACACACACAGTACAGGAAAACACGAATAACTACACACACAGTACAGGAAAACACAAATAACTACACACACACAATACTGGAAAAGACAAATAACTACACACACACAATACAGGAAAACACAAATAACTACACACACGTACAGGAAAAGACAAATAACTACACACACACAATACTGGAAAAGACAAATAACTACACACACAGTACACGAAAAGACAAATAACTACACACAATACAGAAAAAGACAAATAACTACACACACACAATACAGGAAAAGACAAATAACTACAAACACAATACAGGAAAACACAAATAAATACACACACAGTACAGGAAAACACAAATAACTACACACACAGTACAGGAAAAGACAAATAACAACACACACACAGTACAGGAAAACACAAATAACTACACACAGTACAGGTAAACACAAACAACTACACACACAGTACAGGAAAACACAAATAACTACACACACACAGTACAGGAAAACACAAATAACTACACACACACAATACAGGAAAACACAAATAACGACACACACAGTACAGGAAAACACAAATAACTACAAACACAGTACAGGAAAACACAAATAACGACACACACACAATACAGGGAAAGACAAATAACTACACACACAATACACGAAAAGACAAATAACTACACACACACAATACAGGAAAAGACAAATAACTACACACACACAGTACAGGAAAACACAAATAACTACACACACAGTACAGGAAAAGACAAATAACTACACACACAGAACAGGAAAACACAAATAACTACACACGCAGTACAGGAAAACACAAATAACTACACACACACACAGTACAGGAAAACACAAATAACTACACACACACAATACAGGAAAACACAAATAACGACACACACAGTACAGGAAAACACAAATAACTACACACACACAATACAGGAAAACACAAATAACTACACACACACAATACAGGAAAAGACAAATAGCAACACGCACACAGTACAGGAAAACACAAATAACGACACACACACAATACACGGAAAGACAAATAACTACACACACAGTACCCGAAAAGACAAATAACTACACACACACAATACAGGAAAAGACAAATAACTACACACACACAATACAGGAAAACACAAATAACTACACACACAATACAGGAAAACACAATTAACTGCACACACAGTACAGGAAAAGACAAATAACTACACACACAGTACAGGAAAACACAAATAACTACACACACAGTACAGGAAAACAGAAATAACTACACACACACAGCACAGGGAAACACAAATAACTACACACACACAATACATGAAAACACCAATAACTACACACACAGTACAGGAAAAGACAATTAACTACACACACACAGTACAGGAAAACACGAATAACTACACACACAGTACAGGAAAACACAAATAACTACACACACACAATACTGGAAAAGACAAATAACTACACACACACAATACAGGAAAACACAAATAACTACACACACGTACAGGAAAAGACAAATAACTACACACACACAATACTGGAAAAGACAAATAACTACACACACAGTACACGAAAAGACAAATAACTACACACAATACAGAAAAAGACAAATAACTACACACACACAATACAGGAAAAGACAAATAACTACAAACACAATACAGGAAAACACAAATAACTACACACACAGTACAGGAAAACACAAATAACTACACACACAGTACAGGAAAAGACAAATAACAACACACACACAGTACAGGAAAATACAAATAACTACACACAGTACAGGTAAACACAAACAACTACACACACAGTACAGGAAAACACAAATAACTACACACACACAGTACAGGAAAACACAAATAACTACACACACACAATACAGGAAAACACAAATAACGACACACACAGTACAGGAAAACACAAATAACTACAAACACAGTACAGGAAAACACAAATAACGACACACACACAATACAGGGAAAGACAAATAACTACACACACAATACACGAAAAGACAAATAACTACACACACACAATACAGGAAAAGACAAATAACTACACACACACAATACAGGAAAACACAAATAACTACACACACAGTACAGGAAAAGACAAATAACTACACACACAGAACAGGAAAACACAAATAACTACACACGCAGTACAGGAAAACACAAATAACTACACACACACAGTACAGGAAAACACAAATAACTACACACACACAATACAGGAAAACACAAATAACGACACACACAGTACAGGAAAACACAAATAACTACACACACACAATACAGGAAAACACAAATAACTACACACACACAATACAGGAAAAGACAAATAACTACACGCACACAGTACAGGAAAACACAAATAACGACACACACAGTACAGAAAAAACACAAATAACGACACACACACAATACAGGGAAAGACAAATAACTACACACACAGTACACGAAAAGACAAATAACTACACACACACAATACAGGAAAACACAAATAACTACACACACACAATACAGGAAAACACAAATAACTACACACACAATACAGGAAAACACAAATAACTACACAACAGTACAGGAAAAGACAAATAACTGCACACACACAGTACAGGAAAACACAAATAACTACAAACACAGTACAGGAAAAGACAAATAACGACACACACACAATACAGGGAAAGACAAATAACTACACACACAATACACGAAAAGACAAATAACTACACACACACAATACAGGAAAAGACAAATAACTACACACACACAATACAGGAAAACACAAATAACTACACACACAATACAGGAAAACACAAATAACTACACACACAGAACAGGAAAACACAAATAACTACACACACAGTACAGGAAAACACAAATAACTACACACACACAGTACAGGAAAACACAAATAACTACACACACACAATACAGGAAAACACAAATAACGACACACAGAGTACAGGAAAAGACAAATAACTACACGCACACAGTACAGGAAAACACAAATAACTACACACACAGTACAAGAAAACACAAATAACTACACACACACAGTAAAGGAAAACACAAATAACTACACACACAGTACAGGAAAAGACAAATAACTACACACACACAGTACAGGAAAACACAAATAACTACACACACACAATACAGGAAAACACAAATAACTACACACACACAGTACAGGTAAACACAAATAACTACACACACACAATACAGGAAAACACAAATAACTACACACACAATACAGGAAAACACAAATAACTACACAACAGTACAGGAAAAGACAAATAACTACACACACACAGTACAGGAAAACACAAATAACTACAAACACAGTACAGGAAAAGACAAATAACGACACACACACAATACAGGGAAAGACAAATAACTACACACACAATACACGAAAAGACAAATAACTACACACACACAATACAGGAAAACACAAATAACTACACACACAACACAGGAAAACACAAATAACTACACACACAGAACAGGAAAACACAAATAACTACACACACAGTACAGGAAAACACAAATAACCACACACACACAGTACAGGAAAACACAAATAACTACACACACACAATACAGGAAAACACAAATAACTACACACACACAATACAGGAAAAGACAAATAACTACACGCACACAGTACAGGAAAACACAAATAACTACACACACAGTACAGAAAAAACACAAATAACGACACACACACAATACAGGGAAAGACAAATAACTACACACACAGTACACAAAAAGACAAATAACTACACACACACAATACAGGAAAACACAAATAACTACACACACACAGTACAGGAAAACACAAATAACTACACACACAATACAGTAAAACACAAATAACTACACAACAGTACAGGAAAAGACAAATAACTACACACACAGTACAGGAAAACGCAAATAACTACACACACACAATACAGGAAAACACAAATAACTACACACACAGTACAAGAAAACACAAATAACTAGACACACACAGTAAAGGAAAACACAAATAACTACACACACAGTACAGGCAAAGACAAATAACTACACACACACAGTACAGGAAAACACAAATAACTACACACACACAATACAGGAAAACACAAATAACTACACACACACAGTACAGGTAAACACAAATAACTACACACACACAATACAGGAAAACACAAAAACCTACACACACACAGTACAGGAAAACACAAATAACTACACACACACAGTACAGGAAAACACAAAAAACTACACACACAGTACAGGAAAGAAAAATAACTACACACACACAATACAGGAAAACACAAATAACTACACACACGTACAGGAAAACACAAATAACTACACACACACAATACAGGAAAACACAAATAACTACACACACAGTACAGGAAAACACAAATAACTACACACACAGTACAGGAAAACAGAAATAACTACACACACACAGCACAGGGAAACACAAATAACTACACACACACAATACATGAAAACACCAATAACTACACACACAGTACAGGAAAAGACAATTAACTACACACACACAGTACAGGAAAACACGAATAACTACACACACAGTACAGGAAAACACACATAACTACACACACACAATACTGGAAAAGACAAATAACTACACACACACAATACAGGAAAACACAAATAACTACACACACGTACAGGAAAAGACAAATAACTACACACACACAATACTGGAAAAGACAAATAACTACACACACAGTACACGAAAAGACAAATAACTACACACAATACAGAAAAAGACAAATAACTACACACACACAATACAGGAAAAGACAAATAACTACAAACACAATACAGGAAAACACAAATAACTACACACACAGTACAGGAAAACACAAATAACTACACACACAGTACAGGAAAAGACAAATAACAACACACACACAGTACAGGAAAATACAAATAACTACACACAGTACAGGTAAACACAAACAACTACACACACAGTACAGGAAAACACAAATAACTACACACACACAGTACAGGAAAACACAAATAACTACACACACACAATACAGGAAAACACAAATAACGACACACACAGTACAGGAAAACACAAATAACTACAAACACAGTACAGGAAAACACAAATAACGACACACACACAATACAGGGAAAGACAAATAACTACACACACAATACACGAAAAGACAAATAACTACACACACACAATACAGGAAAAGACAAATAACTACACACACACAATACAGGAAAACACAAATAACTACACACACAGTACAGGAAAAGACAAATAACTACACACACAGAACAGGAAAACACAAATAACTACACACGCAGTACAGGAAAACACAAATAACTACACACACACAGTACAGGAAAACACAAATAACTACACACACACAATACAGGAAAACACAAATAACGACACACACAGTACAGGAAAACACAAATAACTACACACACACAATACAGGAAAACACAAATAACTACACACACACAATACAGGAAAAGACAAATAACTACACGCACACAGTACAGGAAAACACAAATAACGACACACACAGTACAGAAAAAACACAAATAACGACACACACACAATACAGGGAAAGACAAATAACTACACACACAGTACACGAAAAGACAAATAACTACACACACACAATACAGGAAAACACAAATAACTACACACACACAATACAGGAAAACACAAATAACTACACACACAATACAGGAAAACACAAATAACTACACAACAGTACAGGAAAAGACAAATAACTGCACACACACAGTACAGGAAAACACAAATAACTACAAACACAGTACAGGAAAAGACAAATAACGACACACACACAATACAGGGAAAGACAAATAACTACACACACAATACACGAAAAGACAAATAACTACACACACACAATACAGGAAAAGACAAATAACTACACACACACAATACAGGAAAACACAAATAACTACACACACAATACAGGAAAACACAAATAACTACACACACAGAACAGGAAAACACAAATAACTACACACACAGTACAGGAAAACACAAATAACTACACACACACAGTACAGGAAAACACAAATAACTACACACACACAATACAGGAAAACACAAATAACGACACACAGAGTACAGGAAAAGACAAATAACTACACGCACACAGTACAGGAAAACACAAATAACTACACACACAGTACAAGAAAACACAAATAACTACACACACACAGTAAAGGAAAACACAAATAACTACACACACAGTACAGGAAAAGACAAATAACTACACACACACAGTACAGGAAAACACAAATAACTACACACACACAATACAGGAAAACACAAATAACTACACACACACAGTACAGGTAAACACAAATAACTACACACACACAATACAGGAAAACACAAATAACTACACACACAATACAGGAAAACACAAATAACTACACAACAGTACAGGAAAAGACAAATAACTACACACACACAGTACAGGAAAACACAAATAACTACAAACACAGTACAGGAAAAGACAAATAACGACACACACACAATACAGGGAAAGACAAATAACTACACACACAATACACGAAAAGACAAATAACTACACACACACAATACAGGAAAACACAAATAACTACACACACAACACAGGAAAACACAAATAACTACACACACAGAACAGGAAAACACAAATAACTACACACACAGTACAGGAAAACACAAATAACCACACACACACAGTACAGGAAAACACAAATAACTACACACACACAATACAGGAAAACACAAATAACTACACACACACAATACAGGAAAAGACAAATAACTACACGCACACAGTACAGGAAAACACAAATAACTACACACACAGTACAGAAAAAACACAAATAACGACACACACACAATACAGGGAAAGACAAATAACTACACACACAGTACACAAAAAGACAAATAACTACACA
The DNA here is from genome assembly GCF_030684315.1 of Stegostoma tigrinum. Classification (NCBI taxonomy): domain Eukaryota; kingdom Metazoa; phylum Chordata; class Chondrichthyes; order Orectolobiformes; family Stegostomatidae; genus Stegostoma; species Stegostoma tigrinum. The sequence continues at coordinate 480,751 of NC_081393.1, read as the reverse complement.
CACACAATACAGGAAAACACAAATAACTACACACACACAGTACAGGAAAACACAAATAACTACACACACAATACAGTAAAACACAAATAACTACACAACAGTACAGGAAAAGACAAATAACTACACACACAGTACAGGAAAACGCAAATAACTACACACACACAATACAGGAAAACACAAATAACTACACACACAGTACAAGAAAACACAAATAACTAGACACACACAGTAAAGGAAAACACAAATAACTACACACACAGTACAGGCAAAGACAAATAACTACACACACACAGTACAGGAAAACACAAATAACTACACACACACAATACAGGAAAACACAAATAACTACACACACACAGTACAGGTAAACACAAATAACTACACACACACAATACAGGAAAACACAAAAACCTACACACACACAGTACAGGAAAACACAAATAACTACACACACACAGTACAGGAAAACACAAAAAACTACACACACAGTACAGGAAAGAAAAATAACTACACACACACAATACAGGAAAACACAAATAACTACACACACGTACAGGAAAACACAAATAACTACACACACACAATACAGGAAAACACAAATAACTACACACACAGTACAGGAAAACACAAATAACTACACACACAGTACAGGAAAACAGAAATAACTACACACACACAGCACAGGGAAACACAAATAACTACACACACACAATACATGAAAACACCAATAACTACACACACAGTACAGGAAAAGACAATTAACTACACACACACAGTACAGGAAAACACGAATAACTACACACACAGTACAGGAACACACACATAACTACACACACACAATACTGGAAAAGACAAATAACTACACACACACAATACAGGAAAACACAAATAACTACACACACGTACAGGAAAAGACAAATAACTACACACACACAATACTGGAAAAGACAAATAACTACACACACAGTACACGAAAAGACAAATAACTACACACAATACAGAAAAAGACAAATAACTACACACACACAATACAGGAAAAGACAAATAACTACAAACACAATACAGGAAAACACAAATAAATACACACACAGTACAGGAAAACACAAATAACTACACACACAGTACAGGAAAAGACAAATAACAACACACACACAGTACAGGAAAACACAAATAACTACACACAGTACAGGTAAACACAAACAACTACACACACAGTACAGGAAAACACAAATAACTACACACACACAGTACAGGAAAACACAAATAACTACACACACACAATACAGGAAAACACAAATAACGACACACACAGTACAGGAAAACACAAATAACTACAAACACAGTACAGGAAAACACAAATAACGACACACACACAATACAGGGAAAGACAAATAACTACACACACAATACACGAAAAGACAAATAACTACACACACACAATACAGGAAAAGACAAATAACTACACACACACAGTACAGGAAAACACAAATAACTACACACACAGTACAGGAAAAGACAAATAACTACACACACAGAACAGGAAAACACAAATAACTACACACGCAGTACAGGAAAACACAAATAACTACACACACACACAGTACAGGAAAACACAAATAACTACACACACACAATACAGGAAAACACAAATAACGACACACACAGTACAGGAAAACACAAATAACTACACACACACAATACAGGAAAACACAAATAACTACACACACACAATACAGGAAAAGACAAATAGCAACACGCACACAGTACAGGAAAACACAAATAACGACACACACACAATACACGGAAAGACAAATAACTACACACACAGTACCCGAAAAGACAAATAACTACACACACACAATACAGGAAAAGACAAATAACTACACACACACAATACAGGAAAACACAAATAACTACACACACACAATACACGGAAAGACAAATAACTACACACACAGTACCCGAAAAGACAAATAACTACACACACACAATACAGGAAAACACAAATAACTACACACACAGTACAGGAAAAGACAAATAACTACACACACAGAACAGGAAAACACAAATAACTACACACGCAGTACAGGAAAACACAAATAACTACACACACACAGTACAGGGAAACACAAATAACTACACACACACAATACAGGAAAACACAAATAACGACACACACAGTACAGGAAAACACAAATAACTACACACACACAATACAGGAAAACACAAATAACTACACACACACAATACAGGAAAAGACAAATAACTACACGCACACAGTACAGGAAAACACAAATAACGACACACACAGTACAGAAAAAACACAAATAACGACACACACACAATACAGGGAAAGACAAATAACTACACACACAGTACACGAAAAGACAAATAACTACACACACACAATACAGGAAAACACAAATAACTACACACACACAATACAGGAAAACACAAATAACTACACACACAATACAGGAAAACACAAATAACTACACAACAGTACAGGAAAAGACAAATAACTGCACACACACAGTACAGGAAAACACAAATAACTACAAACACAGTACAGGAAAAGACAAATAACGACACACACACAATACAGGGAAAGACAAATAACTACACAGACAATACACGAAAAGACAAATAACTACACACACACAATACAGGAAAAGACAAATAACTACACACACACAATACAGGAAAACACAAATAACTACACACACAATACAGGAAAACACAAATAACTACACACACAGAACAGGAAAACACAAATAACTACACACACAGTACAGGAAAACACAAATAACTACACACACACAGTACAGGAAAACACAAATAACTACACACACACAATACAGGAAAACACAAATAACGACACACAGAGTACAGGAAAAGACAAATAACTACACGCACACAGTACAGGAAAACACAAATAACTACACACACAGTACAAGAAAACACAAATAACTACACACACACAGTAAAGGAAAACACAAATAACTACACACACAGTACAGGAAAAGACAAATAACTACACACACACAGTACAGGAAAACACAAATAACTACACACACACAATACAGGAAAACACAAATAACTACACACACACAGTACAGGTAAACACAAATAACTACACACACACAATACAGGAAAACACAAATAACTACACACACAATACAGGAAAACACAAATAACTACACAACAGTACAGGAAAAGACAAATAACTACACACACACAACGCAGGAAAACACAAATAACTACACACACACAGTACAGGAAAAGACAAATAACGACACACACACAATACAGGGAAAGACAAATAACTACACACACAATACACGAAAAGACAAATAACTACACACACACAATACAGGAAAACACAAATAACTACACACACAACACAGGAAAACACAAATAACTACACACACAGAACAGGAAAACACAAATAACTACACACACAGTACAGGAAAACACAAATAACTACACACACACAGTACAGGAAAACACAAATAACTACACACACACAATACAGGAAAACACAAATAACTACACACACACAATACAGGAAAAGACAAATAACTACACGCACACAGTACAGGAAAACACAAATAACTACACACACAGTACAGAAAAAACACAAATAACGACACACACACAATACAGGGAAAGACAAATAACTACACACACAGTACACAAAAAGACAAATAACTACAAACACACAATACAGGAAAACACAAATAACTACACACACACAATACAGGAAAACACAAATAACTACACACACAATACAGTAAAACACAAATAACTACACAACAGTACAGGAAAAGACAAATAACTACACACACAGTACAGGAAAACGCAAATAACTACACACACACAATACAGGAAAACACAAATAACTACACACACAGTACAAGAAAACACAAATAACTAGACACACACAGTAAAGGAAAACACAAATAACTACACACACAGTACAGGCAAAGACAAATAACTACACACACACAGTACAGGAAAACACAAATAACTACACACACACAATACAGGAAAACACAAATAACTACACACACACAGTACAGGTAAACACAAATAACTACACACACACAATACAGGAAAACACAAAAACCTACACACACACAGTACAGGAAAACACAAATAACTACACACACACAGTACAGGAAAACACAAAAAACTACACACACAGTACAGGAAAGAAAAATAACTACACACACACAATACAGGAAAACACAAATAACTACACACACGTACAGGAAAACACAAATAACTACACACACACAATACAGGAAAACACAAATAACTACACACACAGTACAGGAAAACACAAATAACTACACACACAGTACAGGAAAACAGAAATAACTACACACACACAGCACAGGGAAACACAAATAACTACACACACACAATACATGAAAACACCAATAACTACACACACAGTACAGGAAAAGACAATTAACTACACACACACAGTACAGGAAAACACGAATAACTACACACACAGTACAGGAAAACACACATAACTACACACACACAATACTGGAAAAGACAAATAACTACACACACACAATACAGGAAAACACAAATAACTACACACACGTACAGGAAAAGACAAATAACTACACACACACAATACTGGAAAAGACAAATAACTACACACACAGTACACGAAAAGACAAATAACTACACACAATACAGAAAAAGACAAATAACTACACACACACAATACAGGAAAAGACAAATAACTACAAACACAATACAGGAAAACACAAATAAATACACACACAGTACAGGAAAACACAAATAACTACACACACAGTACAGGAAAAGACAAATAACAACACACACACAGTACAGGAAAACACAAATAACTACACACAGTACAGGTAAACACAAACAACTACACACACAGTACAGGAAAACACAAATAACTACACACACACAGTACAGGAAAACACAAATAACTACACACACACAATACAGGAAAACACAAATAACGACACACACAGTACAGGAAAACACAAATAACTACAAACACAGTACAGGAAAACACAAATAACGACACACACACAATACAGGGAAAGACAAATAACTACACACACAATACACGAAAAGACAAATAACTACACACACACAATACAGGAAAAGACAAATAACTACACACACACAGTACAGGAAAACACAAATAACTACACACACAGTACAGGAAAAGACAAATAACTACACACACAGAACAGGAAAACACAAATAACTACACACGCAGTACAGGAAAACACAAATAACTACACACACACACAGTACAGGAAAACACAAATAACTACACACACACAATACAGGAAAACACAAATAACGACACACACAGTACAGGAAAACACAAATAACTACACACACACAATACAGGAAAACACAAATAACTACACACACACAATACAGGAAAAGACAAATAGCAACACGCACACAGTACAGGAAAACACAAATAACGACACACACACAATACACGGAAAGACAAATAACTACACACACAGTACTCGAAAAGACAAATAACTACACACACACAATACAGGAAAAGACAAATAACTACACACACACAATACAGGAAAACACAAATAACTACACACACAATACAGGAAAACACAATTAACTGCACACACAGTACAGGAAAAGACAAATAACTACACACACAGTACAGGAAAACACAAATAACTACACACACAGTACAGGAAAACAGAAATAACTACACACACACAGCACAGGGAAACACAAATAACTACACACACACAATACATGAAAACACCAATAACTACACACACAGTACAGGAAAAGACAATTAACTACACACACACAGTACAGGAAAACACGAATAACTACACACACAGTACAGGAAAACACAAATAACTACACACACACAATACTGGAAAAGACAAATAACTACACACACACAATACAGGAAAACACAAATAACTACACACACGTACAGGAAAAGACAAATAACTACACACACACAATACTGGAAAAGACAAATAACTACACACACAGTACACGAAAAGACAAATAACTACACACAATACAGAAAAAGACAAATAACTACACACACACAATACAGGAAAAGACAAATAACTACAAACACAATACAGGAAAACACAAATAACTACACACACAGTACAGGAAAACACAAATAACTACACACACAGTACAGGAAAAGACAAATAACAACACACACACAGTACAGGAAAATACAAATAACTACACACAGTACAGGTAAACACAAACAACTACACACACAGTACAGGAAAACACAAATAACTACACACACACAGTACAGGAAAACACAAATAACTACACACACACAATACAGGAAAACACAAATAACGACACACACAGTACAGGAAAACACAAATAACTACAAACACAGTACAGGAAAACACAAATAACGACACACACACAATACAGGGAAAGACAAATAACTACACACACAATACACGAAAAGACAAATAACTACACACACACAATACAGGAAAAGACAAATAACTACACACACACAATACAGGAAAACACAAATAACTACACACACAGTACAGGAAAAGACAAATAACTACACACACAGAACAGGAAAACACAAATAACTACACACGCAGTACAGGAAAACACAAATAACTACACACACACAGTACAGGAAAACACAAATAACTACACACACACAATACAGGAAAACACAAATAACGACACACACAGTACAGGAAAACACAAATAACTACACACACACAATACAGGAAAACACAAATAACTACACACACACAATACAGGAAAAGACAAATAACTACACGCACACAGTACAGGAAAACACAAATAACGACACACACAGTACAGAAAAAACACAAATAACGACACACACACAATACAGGGAAAGACAAATAACTACACACACAGTACACGAAAAGACAAATAACTACACACACACAATACAGGAAAACACAAATAACTACACACACACAATACAGGAAAACACAAATAACTACACACACAATACAGGAAAACACAAATAACTACACAACAGTACAGGAAAAGACAAATAACTGCACACACACAGTACAGGAAAACACAAATAACTACAAACACAGTACAGGAAAAGACAAATAACGACACACACACAATACAGGGAAAGACAAATAACTACACAGACAATACACGAAAAGACAAATAACTACACACACACAATACAGGAAAAGACAAATAACTACACACACACAATACAGGAAAACACAAATAACTACACACACAATACAGGAAAACACAAATAACTACACACACAGAACAGGAAAACACAAATAACTACACACACAGTACAGGAAAACACAAATAACTACACACACACAGTACAGGAAAACACAAATAACTACACACACACAATACAGGAAAACACAAATAACGACACACAGAGTACAGGAAAAGACAAATAACTACACGCACACAGTACAGGAAAACACAAATAACTACACACACAGTACAAGAAAACACAAATAACTACACACACACAGTAAAGGAAAACACAAATAACTACACACACAGTACAGGAAAAGACAAATAACTACACACACACAGTACAGGAAAACACAAATAACTACACACACACAATACAGGAAAACACAAATAACTACACACACACAGTACAGGTAAACACAAATAACTACACACACACAATACAGGAAAACACAAATAACTACACACACAATACAGGAAAACACAAATAACTACACAACAGTACAGGAAAAGACAAATAACTACACACACACAGTACAGGAAAACACAAATAACTACAAACACAGTACAGGAAAAGACAAATAACGACACACACACAATACAGGGAAAGACAAATAACTACACACACAATACACGAAAAGACAAATAACTACACACACACAATACAGGAAAACACAAATAACTACACACACAACACAGGAAAACACAAATAACTACACACACAGAACAGGAAAACACAAATAACTACACACACAGTACAGGAAAACACAAATAACTACACACACACAGTACAGGAAAACACAAATAACTACACACACACAATACAGGAAAACACAAATAACGACACACACACAATACAGGAAAAGACAAATAACTACACGCACACAGTACAGGAAAACACAAATAACTACACACACAGTACAGAAAAAACACAAATAACGACACACACACAATACAGGGAAAGACAAATAACTACACACACAGTACACAAAAAGACAAATAACTACACACACACAATACAGGAAAACACAAATAACTACACACACACAATACAGGAAAACACAAATAACTACACACACAATACAGTAAAACACAAATAACTACACAACAGTACAGGAAAAGACAAATAACTACACACACAGTACAGGAAAACGCAAATAACTACACACACACAATACAGGAAAACACAAATAACTACACACACAGTACAAGAAAACACAAATAACTAGACACACACAGTAAAGGAAAACACAAATAACTACACACACACAGTACAGGCAAAGACAAATAACTACACACACACAGTACAGGAAAACACAAATAACTACACACACACAATACAGGAAAACACAAATAACTACACACACACAGTACAGGTAAACACAAATAACTACACACACACAATACAGGAAAACACAAAAACCTACACACACACAGTACAGGAAAACACAAATAACTACACACACACAGTACAGGAAAACACAAAAAACTACACACACAGTACAGGAAAGAAAAATAACTACACACACACAATACAGGAAAACACAAATAACTACACACACGTACAGGAAAACACAAATAACTACACACACACAATACAGGAAAACACAAATAACTACACACACAGTACAGGAAAACACAAATAACTACACACACAGTACAGGAAAACAGAAATAACTACACACACACAGCACAGGGAAACACAAATAACTACACACACACAATACATGAAAACACCAATAACTACACACACAGTACAGGAAAAGACAATTAACTACACACACACAGTACAGGAAAACACGAATAACTACACACACAGTACAGGAAAACACACATAACTACACACACACAATACTGGAAAAGACAAATAACTACACACACACAATACAGGAAAACACAAATAACTACACACACGTACAGGAAAAGACAAATAACTACACACACACAATACTGGAAAAGACAAATAACTACACACACAGTACACGAAAAGACAAATAACTACACACAATACAGAAAAAGACAAATAACTACACACACACAATACAGGAAAAGACAAATAACTACAAACACAATACAGGAAAACACAAATAACTACACACACAGTCCAGGAAAACACAAATAACTACACACACAGTACAGGAAAAGACAAATAACAACACACACACAGTACAGGAAAACACAAATAACTACACACAGTTCAGGAAAACACAAACAACTACACACACAGTACAGGAAAACACAAATAACTACACACACACAGTACAGGAAAACACAAATAACTACACACACACAATACAGGAAAACACAAATAACGACACACACAGTACAGGAAAACACAAATAACTACAAACACAGTACAGTAAAACACAAATAACGACACACACACAATACAGGGAAAGACAAATAACTACACACACAATACACGAGAAGACAAATAACTACACACACACAATACAGGAAAAGACAAATAACTACACACACACAATACAGGAAAACACAAATAACTACACACACAGTACAGGAAAAGACAAATAACTACACACACAGAACAGGAAAACACAAATAACTACACACACAGTACAGGAAAACACAAATAACTACACACACACAGTACAGGAAAACACAAATAACTACACACACACAATACAGGAAAACACAAATAACGACACACACAGTACAGGAAAACACAAATAACTACACACACACAATACAGGAAAACACAAATAACTACACACACACAATACAGGAAAAGACAAATAACTACACGCACACAGTACAGGAAAACACAAATAACGACACACACAGTACAGAAAAAACACAAATAACGACACACACACAATACAGGGAAAGACAAATAACTACACACACAGTACACGAAAAGACAAATAACTACACACACACAATACAGGAAAACATAAATAACTACACACACACAATACAGGAAAACACAAATAACTACACACACAATACAGGAAAACACAAATAACTACACAACAGTACAGGAAAAGACAAATAACTACACACACACAGTACAGGAAAACACAAATAACTACACACACAGTACAGGAAAAGACAAATAACAACACACACACAGTGCAGGAAAATACAAATAACTACACACAGTACAGGTAAACACAAACAACTACACACACAGTACAGGAAAACACAAATAACTACACACACACAGTACAGGAAAACACAAATAACTACACACACACAATACAGGAAAACACAAATAACGACACACACAGTACAGGAAAACACAAATAACTACAAACACAGTACAGGAAAACACAAATAACGACACACACACAATACAGGGAAAGACAAATAACTACACACACAATACACGAAAAGACAAATAACTACACACACACAATACAGGAAAAGACAAATAACTACACACACACAATACAGGAAAACACAAATAACTACACACACAGTACAGGAAAAGACAAATAACTACACACACAGAACAGGAAAACACAAATAACTACACACGCAGTACAGGAAAACACAAATAACTACACACACACAGTACAGGAAAACACAAATAACTACACACACACAATACAGGAAAACACAAATAACGACACACACAGTACAGGAAAACACAAATAACTACACACACACAATACAGGAAAACACAAATAACTACACACACACAATACAGGAAAAGACAAATAACTACACGCACACAGTACAGGAAAACACAAATAACGACACACACAGTACAGAAAAAACACAAATAACGACACACACACAATACAGGGAAAGACAAATAACTACACACACAGTACACGAAAAGACAAATAACTACACACACACAATACAGGAAAACACAAATAACTACACACACACAATACAGGAAAACACAAATAACTACACACACAATACAGGAAAACACAAATAACTACACAACAGTACAGGAAAAGACAAATAACTGCACACACACAGTACAGGAAAACACAAATAACTACAAACACAGTACAGGAAAAGACAAATAACGACACACACACAATACAGGGAAAGACAAATAACTACACACACAATACACGAAAAGACAAATAACTACACACACACACAATACAGGAAAAGACAAATAACTACACACACACAATACAGGAAAACACAAATAACTACACACACAATACAGGAAAACACAAATAACTACACACACAGAACAGGAAAACACAAATAACTACACACACAGTACAGGAAAACACAAATAACTACACACACACAGTACAGGAAAACACAAATAACTACACACACACAATACAGGAAAACACAAATAACGACACACAGAGTACAGGAAAAGACAAATAACTACACGCACACAGTACAGGAAAACACAAATAACTACACACACAGTACAAGAAAACACAAATAACTACACACACACAGTAAAGGAAAACACAAATAACTACACACACAGTACAGGAAAAGACAAATAACTACACACACACAGTACAGGAAAACACAAATAACTACACACACACAGTAAAGGAAAACACAAATAACTACACACACAGTACAGGAAAAGACAAATAACTACACACACACAGTACAGGAAAACACAAATAACTACACACACACAATACAGGAAAACACAAATAACTACACACACACAGTACAGGTAAACACAAATAACTACACACACACAATACAGGAAAACACAAATAACTACACACACAATACAGGAAAACACCAATAACTACACAACAGTACAGGAAAAGACAAATAACAACACACACACAGTACAGGAAAATACAAATAACTACACACAGTACAGGTAAACACAAACAACTACACACACAGTACAGGAAAACACAAATAACTACACACACACAGTACAGGAAAACACAAATAACTACACACACACAATACAGGAAAACACAAATAACGACACACACAGTACAGGAAAACACAAATAACTACAAACACAGTACAGGAAAACACAAATAACGACACACACACAATACAGGGAAAGACAAATAACTACACACACAATACACGAAAAGACAAATAACTACACACACACAATACAGGAAAAGACAAATAACTACACACACACAATACAGGAAAACACAAATAACTACACACACAGTACAGGAAAAGACAAATAACTACACACACAGAACAGGAAAACACAAATAACTACACACGCAGTACAGGAAAACACAAATAACTACACACACACAGTACAGGAAAACACAAATAACTACACACACACAATACAGGAAAACACAAATAACGACACACACAGTACAGGAAAACACAAATAACTACACACACACAATACAGGAAAACACAAATAACTACACACACAGTACACGAAAAGACAAATAACTACACACACACAATACAGGAAAACACAAATAACTCCACACACACAATACAGGAAAACACAAATAACTACACACACAATACAGGAAAACACAAATAACTACACAACAGTACAGGAAAAGACAAATAACTGCACACACACAGTACAGGAAAACACAAATAACTACAAACACAGTACAGGAAAAGACAAATAACGACACACACACAATACAGGGAAAGACAAATAACTACACACACAATACACGAAAAGACAAATAACTACACACACACACAATACAGGAAAAGACAAATAACTACACACACACAATACAGGAAAACACAAATAACTACACACACAATACAGGAAAACACAAATAACTACACACACAGAACAGGAAAACACAAATAACTACACACACAGTACAGGAAAACACAAATAACTACACACACACAGTACAGGAAAACACAAATAACTACACACACACAATACAGGAAAACACAAATAACGACACACAGAGTACAGGAAAAGACAAATAACTACACGCACACAGTACAGGAAAACACAAATAACTACACACACAGTACAAGAAAACACAAATTACTACACACACACAGTAAAGGAAAACACAAATAACTACACACACAGTACAGGAAAAGACAAATAACTACACACACACAGTACAGGAAAACACAAATAACTACACACACACAGTAAAGGAAAACACAAATAACTACACACACAGTACAGGAAAAGACAAATAACTACACACACACAGTACAGGAAAACACAAATAACTACACACACACAATACAGGAAAACACAAATAACTACACACACACAGTACAGGTAAACACAAATAACTACACACACACAATACAGGAAAACACAAATAACTACACACACAATACAGGAAAACACCAATAACTACACAACAGTACAGGAAAAGACAAATAACAACACACACACAGTACAGGAAAATACAAATAACTACACACAGTACAGGTAAACACAAACAACTACACACACAGTACAGGAAAACACAAATAACTACACACACACAGTACAGGAAAACACAAATAACTACACACACACAATACAGGAAAACACAAATAACGACACACACAGTACAGGAAAACACAAATAACTACAAACACAGTACAGGAAAACACAAATAACGACACACACACAATACAGGGAAAGACAAATAACTACACACACAATACACGAAAAGACAAATAACTACACACACACAATACAGGAAAAGACAAATAACTACACACACACAATACAGGAAAACACAAATAACTACACACACAGTACAGGAAAAGACAAATAACTACACACACAGAACAGGAAAACACAAATAACTACACACGCAGTACAGGAAAACACAAATAACTACACACACACAGTACAGGAAAACACAAATAACTACACACACACAATACAGGAAAACACAAATAACGACACACACAGTACAGGAAAACACAAATAACTACACACACACACAATACAGGAAAACACAAATAACTACACACACACAATACAGGAAAAGACAAATAACTACACGCACACAGTACAGGAAAACACAAATAACGACACACACAGTACAGAAAAAACACAAATAACGACACACACACAATACAGGGAAAGACAAATAACTACACACACAGTACACGAAAAGACAAATAACTACACACACACAATACAGGAAAACACAAATAACTAAACACACACAATACAGGAAAACACAAATAACTACACACACAATACAGGAAAACACAAATAACTACACAACAGTACAGGAAAAGACAAATAACTGCACACACACAGTACAGGAAAACACAAATAACTACAAACACAGTACAGGAAAAGACAAATAACGACACACACACAATACAGGGAAAGACAAATAACTACACACACAATACACGAAAAGACAAATAACTACACACACACAATACAGGAAAAGACAAATAACTACACACACACAATACAGGAAAACACAAATAACTACACACACAATACAGGAAAACACAAATAACTACACACACAGAACAGGAAAACACAAATAACTACACACACAGTACAGGAAAACACAAATAACTACACACACACAGTACAGGAAAACACAAATAACTACACACACACAATACAGGAAAACACAAATAACGACACACAGAGTACAGGAAAAGACAAATAACTACACGCACACAGTACAGGAAAACACAAATAACTACACACACAGTACAAGAAAACACAAATAACTACACACACACAGTAAAGGAAAACACAAATAACTACACACACAGTACAGGAAAAGACAAATAACTACACACACACAGTACAGGAAAACACAAATAACTACACACACACAATACAGGAAAACACAAATAACTACACACACACAGTACAGGTAAACACAAATAACTACACACACACAATACAGGAAAACACAAATAACTACACACACAATACAGGAAAACACAAATAACTACACAACAGTACAGGAAAAGACAAATAACTACACACACACAGTACAGGAAAACACAAATAACTACAAACACAGTACAGGAAAAGACAAATAACGACACACACACAATACAGGGAAAGACAAATAACTACACACACAATACACGAAAAGACAAATAACTACACACACACAATACAGGAAAACACAAATAACTACACACACAACACAGGAAAACACAAATAACTACACACACAGAACAGGAAAACACAAATAACTACACACACAGTACAGGAAAACACAAATAACCACACACACACAGTACAGGAAAACACAAATAACTACACACACACAATACAGGAAAACACAAATAACTACACACACACAATACAGGAAAAGACAAATAACTACACACACACAATACAGGAAAACACAAATAACTACACACACGTACAGGAAAAGACAAATAACTACACACACACAATACTGGAAAAGACAAATAACTACACACACAG
This sequence comes from Stegostoma tigrinum, assembly GCF_030684315.1. Classification (NCBI taxonomy): domain Eukaryota; kingdom Metazoa; phylum Chordata; class Chondrichthyes; order Orectolobiformes; family Stegostomatidae; genus Stegostoma; species Stegostoma tigrinum. The sequence goes on along the minus strand of NC_081393.1, from coordinate 465,159 downwards.
TACACGAAAAGACAAATAACTACACACAATACAGAAAAAGACAAATAACTACACACACACAATACAGGAAAACACAAATAACTACACACACAGTCCAGGAAAACACAAATAACTACACACACAGTACAGGAAAAGACAAATAACAACACACACACAGTACAGGAAAACACAAATAACTACACACAGTTCAGGAAAACACAAACAACTACACACACAGTACAGGAAAACACAAATAACTACACACACACAGTACAGGAAAACACAAATAACTACACACACACAATACAGGAAAACACAAATAACGACACACACAGTACAGGAAAACACAAATAACTACAAACACAGTACAGTAAAACACAAATAACGACACACACACAATACAGGGAAAGACAAATAACTACACACACAATACACGAGAAGACAAATAACTACACACACACAATACAGGAAAAGACAAATAACTACACACACACAATACAGGAAAACACAAATAACTACACACACAGTACAGGAAAAGACAAATAACTACACACACAGAACAGGAAAACACAAATAACTACACACACAGTACCGGAAAACACAAATAACTACACACACACAGTACAGGAAAACACAAATAACTACACACACACAATACAGGAAAACACAAATAACGACACACACAGTACAGGAAAACACAAATAACTACACACACACAATACAGGAAAACACAAATAACTACACACACACAATACAGGAAAAGACAAATAACTACACGCACACAGTACAGGAAAACACAAATAACGACACACACAGTACAGAAAAAACACAAATAACGACACACACACAATACAGGGAAAGACAAATAACTACACACACAGTACACGAAAAGACAAATAACTACACACACACAATACAGGAAAACATAAATAACTACACACACACAATACAGGAAAACACAAATAACTACACACACAATACAGGAAAACACAAATAACTACACAACAGTACAGGAAAAGACAAATAACTGCACACACACAGTACAGGAAAACACAAATAACTACAAACACAGTACAGGAAAAGACAAATAACGACACACACACAATACAGGGAAAGACAAATAACTACACACACAATACACGAAAAGACAAATAACTACACACACACAATACAGGAAAACACAAATAACTACACACACAATACAGGAAAACACAAATAACTACACACACAGAACAGGAAAACACAAATAACTACACACACAGTACAGGAAAACACAAATAACTACACACACACAGTACAGGAAAACACAAATAACTACACACACACAATACAGGAAAACACAAATAACGACACACAGAGTACAGGAAAACACAAATAACTACACACACACAATACAGGAAAACACAAATAACTACACACACACAATACAGGAAAAGACAAATAACTACACGCACACAGTACACGAAAACACAAATAACTACACACACACAATACAGGAAAACACAAATAACTACACACACACAATACAGGAAAACACAAATAACTACACACACAATACAGTAAAACACAAATAACTACACAACAGTACAGGAAAAGATAAATATCTACACACACAGTACAGGAAAACGCAAATAACTACACACACACAATACAGGAAAACACAAATAACTACACACACAATACAGGAAAACACAAATAACTACACACACAATACAGGAAAACACAAATAACTACACACACAGTACAGGAAAAGACAAATAACTACACACACAGTACAGGAAAACACAAATAACTACACACACAGTACAGGAAAACAGAAATAACTACACACACACAGCACAGGGAAACACAAATAACTACACACACACAATACATGAAAACACAAATAACTACACACACAGTACAGGAAAAGACAATTAACTGCACACACACAGTACAGGAAAACACGAATAACTACACACACAGTACAGGAAAACACAAAAAACTACACACACAGTACAGGAAAAGACAAATAACTACACACACACAATACAGGAAAACACAAATAACTACACACACGTACAGGAAAACACAAATAACTACACACACACAATACAGGAAAACACAAATAACTACACACACAGTACAGGAAAAGACAAATAACTACACACACACAATACTGGAAAAGACAAATAACTACACACACAGTACACGAAAAGAAAAATAACTACACACACACAATACAGAAAAAGACAAATAACTACACACACACACAATACAGGAAAAGACAAATAACTACAAACACAATACAGGAAAACACAAATAACTACACACACAGTACAGGAAAACACAAATAACTACACACACAGTACAGGAGAAGACAAATAACAACACACACACAGTACAGGAAAACACAAATAACTACACATAGTACAGGAAAACACAAACAACTACACACACAGTACAGGAAAACACAAATAACTACACACACACAGTACAGGAAAACACAAATAACTACACACACACAATACAGGAAAACACAAATAACGACACACACACAGTACAGGAAAACACAAATAACTACACACACACAATACAGGAAAAGACAAATAACTACACGCACACAGTACAGGAAAACACAAATAACTACAAACACAGTACAGGAAAAGACAAATAACTACACGCACACAGTACACGAAAACACAAATAACTACACACACACAATACAGGAAAACACAAATAACTACACACACACAATACAGGAAAACACAAATAACTACACACACAATACAGTAAAACACAAATAACTACACAACAGTACAGGAAAAGACAAATAACTACACACACAGTACAGGAAAACGCAAATAACTACACACACACAATACAGGAAAACACAAATAACTACACACACAATACAGGAAAACACAAATAACTACACACACAATGCAGTAAAACACAAATAACTACACAACAGTACAGGAAAAGACAAATAACTACACACACAGTACAGGAAAACGCAAATAACTACACACACACAATACAGGAAAACACAAATAACTACACACACAATACAGGAAAACACAAATAACTACACACACAATACAGGAAAACACAAATAACTACACACACAGTACAGGAAAAGACAAATAACTACACACACAGTACAGGAAAACACAAATAACTACACACACAGTACAGGAAAACAGAAATAACTACACACACACAGCACAGGGAAACACAAATAACTACACACACACAATACATGAAAACACAAATAACTACACACACAGTACAGGAAAAGACAATTAACTGCACACACACAGTACAGGAAAACACGAATAACTGCACACACAGTACAGGAAAACACAAAAAACTACACACACAGTACAGGAAAAGACAAATAACTACACACACACAATACAGGAAAACACAAATAACTACACACACGTACAGGAAAACACAAATAACTACACACACACAATACAGGAAAACACAAATAACTACACACACAGTACAGGAAAAGACAAATAACTACACACACACAATACTGGAAAAGACAAATAACTACACACACAGTACACGAAAAGAAAAATAACTACACACACACAATACAGAAAAAGACAAATAACTACACACACACAATACAGGAAAAGACAAATAACTACAAACACAATACAGGAAAACACAAATACCTACACACACAGTACAGGAAAACACAAATAACTACACACACAGTACAGGAGAAGACAAATAACAACACACACACAGTACAGGAAAACACAAATAACTACACACAGTACAGGAAAACACAAACAACTACACACACAGTACAGGAAAACACAAATAACTACACACACACAGTACAGGAAAACACAAATAACTACACACACACAATACAGGAAAACACAAATAACGACACACACACAGTACAGGAAAACACGAATAACGACACACACACAGTACAGGAAAACACAAATAACTACACACACACAGTACAGGAAAACACAAATAACTACACACACAGTACAGGAAAAGACAATTAACTGCACACACACAGTACAGGAAAACACGAATAACTGCACACACAGTACAGGAAAACACAAAAAACTACACACACAGTACAGGAAAAGACAAATAACTACACACACACAATACAGGAAAACACAAATAACTACACACACGTACAGGAAAACACAAATAACTACACACACACAATACAGGAAAACACAAATAACTACACACACAGTACAGGAAAAGACAAATAACTACACACACACAATACTGGAAAAGACAAATAACTACACACACAGTACACGAAAAGAAAAATAACTACACACACACAATACAGAAAAAGACAAATAACTACACACACACAATACAGGAAAAGACAAATAACTACAAACACAATACAGGAAAACACAAATACCTACACACACAGTACAGGAAAACACAAATAACTACACACACAGTACAGGAGAAGACAAATAACAACACACACACAGTACAGGAATACGCAAATAACTACACACAGTACAGGAAAACACAAACAACTACACACACAGTACAGGAAAACACAAATAACTACACACACACAGTACAGGAAAACACAAATAACTACACACACACAATACAGGAAAACACAAATAACGACACACACACAGTACAGGAAAACACAAATAACTACACACACACAATACAGGAAAAGACAAATAACTACACGCACACAGTACAGGAAAACACAAATAACTACAAACACAGTACAGGAAAACACAAATAACGACACACACACAATACAGGAAAACACAAATAACTACACACACAGTACAGGAAAAGACAAATAACTACACACACACAATACTGGAAAAGACAAATAACTACACACACAGTACACGAAAAGAAAAATAACTACACACACACAATACAGAAAAAGACAAATAACTACACACACACAATACAGGAAAAGACAAATAACTACAAACACAATACAGGAAAACACAAATACCTACACACACAGTACAGGAAAACACAAATAACTACACACACAGTACAGGAGAAGACAAATAACAACACACACACAGTACAGGAAAACACAAATAACTACACACACACAATACATGAAAACACAAATAACTACACACACAGTACAGGAAAAGACAATTAACTGCACACACACAGTACAGGAAAACACGAATAACTGCACACACAGTACAGGAAAACACAAAAAACTACACACACAGTACAGGAAAAGACAAATAACTACACACACACAATACAGGAAAACACAAATAACTACACACACGTACAGGAAAACACAAATAACTACACACACACAATACAGGAAAACACAAATAACTACACACACAGTACAGGAAAAGACAAATAACTACACACACACAATACTGGAAAAGACAAATAACTACACACACAGTACACGAAAAGAAAAATAACTACACACACACAATACAGAAAAAGACAAATAACTACACACACACAATACAGGAAAAGACAAATAAGTACAAACACAATACAGGAAAACACAAATACCTACACACACAGTACAGGAAAACACAAATAACTACACACACAGTACAGGAGAAGACAAATAACAACACACACACAGTACAGGAAAACACAAATAACTACACACAGTACAGGAAAACACAAACAACTACACACACAGTACAGGAAAACACAAATAACTACACACACACAGTAGAGGAAAACACAAATAACTACACACACACAATACAGGAAAACACAAATAACGACACACACACAGTACAGGAAAACACAAATAACTACACACACACAATACAGGAAAAGACAAATAACTACACGCACACAGTACAGGAAAACACAAATAACTACAAACACAGTACAGGAAAACACAAATAACGACACACAAACAATACAGGGAAAGACAAATAACTACACACACAGTACACGAAAAGACAAATAACTACACACACACAATACAGGAAAAGACAAATAACTACACACACACAATACAGGAAAACACAAATAACTGCACACACAGTACAGGAAAAGACAAATAACTACACACACAGAACAGGAAAACACAAATAACTACACACACAGTACAGGAAAACAGAAATAACTACACACACACAATACAGGAAAACACAAATAACGACACACACAGTACAGGAAAACACAAATAACTACACACACACAATACAGGAAAACACAAATAACTGCACACACACAATACAGGAAAAGACAAATAACTACACGCACACAGTACAGGAAAACACAAATAACTACACACACAGTACAGAAAAAACACAAATAACGACACACACACAATACAGGGAAAGACAAATAACTACACACACAGTACACGTAAAGACAAGTAACTACACACACACAATACAGGAAAACACAAATAACTACACACACACAATACAGGAAAACACAAATAACTACACACACAATACAGGAATACACAAATAACTACACAACAGTACAGGAAAAGACAAATAACTACACACACAGTACCGGAAAACACAAATAACTACACACACAGTACAGGAAAACACAAATAACTACACACACACAGCACAGGAAAACACGAATAACTACACACACAGTACAGGAAAACACAAATAACTACACACACAGTACAGGAAAACACGAATAACTACACACACAGTACAGGAAAACACAAAAAACTACACACACAGTACAGGAAAAGACAAATAACTACACACACACAATACAGGAAAACACAAATAACTACACACACGTAAAGGAAAACACAAATAACTACACACACACAGTACAGGAAAACACAAATAACTACACACACACAATACAGGAAAAGACAAATAACTTCACGCGCACAGTACAGGAAAACACAAATAACTACAAACACAGTACCGGAAAACACAAATAACGACACACACACAATACACGGAAAGACAAATAACTACACACACAGTACACGAAAAGAAAAATAACTACACACACACAATACAGGAAAAGACAAATAACTACACACACACAATACAGGAAAACACAAATAACTACACACACAATACAGGAAAACACAAATAACTACACACACAGTACAGGAAAAGACAAATAACTACACACACAGTACAGGAAAACACAAATAACTACACACACAGTACAGGAAAACACAAATAACTACACACACACAGCACAGGGAAAGACAAATAACTACACACACACAATACATGAAAACACAAATAACTACACACACAGTACAGGAAAAGACAAATAACTACACACACAGTACAGGAAAACACAAATAACTACACACACAGTACAGGAAAACAGAAATAACTACACACACACAGCACAGGGAAAGACAAATAACTACACACACACAATACATGAAAACACAAATAACTACACACACAGTACAGGAAAAGACAAATAACTACACACACACAGTACAGGAATACACGAATAACTACACACACAGTACAGGAAAACACAAAAAACTACACACACAGTACAGGAAAAGACAAATAACTACACACACACAATACAGGAAAACACAAATAACGACACACACGTACAGGAAAACACAAATAACTACACACACACAATACAGGGAAAGACAATTAACTACACACACACAATACTGGAAAAGACAAATAACTACACACACAGTACACGAAAAGACAAATAACTACACACACACAATACAGAAAAAGACAAATAACTACACACACACAATACAGGAAAAGACAAATAACTACAAACACAATACAGGAAAACACAAATAACTACACACACAGTACAGGAAACAACAAATAACTACACACACAGAGTGCAGGAAAACACAAATAACTACACACACAGTACAGGCAAACACAAATAACTACACACACAGTACAGGAGAAGACAAATATCAACACACAAAGTACAGGAAAACACAAATAACTACACACACACAATACAGGAAAACACAAATAACGACACACACACAGTACAGGAAAACACAAACAACTACACACACAGTACAGGAAAACACAAATAACTACACACACACAGTAGAGGAAAACACAAATAACTACACACACAATACAGGAAAACACAAATAACTACACACACAGTACAGGAAAAGACAAATAACTACACACACAGTACAGGAAAACACAAATAACTACACACACAGTACAGGAAAACAGAAATAACTACACACACACAGCACAGGGAAACACAAATAACTACACACACACAATACATGAAAACACAAATAACTACACACACAGTACAGGAAAAGACAATTAACTGCACACACACAGTACAGGAAAACACGAATAACTGCACACACAGTACAGGAAAACACAAAAAACTACACACACAGTACAGGAAAAGACAAATAACTACACACACACAATACAGGAAAACACAAATAACTACACACACGTACAGGAAAACACAAATAACTACACACACACAATACAGGAAAACACAAATAACTACACACACAGTACAGGAAAAGACAAATAACTACACACACACAATACTGGAAAAGACAAATAACTACACACACAGTACACGAAAAGAAAAATAACTACACACACACAATACAGAAAAAGACAAATAACTACACACACACAATACAGGAAAAGACAAATAACTACAAACACAATACAGGAAAACACAAATACCTACACACACAGTACAGGAAAACACAAATAACTACACACACAGTACAGGAGAAGACAAATAACAACACACACACAGTACAGGAAAACACAAATAACTACACACAGTACAGGAAAACACAAACAACTACACACACAGTACAGGAAAACACAAATAACTACACACACACAGTACAGGAAAACACAAATAACTACACACACACAATACAGGAAAACACAAATAACGACACACACACAGTACAGGAAAACACGAATAACGACACACACACAGTACAGGAAAACACAAATAACTACACACACACAGTACAGGAAAACACAAATAACTACACACACAGTACAGGAAAAGACAATTAACTGCACACACACAGTACAGGAAAACACGAATAACTGCACACACAGTACAGGAAAACACAAAAAACTACACACACAGTACAGGAAAAGACAAATAACTACACACACACAATACAGGAAAACACAAATAACTACACACACGTACAGGAAAACACAAATAACTACACACACACAATACAGGAAAACACAAATAACTACACACACAGTACAGGAAAAGACAAATAACTACACACACACAATACTGGAAAAGACAAATAACTACACACACAGTACACGAAAAGAAAAATAACTACACACACACAATACAGAAAAAGACAAATAACTACACACACACAATACAGGAAAAGACAAATAACTACAAACACAATACAGGAAAACACAAATACCTACACACACAGTACAGGAAAACACAAATAACTACACACACAGTACAGGAGAAGACAAATAACAACACACACACAGTACAGGAATACGCAAATAACTACACACAGTACAGGAAAACACAAACAACTACACACACAGTACAGGAAAACACAAATAACTACACACACACAGTACAGGAAAACACAAATAACTACACACACACAATACAGGAAAACACAAATAACGACACACACACAGTACAGGAAAACACAAATAACTACACACACACAATACAGGAAAAGACAAATAACTACACGCACACAGTACAGGAAAACACAAATAACTACAAACACAGTACAGGAAAACACAAATAACGACACACACACAATACAGGAAAACACAAATAACTACACACACAGTACAGGAAAAGACAAATAACTACACACACACAATACTGGAAAAGACAAATAACTACACACACAGTACACGAAAAGAAAAATAACTACACACACACAATACAGAAAAAGACAAATAACTACACACACACAATACAGGAAAAGACAAATAACTACAAACACAATACAGGAAAACACAAATACCTACACACACAGTACAGGAAAACACAAATAACTACACACACAGTACAGGAGAAGACAAATAACAACACACACACAGTACAGGAAAACACAAATAACTACACACACACAATACATGAAAACACAAATAACTACACACACAGTACAGGAAAAGACAATTAACTGCACACACACAGTACAGGAAAACACGAATAACTGCACACACAGTACAGGAAAACACAAAAAACTACACACACAGTACAGGAAAAGACAAATAACTACACACACACAATACAGGAAAACACAAATAACTACACACACGTACAGGAAAACACAAATAACTACACACACACAATACAGGAAAACACAAATAACTACACACACAGTACAGGAAAAGACAAATAACTACACACACACAATACTGGAAAAGACAAATAACTACACACACAGTACACGAAAAGAAAAATAACTACACACACACAATACAGAAAAAGACAAATAACTACACACACACAATACAGGAAAAGACAAATAAGTACAAACACAATACAGGAAAACACAAATACCTACACACACAGTACAGGAAAACACAAATAACTACACACACAGTACAGGAGAAGACAAATAACAACACACACACAGTACAGGAAAACACAAATAACTACACACAGTACAGGAAAACACAAACAACTACACACACAGTACAGGAAAACACAAATAACTACACACACACAGTAGAGGAAAACACAAATAACTACACACACACAATACAGGAAAACACAAATAACGACACACACACAGTACAGGAAAACACAAATAACTACACACACACAATACAGGAAAAGACAAATAACTACACGCACACAGTACAGGAAAACACAAATAACTACAAACACAGTACAGGAAAACACAAATAACGACACACAAACAATACAGGGAAAGACAAATAACTACACACACAGTACACGAAAAGACAAATAACTACACACACACAATACAGGAAAAGACAAATAACTACACACACACAATACAGGAAAACACAAATAACTGCACACACAGTACAGGAAAAGACAAATAACTACACACACAGAACAGGAAAACACAAATAACTACACACACAGTACAGGAAAACAGAAATAACTACACACACACAATACAGGAAAACACAAATAACGACACACACAGTACAGGAAAACACAAATAACTACACACACACAATACAGGAAAACACAAATAACTGCACACACACAATACAGGAAAAGACAAATAACTACACGCACACAGTACAGGAAAACACAAATAACTACACACACAGTACAGAAAAAACACAAATAACGACACACACACAATACAGGGAAAGACAAATAACTACACACACAGTACACGTAAAGACAAGTAACTACACACACACAATACAGGAAAACACAAATAACTACACACACACAATACAGGAAAACACAAATAACTACACACACAATACAGGAATACACAAATAACTACACAACAGTACAGGAAAAGACAAATAACTACACACACAGTACCGGAAAACACAAATAACTACACACACAGTACAGGAAAACACAAATAACTACACACACACAGCACAGGAAAACACGAATAACTACACACACAGTACAGGAAAACACAAATAACTACACACACAGTACAGGAAAACACGAATAACTACACACACAGTACAGGAAAACACAAAAAACTACACACACAGTACAGGAAAAGACAAATAACTACACACACACAATACAGGAAAACACAAATAACTACACACACGTAAAGGAAAACACAAATAACTACACACACACAGTACAGGAAAACACAAATAACTACACACACACAATACAGGAAAAGACAAATAACTTCACGCGCACAGTACAGGAAAACACAAATAACTACAAACACAGTACCGGAAAACACAAATAACGACACACACACAATACACGGAAAGACAAATAACTACACACACAGTACACGAAAAGAAAAATAACTACACACACACAATACAGGAAAAGACAAATAACTACACACACACAATACAGGAAAACACAAATAACTACACACACAATACAGGAAAACACAAATAACTACACACACAGTACAGGAAAAGACAAATAACTACACACACAGTACAGGAAAACACAAATAACTACACACACAGTACAGGAAAACACAAATAACTACACACACACAGCACAGGGAAAGACAAATAACTACACACACACAATACATGAAAACACAAATAACTACACACACAGTACAGGAAAAGACAAATAACTACACACACAGTACAGGAAAACACAAATAACTACACACACAGTACAGGAAAACAGAAATAACTACACACACACAGCACAGGGAAAGACAAATAACTACACACACACAATACATGAAAACACAAATAACTACACACACAGTACAGGAAAAGACAAATAACTACACACACACAGTACAGGAATACACGAATAACTACACACACAGTACAGGAAAACACAAAAAACTACACACACAGTACAGGAAAAGACAAATAACTACACACACACAATACAGGAAAACACAAATAACGACACACACGTACAGGAAAACACAAATAACTACACACACACAATACAGGGAAAGACAATTAACTACACACACACAATACTGGAAAAGACAAATAACTACACACACAGTACACGAAAAGACAAATAACTACACACACACAATACAGAAAAAGACAAATAACTACACACACACAATACAGGAAAAGACAAATAACTACAAACACAATACAGGAAAACACAAATAACTACACACACAGTACAGGAAACAACAAATAACTACACACACAGAGTGCAGGAAAACACAAATAACTACACACACAGTACAGGCAAACACAAATAACTACACACACAGTACAGGAGAAGACAAATATCAACACACAAAGTACAGGAAAACACAAATAACTACACACACACAATACAGGAAAACACAAATAACGACACACACACAGTACAGGAAAACACGAATAACTACACACACAGTACAGGAAAACACAAAAAACTACACACACAGTACAGGAAAAGACAAATAACTACACACACACAATACAGGAAAAGACAAATAACTACACACACAGTACACGAAAAGACAAATAACTACACACACACAATACAGGAAAACACAAATAACTACACACACACAATACAGGAAAACACAAATAACTACACACACAATACAGGAAAACACAAATAACTACACACACAGTACAGGAAAAGACAAATAACTACACACACTGAACAGGAAAACACAAATAACTACACACACAGTACAGGAAAACACAAATAACTACACACACACAATACAGGAAAACACAAATAACTACACACACACAATACAGGAAAACACAAATAACGACACACACAGTACAGGAAAACACAAATAACTACACACACACAATACAGGAAAACACAAATAACTACACACACACAATACAGGAAAAGACAAATAACTACACGCACACAGTACAGGAAAACACAAATAACTACACACACAGTACAGAAAAAAAAAAATAACGACACACACACAATACAGGGAAAGACAAATAACTACACACACAGTACACGAAATGACAAATAACTACACACACACAATACAGGAAAACACAAATAACTACACACACACAATACAGGAAAACACAAATAACTACACACACAATACAGGAAAACACAAATAACTACACAACAGTACAGGAAAAGACAAATAACTACACACACAGTACAGGAAAACACAAATAACTACACACACAATACAGGAAAACACAAATAACTACACACACACAGCACAGGAAAACACGAATAACTACACACACAGTACAGGAAAACACAAATAACTACACACACAGTACAGGAAAACACGAATAACTACACACACACAGTACAGGAAAACACGAATAACTACACACACAGTACAGGAAAACACAAAAAACTACACACACAGTACAGGAAAAGACAAATAACTACACACACACAATACAGGAAAACACAAATAACTACACACACGTACAGGAAAACACAAATAACTACACACACACAGTACAGGAAAACACAAATAACTACACACACACAATACAGGAAAAGACAAATAACTACACGCACACAGTACAGGAAAACACAAATAACTACACACACAGTAAAGGAAAACACAAATAACGACACACACACAATACACGGAAAGACAAATAACTACACACACAGTACACGAAAAGACAAATAACTACACACACACAATACAGGAAAAGACAAATAACTACACACACACAATACAGGAAAACACAAATAACTACACACACAGTACAGGAAAAGACAAATAACTAGACACACAGTACAGGAAAACACAAATAACTACACACACACAGTACAGGAAAACAGAAATAACTACACACACACAGTACAGGAAAACACAAATAACGACACACACAGTACAGGAAAACACAAATAACTACACACACACAATACAGGAAAACACAAATAACTGCACACACACAATACAGGAAAAGACAAATAACTACACGCACACAGTACAGGAAAACACAAATAACTACACACACAGTACAGAAAAAACACAAATAACGACACACACACAATACAGGGAAAGACAAATAACTACACACACAGTACACGTAAAGACAAGTAACTGCACACGCACAATACAGGAAAACACAAATAACTACACACACACAATACAGACAAAGACAAATAACTACACACACAATACAGGAAAACACAAATAACTACACAACAGTACAGGAAAAGACAAATAACTACACACACAGTACCGGAAAACACAAATAACTACACACACAGTACAGGAAAACACAAATAACTACACACACACAGCACAGGAAAACACGAATAACTACACACACAGTACAGGAAAACACAAATAACTACACACACAGTACAGGAAAACACGAATAACTACACACACAGTACAGGAAAACACAAAAAACTACACACACAGTACAGGAAAAGACAAATAACTACACACACACAATACAGGAAAACACAAATAACTACACACACGTACAGGAAAACACAAATAACTACACACACACAGTACAGGAAAACACAAATAACTACACACACACAATACAGGAAAAGACAAATAACTTCACGCGCACAGTACAGGAAAACACAAATAACTACACACACAGTACCGGAAAACACAAATAACGACACACACACAATACACGGAAAGACAAATAACTACACACACAGTACACGAAAAGACAAATAACTACACACACACAATACAGGAAAAGACAAATAACTACACACACACAATACAGGAAAACACAAATAACTACACACACAATACAGGAAAACACAAATAACTACACACACAGTACAGGAAAAGACAAATAACTACACACACAGTACAGGAAAACACAAATAACTACACACACAGTACAGGAAAACAGAAATAACTACACACACACAGCACAGGGAAAGACAAATAACTACACACACACAATACATGAAAACACAAATAACTACACACACAGTACAGGAAAAGACAAATAACTACACACACACAGTACAGGAAAACACGAATAACTACACACACAGTACAGGAAAACACAAAAAACTACACACACAGTACAGGAAAAGACAAATAACTACACACACACAATACAGGAAAACACAAATAACGACACACACGTACAGGAAAACACAAATAACTACACACACACAATACAGGAAAACACAAATAACTACACACACAGTACAGGAAAAGACAATTAACTACACACACACAATACTGGAAAAGACAAATAACTACACACACAGTACACGAAAAGACAAATAACTACACACACACAATACAGAAAAAGACAAATAACTACACACACACAATACAGGAAAAGACAAATAACTACAAACACAATACAGGAAAACACAAATAACTACACACACAGTACAGGAAACAACAAATAACTACACACACACAGTGCAGGAAAACACAAATAACTACACACACAGTACAGGCAAACACAAATAACTACACACACAGTACAGGAGAAGACAAATATCAACACACAAAGTACAGGAAAACACAAATAACTACACACACACAATACAGGAAAACACAAATAACGACACACACACAGTACAGGAAAACACAAATAACTACACACACACAATACAGGAAAAGACAAATAACTACACGCACACAGTACAGGAAAACACAAATAACTACAAACACAGTACAGGAAAAGACAAAAAACGACACACACACAATACAGGGAAAGACAAATAACTACACACACAGTACACGAAAAGACAAATAACTACACACACACAATACAGGAAAACACAAATAACTACACACACACAATACAGGAAAACACAAATAACTACACACACAATACAGGAAAACACAAATAACTACACACACAGTACAGGAAAAGACTATTAACTACACACACTGAACAGGAAAACACAAATAACTACACACACAGTACAGGAAAACACAAATAACTACACACACACAATACAGGAAAACACAAATAACTACACACACACAATACAGGAAAACAGAAATAACGACACACACAGTACAGGAAAACACAAATAACTACACACACACAATACAGGAAAACACAAATAACTACACACACACAATACAGGAAAAGACAAATAACTACACGCACACAGTACAGGAAAACACAAATAACTACACACACAGTACAGAAAAAAAAAATAACGACACACACACAATACAGGGAAAGACAAATAACTACACACACAGTACACGAAATGACAAATAACTACACACACACAATACAGGAAAACACAAATAACTACACACACACAATACAGGAAAACACAAATAACTACACACACAATACAGGAAAACACAAATAACTACACAACAGTACAGGAAAAGACAAATAACTACACACACAGTACAGGAAAACACAAATAACTACACACACAATACAGGAAAACACAAATAACTACACACACACAGCACAGGAAAACACGAATAACTACACACACAGTACAGGAAAACACAAATAACTACACACACAGTACAGGAAAACACGAATAACTACACACACACAGTACAGGAAAACACGAATAACTACACACACAGTACAGGAAAACACAAAAAACTACACACACAGTACAGGAAAAGACAAATAACTACACACACACAATACAGGAAAACACAAATAACTACACACACGTACAGGAAAACACAAATAACTACACACACACAGTACAGGAAAACACAAATAACTACACACACACAATACAGGAAAAGACAAATAACTACACGCACACAGTACAGGAAAACACAAATAACTACACACACAGTAAAGGAAAACACAAATAACGACACACACACAATACACGGAAAGACAAATAACTACACACACAGTACACGAAAAGACAAATAACTACACACACACAATACAGGAAAAGACAAATAACTACACACACACAATACAGGAAAACACAAATAACTACACACACAGTACAGGAAAAGACAAATAACTAGACACACAGTACAGGAAAACACAAATAACTACACACACAGTACAGGAAAACAGAAATAACTACTCACACACAGCACATGGAAACACAAATAACTACACACACACAATACATGAAAACACAAATAACTACACACACAGTACAGGAAAAGACAATTAACTACACACACACAGCACAGGAAAACACGAATAACTACACACACAGTACAGGAAAACACAAAAAACTACACACACAGTACAGGAAAAGACAAATAACTACACACACACAATACAGGAAAACACAAATAACTACACACACGTACAGGAAAACACAAATAACTACACACACACAATACAGGAAAACACAAATAACTACACAGACAGTACAGGAAAAGACAATTAACTACACACACACAATACTGGAAAAGACAAATAACTACACACACAGTACACGAAAAGACAAATTACTACACACACACAATACAGAAAAAGACAAATAACTACACACACACAATACAGGAAAAGACAAATAACTACAAACACAATACAGGAAAACACAAATAACTACACACACAGTACAGGAAAACACAAATAACTACACACACACAGTACAGGAAAAGACAAATAACAACACACACACAGTACAGGAAAACACAAATAACTATACACAGTACAGGAAAACACAAACAACTACACACACAGTACAGGAAAACACAAATAACTACACACACACAGTACAGGAAAACACAAATAACTACACACACACACAATACAGGAAAACACAAATAACGACACACACAGTACAGGAAAACACAAATAACTACACACACACAATACAGGAAAAGACAAATAACTACACGCACACACTACAGGAAAACACAAATAACTACAAACACAGTACAGGAAAAGACAAATAACGACACACACACACAATATCGGGAAAGACAAATAACTACACACAGAGTACACGAAAAGACAAATAACTACACACACACAATACAGGAAAAGACAAATAACTACACACACAGTACCGGAAAACACAAATAACTACACACACAGTACAGGAAAACACAAATAACTACACACACACAGCACAGGAAAACACGAATAACTACACACACAGTACAGGAAAACACAAATAACTACACACACAGTACAGGAAAACACGAATAACTACACACACAGTACAGGAAAACACAAAAAACTACACACACAGTACAGGAAAAGACAAATAACTACACACACACAATACAGGAAAACACAAATAACTACACACACGTAAAGGAAAACACAAATAACTACACACACACAGTACAGGAAAACACAAATAACTACACACACACAATACAGGAAAAGACAAATAACTTCACGCGCACAGTACAGGAAAACACAAATAACTACAAACACAGTACCGGAAAACACAAATAACGACACACACACAATACACGGAAAGACAAATAACTACACACACAGTACACGAAAAGAAAAATAACTACACACACACAATACAGGAAAAGACAAATAACTACACACACACAATACAGGAAAACACAAATAACTACACACACAATACAGGAAAACACAAATAACTACACACACAGTACAGGAAAAGACAAATAACTACACACACAGTACAGGAAAACACAAATAACTACACACACAGTACAGGAAAACACAAATAACTACACACACACAGCACAGGGAAAGACAAATAACTACACACACACAATACATGAAAACACAAATAACTACACACACAGTACAGGAAAAGACAAATAACTACACACACACAGTACAGGAAAACACGAATAACTACACACACAGTACAGGAAAACACAAAAAACTACACACACAGTACAGGAAAAGACAAATAACTACACACACACAATACAGGAAAACACAAATAACGACACACACGTACAGGAAAACACAAATAACTACACACACACAATACAGGAAAACACAAATAACTACACACACAGTACAGGAAAAGACAATTAACTACACACACACAATACTGGAAAAGACAAATAACTACACACACAGTACACGAAAAGACAAATAACTACACACACACAATACAGAAAAAGACAAATAACTACACACACACAATACAGGAAAAGACAAATAACTACAAACACAATACAGGAAAACACAAATAACTACACACACAGTACAGGAAACAACAAATAACTACACACACACAGTGCAGGAAAACACAAATAACTACACACACAGTACAGGCAAACACAAATAACTACACACACACAATACAGGAAAACACAAATAACGACACACACACAGTACAGGAAAACACAAATAACTACACACACACAATACAGGAAAAGACAAATAACTACACGCACACAGTACAGGAAAACACAAATAACTACAAACACAGTACAGGAAAAGACAAAAAACGACACACACACAATACAGGGAAAGACAAATAACTACACACACAGTACACGAAAAGACAAATAACTACACACACACAATACAGGAAAACACAAATAACTACACACACACAATACAGGAAAACACAAATAACTACACACACAATACAGGAAAACACAAATAACTACACACACAGTACAGGAAAAGACAAATAACTACACACACAGAACAGGAAAACACAAATAACTACACACACAGTACAGGAAAAGACAAATAAATACACACACACAATACAGGAAAACACAAATAACTACACACACACAATACAGGAAAACACAAATAACGACACACACAGTACAGGAAAACACAAATAACTACACACACACAATACAGGAAAACACAAATAACTACACACACACAATACAGGAAAAGACAAATAACTACACGCACACAGTACAGGAAAACACAAATAACTACACACACAGTACAGAAAAAACACAAATAACGACACACACACAATACAGGGAAAGACAAATAACTACACACACAGTACACGAAAAGACAAATAACTACACACACACAATACAGGAAAAGACAAATAACTACACGCACACAGTACAGGAAAACACAAATAACTACACACACAGTACAGAAAAAACACAAATAACGACACACACACAATACAGGGAAAGACAAATAACTACACACACAGTACACGTAAAGACAAGTAACTACACACACACAATACAGGAAAACACAAATAACTACACACACAATACAGGAAAACACAAATAACTACACAACAGTACAGGAAAAGACAAATAACTACACACACAGTACCGGAAAACACAAATAACTACACACACAGTACAGGAAAACACAAATAACTACACACACACAGCACAGGAAAACACGAATAACTACACACACAGTACAGGAAAACACAAATAACTACACACACAGTACAGGAAAACACGAATAACTACACACACAGTACAGGAAAACACAAAAAACTACACACACAGTACAGGAAAAGACAAATAACTACACACACACAATACAGGAAAACACAAATAACTACACACACGTACAGGAAAACACAAATAACTACACACACACAGTACAGGAAAACACAAATAACTACACACACACAATACAGGAAAAGACAAATAACTTCACGCGCACAGTACAGGAAAACACAAATAACTACACACACAGTACCGGAAAACACAAATAACGACACACACACAATACACGGAAAGACAAATAACTACACACACAGTACACGAAAAGACAAATAACTACACACACACAATACAGGAAAAGACAAATAACTACACACACACAATACAGGAAAACACAAATAACTACACACACAATACAGGAAAACACAAATAACTACACACACAGTACAGGAAAAGACAAATAACTACACACACAGTACAGGAAAACACAAATAACTACACACACAGTACAGGAAAACAGAAATAACTACACACACACAGCACAGGGAAAGACAAATAACTACACACACACAATACATGAAAACACAAATAACTACACACACAGTACAGGAAAAGACAAATAACTACACACACACAGTACAGGAAAACACGAATAACTACACACACAGTACAGGAAAACACAAAAAACTACACACACAGTACAGGAAAAGACAAATAACTACACACACACAATACAGGAAAACACAAATAACGACACACACAGTACACGAAAAGACAAATAACTACACACACACAATACAGGGAAACACAAATAACTACACACACAGTACAGGAAAAGACAATTAACTACACACACACAATACTGGAAAAGACAAATAACTACACACAGTACACGAAAAGACAAATAACTACACACACACAATACAGAAAAAGACAAATAACTACACACAAACAATACAGGAAAAGACAAATAACTACAAACACAATACAGGAAAACACAAATAACTACACACACAGTGCAGGAAACAACAAATAACTACACACACACAGTGCAGGAAAACACAAATAACTACACACACAGTACAGGCAAACACAAATAACTACACACAGTACAGGAAAACACAAACAACTACACACACAGTACAGGAAAACACAAATAACTACACACACACAATACAGGAAAACACAAATAACGACACACACACAGTACAGGAAAACACAAATAACTACACACACACAATACAGGAAAAGACAAATAACTACACGCACACAGTACAGGAAAACACAAATAACTACAAACACAGTACAGGAAAAGACAAAAAACGACACACACACAATACAGGGAAAGACAAATAACTACACACACAGTACACGAAAAGACAAATAACTACACACACACAATACAGGAAAACACAAATAACTACACACACACAGTACAGGAAAACACAAATAACTACACACACAATACAGGAAAACACAAATAACTACACACACAGTACAGGAAAAGACAAATAACTACACACACAGAACAGGAAAACACAAATAACTACACACACAGTACAGGAAAACACAAATAACTACACACACACAATACAGGAAAACACAAATAACTACACACACACAATACAGGAAAAGACAAATAACGACACACACAGTACAGGAAAACACAAATAACTACACACACAGTACAGGAAAACACAAATAACTACACACACAGTACAGGAAAAGACAAATAACAACACGCACACAGTACAGGAAAACACAAATAACTACACACACAGTACAGAAAAAACACAAATAACGACACACACACAATACAGGGAAAGACAAATAACTACACACACAGTACACGAAAAGACAAATAACTACACACACACAATACAGGAAAACACAAATAACTACACACACACAATACAGGAAAACACAAATAACTACACACACAATACAGTAAAACACAAATAACTACACAACAGTACAGGAAATGACAAATAACTACACACACAGTACAGGAAAACACAAATAACTACACACACAATACAGGAAAACACAAATAACTACACACACACAGCACAGGAAAACACGAATAACTACACACACAGTACAGGAAAACACAAATAACTACACACACAGTACAGGAAAACACGAATAACTACACACACACAGTACAGGAAAACACGAATAACTACACACACAGTACAGGAAAACACAAACAACTACACACACAGTACAGGAAAAGACAAATAACTACACACACACAATACAGGAAAACACAAATAACTACACACACGTACAGGAAAACACAAATAACTACACCCTCACAGTACAGGAAAACACAAATAACTACACACACACAATACAGGAAAAGTCAAATAACTACACGCACACAGTACAGGAAAACACAAATAACTACACACACAGTAAAGGAAAACACAAATAACGACACACACACAATACACGGAAAGACAAATAACTACACACACAGTACACGAAAAGACAAATAACTACACACACACAATACAGGAAAAGACAAATAACTACACACACACAATACAGGAAAACACAAATAACTACACACACAGTACAGGAAAAGACAAATAACTAGACACACAGTACAGGAAAACACAAATAACTACACACACAGTACAGGAAAACAGAAATAACTACTCACACACAGCACATGGAAACACAAATAACTACACACACACAATACATGAAAACACAAATAACTACACACACAGTACAGGAAAAGACAATTAACTACACACACACAGCACAGGAAAACACGAATAACTACACACACAGTACAGGAAAACACAAAAAACTACACACACAGTACAGGAAAAGACAAATAACTACACACACACAATACAGGAAAACACAAATAACTACACACACGTACAGGAAAACACAAATAACTACACACACACAATACAGGAAAACACAAATAACTACACAGACAGTACAGGAAAAGACAATTAACTACACACACACAATACTGGAAAAGACAAATAACTACACACACAGTACACGAAAAGACAAATAACTACACACACACAATACAGAAAAAGACAAATAACTACACACACACAATACAGGAAAAGACAAATAACTACAAACACAATACAGGAAAACACAAATAACTACACACACAGTACAGGAAAACACAAATAACTACTACACACAGTACAGGAAAAGGCAAATAACAACACACACACAGTACAGGAAAACACAAATAACTACACACAGTACAGGAAAACACAAACAACTACACACACAGTACAGGAAAACACAAATAACTACACACACACAGTACAGGAAAACACAAATAACTACACACACACACAATACAGGAAAACACAAATAACGACACACACAGTACAGGAAAACACAAATAACTACACACACACAATACAGGAAAAGACAAATAACTACACGCACACACTACAGGAAAACACAAATAACTACAAACACAGTACAGGAAAAGACAAATAACGACACACACACACAATACAGGGAAAGACAAATAACTACACACACAGTACACGAAAAGACAAATAACTACACACACACAATACAGGAAAAGACAAATAACTGCACACACACAATACAGGAAAACACAAATAACTACACACACAGTACAGGAAAACACAAATAACTACACACACACAATACAGGAAAACACAAATAACTACACACACAGTACAGGAAAAGACAATTAACTACACACACACAATACAGGAAAACACAAATAACTACACACACAGAACACGAAAAGACAAATAACTACACACACACAATACAGAAAAAGACAAATAACTACACACACACAATACAGGAAAAGACAAATAACTACAAACACAATACAGGAAAACACAAATAACTACACACACAGTACAGGAAAACACAAATAACTACACACACAGTACAGGAAAAGACAAATAACAACACACACACAGTACAGGAAAACACAAATAACTACACACAGTACAGGAAAACACAAACAACTACACACACAGTACAGGAAAACACAAATAACTACACACACAGTACAGGAAAACACAAATAACTACACACACACACAATACAGGAAAACACAAATAACGACACACACAGTACAGGAAAACACAAATAACTACACACACACAATACAGGAAAAGACAAATAACTACACGCACACAGTACAGGAAAACACAAATAACTACAAACACAGTACAGGAAAAGACAAATAACGACACACACACACAATACATGGAAAGACAAATAACTACACACACAGTACACGAAAAGACAAATAACTACACACACACAATACAGAAAAAGACAAATAACTACACACACACAATACAGGAAAAGACAAATAACTACAAACACAATACAGGAAAACACAAATAACTACACACACAGTACAGGAAAACACAAATAACTACACACACAGTACAGGAAAAGACAAATAACAACACACACACAGTACAGGAAAACACAAATAACTACACACAGTACAGGAAAACACAAACAACTACACACACAGTACAGGAAAACACAAATAACTACACACACACAGTACAGGAAAACACAAATAACTACACACACACACAATACAGGAAAACACAAATAACGACACACACAGTACAGGAAAACACAAATAACTACACACACACAATACAGGAAAAGACAAATAACTACACGCACACACTACAGGAAAACACAAATAACTACAAACACAGTACAGGAAAAGACAAATAACGACACACACACACAATACAGGGAAAGACAAATAACTACACACACAGTACACGAAAAGACAAATAACTACACACACACAATACAGGGAAACACAAATAACTACACACACAGTACAGGAAAAGACAATTAACTACACACACACAATACTGGAAAAGACAAATAACTACACACAGTACACGAAAAGACAAATAACTACACACACACAATACAGAAAAAGACAAATAACTACACACACACAATACAGGAAAAGACAAATAACTACAAACACAATACAGGAAAACACAAATAACTACACACACAGTACAGGAAACAACAAATAACTACACACACACAGTGCAGGAAAACACAAATAACTACACACACAGTACAGGCAAACACAAATAACTACACACAGTACAGGAAAACACAAACAACTACACACACAGTACAGGAAAACACAAATAACTACACACACACAATACAGGAAAACACAAATAACGACACACACACAGTACAGGAAAACACAAATAACTACACACACACAATACAGGAAAAGACAAATAACTACACGCACACAGTACAGGAAAACACAAATAACTACAAACACAGTACAGGAAAAGACAAAAAACGACACACACACAATACAGGGAAAGACAAATAACTACACACACAGTACACGAAAAGACAAATAACTACACACACACAATACAGGAAAACACAAATAACTACACACACACAATACAGGAAAACACAAATAACTACACACACAATACAGGAAAACACAAATAACTACACACACAGTACAGGAAAAGACAAATAACTACACACACTGAACAGGAAAACACAAATAACTACACACACAGTACAGGAAAACACAAATAACTACACACACACAATACAGGAAAACACAAATAACTACACACACACAATACAGGAAAAGACAAATAACGACACACACAGTACAGGAAAACACAAATAACTACACACACAGTACAGGAAAACACAAATAACTACACACACAGTACAGGAAAAGACAAATAACAACACGCACACAGTACAGGAAAACACAAATAACTACACACACAGTACAGAAAAAACACAAATAACGACACACACACAATACAGGGAAAGACAAATAACTACACACACAGTACACGAAAAGACAAATAACTACACACACACAATACAGGAAAACACAAATAACTACACACACACAATACAGGAAAACACAAATAACTACACACACAATACAGTAAAACACAAATAACTACACAACAGTACAGGAAATGACAAATAACTACACACACAGTACAGGAAAACACAAATAACTACACACACAATACAGGAAAACACAAATAACTACACACACACAGCACAGGAAAACACGAATAACTACACACACAGTACAGGAAAACACAAATAACTACACACACAGTACAGGAAAACACGAATAACTACACACACACAGTACAGGAAAACACGAATAACTACACACACAGTACAGGAAAACACAAAAAACTACACACACAGTACAGGAAAAGACAAATATCTACACACACACAATACAGGAAAACACAAATAACTACACACACGTACAGGAAAACACAAATAACTACACCCTCACAGTACAGGAAAACACAAATAACTACACACACACAATACAGGAAAAGTCAAATAACTACACGCACACAGTACAGGAAAACACAAATAACTACACACACAGTAAAGGAAAACACAAATAACGACACACACACAATACACGGAAAGACAAATAACTACACACACAGTACACGAAAAGACAAATAACTACACACACACAATACAGGAAAAGACAAATAACTACACACACACAATACAGGAAAACACAAATAACTACACACACAGTACAGGAAAAGACAAATAACTACACACACAGTACAGGAAAACACAAATAACTACACACACAGTACAGGAAAACAGAAATAACTACTCACACACAGCACATGGAAACACAAATAACTACACACACACAATACATGAAAACACAAATAACTACACACACAGTACAGGAAAAGACAATTAACTACACACACACAGCACAGGAAAACACGAATAACTACACACACAGTACAGGAAAACACAAAAAACTACACACACAGTACAGGAAAAGACAAATAACTACACACACACAATACAGGAAAACACAAATAACTACACACACGTACAGGAAAACACAAATAACTACACACACACAATACAGGAAAACACAAATAACTACACAGACAGTACAGGAAAAGACAATTAACTACACACACACAATACTGGAAAAGACAAATAACTACACACACAGTACACGAAAAGACAAATAACTACACACACACAATACAGAAAAAGACAAATAACTACACACACACAATACAGGAAAAGACAAATAACTACAAACACAATACAGGAAAACACAAATAACTACACACACAGTACAGGAAAACACAAATAACTACACACACAGTACAGGAAAAGACAAATAACAACACACACACAGTACAGGAAAACACAAATAACTACACACAGTACAGGAAAACACAAACAACTACACACACAGTACAGGAAAACACAAATAACTACACACACACAGTACAGGAAAACACAAATAACTACACACACACACAATACAGGAAAACACAAATAACGACACACACAGTACAGGAAAACACAAATAACTACACACACACAATACAGGAAAAGACAAATAACTACACGCACACACTACAGGAAAACACAAATAACTACAAACACAGTACAGGAAAAGACAAATAACGACACACACACACAATACAGGGAAAGACAAATAACTACACACACAGTACACGAAAAGACAAATAACTACACACACACAATACAGGAAAAGACAAATAACTGCACACACACAATACAGGAAAACACAAATAACTACACACACAGTACAGGAAAACACAAATAACTACACACACACAATACAGGAAAACACAAATAACTACACACACAGTACAGGAAAAGACAATTAACTACACACACACAATACAGGAAAACACAAATAACTACACACACAGAACACGAAAAGACAAATAACTACACACACACAATACAGAAAAAGACAAATAACTACACACACACAATACAGGAAAAGACAAATAACTACAAACACAATACAGGAAAACACAAATAACTACACACACAGTACAGGAAAACACAAATAACTACACACACAGTACAGGAAAAGACAAATAACAACACACACACAGTACAGGAAAACACAAATAACTACACACAGTACAGGAAAACACAAACAACTACACACACAGTACAGGAAAACACAAATAACTACACACACAGTACAGGAAAACACAAATAACTACACACACACACAATACAGGAAAACACAAATAACGACACACACAGTACAGGAAAACACAAATAACTACACACACACAATACAGGAAAAGACAAATAACTACACGCACACAGTACAGGAAAACACAAATAACTACAAACACAGTACAGGAAAAGACAAATAACGACACACACACACAATACATGGAAAGACAAATAACTACACACACAGTACACGAAAAGACAAATAACTACACACACACAATACAGAAAAAGACAAATAACTACACACACACAATACAGGAAAAGACAAATAACTACAAACACAATACAGGAAAACACAAATAACTACACACACAGTACAGGAAAACACAAATAACTACACACACAGTACAGGAAAAGACAAATAACAACACACACACAGTACAGGAAAACACAAATAACTACACACAGTACAGGAAAACACAAACAACTACACACACAGTACAGGAAAACACAAATAACTACACACACACAGTACAGGAAAACACAAATAACTACACACACACACAATACAGGAAAACACAAATAACGACACACACAGTACAGGAAAACACAAATAACTACACACACACAATACAGGAAAAGACAAATAACTACACGCACACACTACAGGAAAACACAAATAACTACAAACACAGTACAGGAAAAGACAAATAACGACACACACACACAATACAGGGAAAGACAAATAACTACACACACAGTACACGAAAAGACAAATAACTACACACACACAATACAGGAAAAGACAAATAACTGCACACACACAATACAGGAAAACACAAATAACTACACACACAGTACAGGAAAACACAAATAACTACACACACACAATACAGGAAAACACAAATAACTACACACACAGTACAGGAAAAGACAATTAACTACACACACACAATACTGGAAAAGACAAATAACTACACACACAGAACACGAAAAGACAAATAACTACACACACACAATACAGAAAAAGACAAATAACTACACACACACAATACAGGAAAAGACAAATAACTACAAACACAGTACAGGAAAAGACAAATAACGACACACACACACAATACAGGGAAAGACAAATAACTACACACACAGTACACGAAAAGACAAATAACTACACACACACAATACAGGAAAAGACAAATAACTGCACACACACAATACAGGAAAACACAAATAACTACACACACAGTACAGGAAAACACAAATAACTACACACACACAATACAGGAAAACACAAATAACTACACACACAGTACAGGAAAAGACAATTAACTACACACACACAATACTGGAAAAGACAAATAACTACACACACAGAACACGAAAAGACAAATAACTACACACACACAATACAGAAAAAGACAAATAACTACACACACACAATACAGGAAAAGACAAATAACTACAAACACAGTACAGGAAAAGACAAATAACGACACACACACACAATACAGGGAAAGACAAATAACTACACACACAGTACACGAAAAGACAAATAACTACACACACACAATACAGGAAAAGACAAATAACTGCACACACACAATACAGGAAAACACAAATAACTACACACACAGTACAGGAAAACACAAATAACTACACACACACAATACAGGGAAACACAAATAACGACAAACACACAGTACAGGAAAAGACAATTAACTACACACACACAATACTGGAAAAGACAAATAACTACACACAGTACACGAAAAGACAAATAACTACACACACACAATACAGAAAAAGACAAATAACTACACACACACAATACAGGAAAAGACAAATAACTACAAACACAATACAGGAAAACACAAATAACTACACACACAGTACAGGAAACAACAAATAACTACACACACACAGTGCAGGAAAACACAAATAACTACACACACAGTACAGGCAAACACAAATAACTACACACAGTACAGGAAAACACAAACAACTACACACACAGTACAGGAAAACACAAATAACTACACACACACAATACAGGAAAACACAAATAACGACACACACACAGTACAGGAAAACACAAATAACTACACACACACAATACAGGAAAAGACAAATAACTACACGCACACAGTACAGGAAAACACAAATAACTACAAACACAGTACAGGAAAAGACAAAAAACGACACACACACAATACAGGGAAAGACAAATAACTACACACACAGTACACGAAAAGACAAATAACTACACACACACAATACAGGAAAACACAAATAACTACACACACACAATACAGGAAAACACAAATAACTACACACACAATACAGGAAAACACAAATAACTACACACACAGTACAGGAAAAGACAAATAACTACACACACTGAACAGGAAAACACAAATAACTACACACACAGTACAGGAAAACACAAATAACTACACACACACAATACAGGAAAACACAAATAACTACACACACACAATACAGGAAAAGACAAATAACGACACACACAGTACAGGAAAACACAAATAACTACACACACAGTACAGGAAAACACAAATAACTACACACACAGTACAGGAAAAGACAAATAACAACACGCACACAGTACAGGAAAACACAAATAACTACACACACAGTACAGAAAAAACACAAATAACGACACACACACAATACAGGGAAAGACAAATAACTACACACACAGTACACGAAAAGACAAATAACTACACACACACAATACAGGAAAACACAAATAACTACACACACACAATACAGGAAAACACAAATAACTACACACACAATACAGTAAAACACAAATAACTACACAACAGTACAGGAAATGACAAATAACTACACACACAGTACAGGAAAACACAAATAACTACACACACAATACAGGAAAACACAAATAACTACACACACACAGCACAGGAAAACACGAATAACTACACACACAGTACAGGAAAACACAAATAACTACACACACAGTACAGGAAAACACGAATAACTACACACACACAGTACAGGAAAACACGAATAACTACACACACAGTACAGGAAAACACAAACAACTACACACACAGTACAGGAAAAGACAAATAACTACACACACACAATACAGGAAAACACAAATAACTACACACACGTACAGGAAAACACAAATAACTACACCCTCACAGTACAGGAAAACACAAATAACTACACACACACAATACAGGAAAAGTCAAATAACTACACGCACACAGTACAGGAAAACACAAATAACTACACACACAGTAAAGGAAAACACAAATAACGACACACACACAATACACGGAAAGACAAATAACTACACACACAGTACACGAAAAGACAAATAACTACACACACACAATACAGGAAAAGACAAATAACTACACACACACAATACAGGAAAACACAAATAACTACACACACAGTACAGGAAAAGACAAATAACTACACACACAGTACAGGAAAACACAAATAACTACACACACAGTACAGGAAAACAGAAATAACTACTCACACACAGCACATGGAAACACAAATAACTACACACACACAATACATGAAAACACAAATAACTACACACACAGTACAGGAAAAGACAATTAACTACACACACACAGCACAGGAAAACACGAATAACTACACACACAGTACAGGAAAACACAAAAAACTACACACACAGTACAGGAAAAGACAAATAACTACACACACACAATACAGGAAAACACAAATAACTACACACACGTACAGGAAAACACAAATAACTACACACACACAATACAGGAAAACACAAATAACTACACAGACAGTACAGGAAAAGACAATTAACTACACACACACAATACTGGAAAAGACAAATAACTACACACACAGTACACGAAAAGACAAATAACTACACACACACAATACAGAAAAAGACAAATAACTACACACACACAATACAGGAAAAGACAAATAACTACAAACACAATACAGGAAAACACAAATAACTACACACACAGTACAGGAAAACACAAATAACTACACACACAGTACAGGAAAAGACAAATAACAACACACACACAGTACAGGAAAACACAAATAACTACACACAGTACAGGAAAACACAAACAACTACACACACAGTACAGGAAAACACAAATAACTACACACACACAGTACAGGAAAACACAAATAACTACACACACACACAATACAGGAAAACACAAATAACGACACACACAGTACAGGAAAACACAAATAACTACACACACACAATACAGGAAAAGACAAATAACTACACGCACACACTACAGGAAAACACAAATAACTACAAACACAGTACAGGAAAAGACAAATAACGACACACACACACAATACAGGGAAAGACAAATAACTACACACACAGTACACGAAAAGACAAATAACTACACACACACAATACAGGAAAAGACAAATAACTGCACACACACAATACAGGAAAACACAAATAACTACACACACAGTACAGGAAAACACAAATAACTACACACACACAATACAGGAAAACACAAATAACTACACACACAGTACAGGAAAAGACAATTAACTACACACACACAATACAGGAAAACACAAATAACTACACACACAGAACACGAAAAGACAAATAACTACACACACACAATACAGAAAAAGACAAATAACTACACACACACAATACAGGAAAAGACAAATAACTACAAACACAATACAGGAAAACACAAATAACGACACACACACAGTACAGGAAAACACAAATAACTACACACACACAATACAGGAAAAGACAAATAACTACACGCACACAGTACAGGAAAACACAAATAACTACAAACACAGTACAGGAAAAGACAAAAAACGACACACACACAATACAGGGAAAGACAAATAACTACACACACAGTACACGAAAAGACAAATAACTACACACACACAATACAGGAAAACACAAATAACTACACACACACAATACAGGAAAACACAAATAACTACACACACAATACAGGAAAACACAAATAACTACACACACAGTACAGGAAAAGACAAATAACTACACACACTGAACAGGAAAACACAAATAACTACACACACAGTACAGGAAAACACAAATAACTACACACACACAATACAGGAAAACACAAATAACTACACACACACAATACAGGAAAAGACAAATAACGACACACACAGTACAGGAAAACACAAATAACTACACACACAGTACAGGAAAACACAAATAACTACACACACAGTACAGGAAAAGACAAATAACAACACGCACACAGTACAGGAAAACACAAATAACTACACACACAGTACAGAAAAAACACAAATAACGACACACACACAATACAGGGAAAGACAAATAACTACACACACAGTACACGAAAAGACAAATAACTACACACACACAATACAGGAAAACACAAATAACTACACACACACAATACAGGAAAACACAAATAACTACACACACAATACAGTAAAACACAAATAACTACACAACAGTACAGGAAATGACAAATAACTACACACACAGTACAGGAAAACACAAATAACTACACACACAATACAGGAAAACACAAATAACTACACACACACAGCACAGGAAAACACGAATAACTACACACACAGTACAGGAAAACACAAATAACTACACACACAGTACAGGAAAACACGAATAACTACACACACACAGTACAGGAAAACACGAATAACTACACACACAGTACAGGAAAACACAAACAACTACACACACAGTACAGGAAAAGACAAATAACTACACACACACAATACAGGAAAACACAAATAACTACACACACGTACAGGAAAACACAAATAACTACACCCTCACAGTACAGGAAAACACAAATAACTACACACACACAATACAGGAAAAGTCAAATAACTACACGCACACAGTACAGGAAAACACAAATAACTACACACACAGTAAAGGAAAACACAAATAACGACACACACACAATACACGGAAAGACAAATAACTACACACACAGTACACGAAAAGACAAATAACTACACACACACAATACAGGAAAAGACAAATAACTACACACACACAATACAGGAAAACACAAATAACTACACACACAGTACAGGAAAAGACAAATAACTACACACACAGTACAGGAAAACACAAATAACTACACACACAGTACAGGAAAACAGAAATAACTACTCACACACAGCACATGGAAACACAAATAACTACACACACACAATACATGAAAACACAAATAACTACACACACAGTACAGGAAAAGACAATTAACTACACACACACAGCACAGGAAAACACGAATAACTACACACACAGTACAGGAAAACACAAAAAACTACACACACAGTACAGGAAAAGACAAATAACTACACACACACAATACAGGAAAACACAAATAACTACACACACGTACAGGAAAACACAAATAACTACACACACACAATACAGGAAAACACAAATAACTACACAGACAGTACAGGAAAAGACAATTAACTACACACACACAATACTGGAAAAGACAAATAACTACACACACAGTACACGAAAAGACAAATAACTACACACACACAATACAGAAAAAGACAAATAACTACACACACACAATACAGGAAAAGACAAATAACTACAAACACAATACAGGAAAACACAAATAACTACACACACAGTACAGGAAAACACAAATAACTACACACACAGTACAGGAAAAGACAAATAACAACACACACACAGTACAGGAAAACACAAATAACTACACACAGTACAGGAAAACACAAACAACTACACACACAGTACAGGAAAACACAAATAACTACACACACACAGTACAGGAAAACACAAATAACTACACACACACACAATACAGGAAAACACAAATAACGACACACACAGTACAGGAAAACACAAATAACTACACACACACAATACAGGAAAAGACAAATAACTACACGCACACACTACAGGAAAACACAAATAACTACAAACACAGTACAGGAAAAGACAAATAACGACACACACACACAATACAGGGAAAGACAAATAACTACACACACAGTACACGAAAAGACAAATAACTACACACACACAATACAGGAAAAGACAAATAACTGCACACACACAATACAGGAAAACACAAATAACTACACACACAGTACAGGAAAACACAAATAACTACACACACACAATACAGGAAAACACAAATAACTACACACACAGTACAGGAAAAGACAATTAACTACACACACACAATACAGGAAAACACAAATAACTACACACACAGAACACGAAAAGACAAATAACTACACACACACAATACAGAAAAAGACAAATAACTACACACACACAATACAGGAAAAGACAAATAACTACAAACACAATACAGGAAAACACAAATAACTACACACACAGTACAGGAAAACACAAATAACTACACACACAGTACAGGAAAAGACAAATAACAACACACACACAGTACAGGAAAACACAAATAACTACACACAGTACAGGAAAACACAAACAACTACACACACAGTACAGGAAAACACAAATAACTACACACACACAGTACAGGAAAACACAAATAACTACACACACACACAATACAGGAAAACACAAATAACGACACACACAGTACAGGAAAACACAAATAACTACACACACACAATACAGGAAAAGACAAATAACTACACGCACACAGTACAGGAAAACACAAATAACTACAAACACAGTACAGGAAAAGACAAATAACGACACACACACACAATACATGGAAAGACAAATAACTACACACACAGTACACGAAAAGACAAATAACTACACACACACAATACAGAAAAAGACAAATAACTACACACACACAATACAGGAAAAGACAAATAACTACAAACACAATACAGGAAAACACAAATAACTACACACACAGTACAGGAAAACACAAATAACTACACACACAGTACAGGAAAAGACAAATAACAACACACACACAGTACAGGAAAACACAAATAACTACACACAGTACAGGAAAACACAAACAACTACACACACAGTACAGGAAAACACAAATAACTACACACACACAGTACAGGAAAACACAAATAACTACACACACACACAATACAGGAAAACACAAATAACGACACACACAGTACAGGAAAACACAAATAACTACACACACACAATACAGGAAAAGACAAATAACTACACGCACACACTACAGGAAAACACAAATAACTACAAACACAGTACAGGAAAAGACAAATAACGACACACACACACAATACAGGGAAAGACAAATAACTACACACACAGTACACGAAAAGACAAATAACTACACACACACAATACAGGAAAAGACAAATAACTGCACACACACAATACAGGAAAACACAAATAACTACACACACAGTACAGGAAAACACAAATAACTACACACACACAATACAGGAAAACACAAATAACTACACACACAGTACAGGAAAAGACAATTAACTACACACACACAATACTGGAAAAGACAAATAACTACACACACAGAACACGAAAAGACAAATAACTACACACACACAATACAGAAAAAGACAAATAACTACACACACACAATACAGGAAAAGACAAATAACTACAAACACAGTACAGGAAAAGACAAATAACGACACACACACACAATACAGGGAAAGACAAATAACTACACACACAGTACACGAAAAGACAAATAACTACACACACACAATACAGGAAAAGACAAATAACTGCACACACACAATACAGGAAAACACAAATAACTACACACACAGTACAGGAAAACACAAATAACTACACACACACAATACAGGAAAACACAAATAACTACACACACAGTACAGGAAAAGACAATTAACTACACACACACAATACTGGAAAAGACAAATAACTACACACACAGAACACGAAAAAACAAATAACTACACACACACAATACAGAAAAAGACAAATAACTACACACACACAATACAGGAAAAGACAAATAACTACAAACACAATACAGGAAAACACAAATAACTACACACACAGTACAGGAAAACACAAATAACTACACACACAGTACAGGAAAAGACAAATAACAACACACACACAGTACAGGAAAACACAAATAACTACACACAGTACAGGAAAACACAAACAACTACACACACAGTACAGGAAAACACAAATAACTACACACACACAGTACAGGAAAACACAAATAACTACACACACACACAATACAGGAAAACACAAATAACGACACACACAGTACAGGAAAACACAAATAACTACACACACACAATACAGGAAAAGACAAATAACTACACGCACACACTACAGGAAAACACAAATAACTACAAACACAGTACAGGAAAAGACAAATAACGACACACACACACAATACAGGGAAAGACAAATAACTACACACACAGTACACGAAAAGACAAATAACTACACACACACAATACAGGAAAAGACAAATAACTGCCCACACACAATACAGGAAAACACAAAGAACTACACACACAGTACAGGAAAAGACAAATAACAACACACAGAGAACAGGAAAACACAAATAACTACACACACAGTACAGGAAAACACAAATAACTACACACACACAGTACAGGAAAACACAAATAACTACACACACACAATACAGGAAAACACAAATAACGACACACACAGTACAGGAAAACACAAATAACTACACACACACAATACAGGAAAACACAAATAACTACACACACACAATACAGGAAAAGACAAATAACTACACGCACACAGTACAGGAAAACACAAATAACTGCACACACAGTACAGAAAAAACACAAATAACGACAAACACACAATACAGGGAAAGACAAATAACTACACACACAGGACACGAAAAGACAAATAACTACACACACACAATACAGGAAAACACAAATAACTACTCACACACAATACAGGAAAATACAAATAACTACACACACAATACAGGAAAACACTAATGACTACACAACAGTACAGGAAAAGACAAATAACTACACACACAGTACAGGAAAACAAAAATAACTACACACACAGTACAGGAAAACACAAATAACTACACACACACAGCACAGGAAAACACGATTAACTACACACACAGTACAGGAAAACACAAATAACTACACACACAGTACAGGAAAACACGAATAACTACACACACACAGTACAGGAAAACACGAATAACTACACACACAGTACAGGAAAAGACAGATAACTACACAAACACAAAACAGGAAAACACAAATAACTACACACACGTACAGGAAAACACAAATAACTGCACACACACAGTACAGGAAAACACAAATAACTACACACACAGTACAGGAAAAGACAATTAACTACACACACACAATACTGGTAAAGACAAATAACTACACACACAGTACACGAAAAGACAAATAACTACACACACACAATACAGAAAAAGACAAATAACTACACACACACAATACAGGAAAAGACAAATAACTACAAACACAATACAGGAAAACACAAATAACTACACACACAGTACAGGAAAACAAAAATAACTACACACACAGTACAGGAGAAGACAAATAACAACACACAAAGTACAGGAAAACACAAATAACTACACACACACAATACAGGAAAACACAAATAACTACACACACAGTACAGGAAAATATAAATAACTACACACACAGTACAGGAAAACACAAATAACTACACACACACAGTACAGGAAAACACAAATAACTACACACACACAGTACAGGAAAACACAAATAACTACACACACACAATACAGGAAAACACAAATAGCTACACACACACAATAAAGGAAAACACAAATAACTACACACACAGTACAGGAAAACACAAATAACTACACACACAGAGTACAGGAAAACACAAATAACTACACACACAGTACAGGAAAAGACAAATAACTACACACACACAATACTGGAAAAGACAAATAACTACACACACAGTACACGAAAAGAAAAATAACTACACACACACAATACAGAAAAAGACAAATAACTACACACACACAATACAGGAAAAGACAAATAACTACAAACACAATACAGGAAAACACAAATACCTACACACACAGTACAGGAAAACACAAATAACTACACACACAGTACAGGAGAAGACAAATAACAACACACACACAGTACAGGAAAACACAAATAACTACACACAGTACAGGAAAACACAAACAACTACACACACAGTACAGGAAAACACAAATAACTACACACACACAGTACAGGAAAACACAAATAACTACACACACACAATACAGGAAAACACAAATAACGACACACACACAGTACAGGAAAACACGAATAACGACACACACACAGTACAGGAAAACACAAATAACTACACACACACAGTACAGGAAAACACAAATAACTACACACACAGTACAGGAAAAGACAATTAACTGCACACACACAGTACAGGAAAACACGAATAACTGCACACACAGTACAGGAAAACACAAAAAACTACACACACAGTACAGGAAAAGACAAATAACTACACACACACAATACAGGAAAACACAAATAACTACACACACGTACAGGAAAACACAAATAACTACACACACACAATACAGGAAAACACAAATAACTACACACACAGTACAGGAAAAGACAAATAACTACACACACACAATACTGGAAAAGACAAATAACTACACACACAGTACACGAAAAGAAAAATAACTACACACACACAATACAGAAAAAGACAAATAACTACACACACACAATACAGGAAAAGACAAATAACTACAAACACAATACAGGAAAACACAAATACCTACACACACAGTACAGGAAAACACAAATAACTACACACACAGTACAGGAGAAGACAAATAACAACACACACACAGTACAGGAATACGCAAATAACTACACACAGTACAGGAAAACACAAACAACTACACACACAGTACAGGAAAACACAAATAACTACACACACACAGTACAGGAAAACACAAATAACTACACACACACAATACAGGAAAACACAAATAACGACACACACACAGTACAGGAAAACACAAATAACTACACACACACAATACAGGAAAAGACAAATAACTACACGCACACAGTACAGGAAAACACAAATAACTACAAACACAGTACAGGAAAACACAAATAACGACACACACACAATACAGGAAAACACAAATAACTACACACACAGTACAGGAAAAGACAAATAACTACACACACACAATACTGGAAAAGACAAATAACTACACACACAGTACACGAAAAGAAAAATAACTACACACACACAATACAGAAAAAGACAAATAACTACACACACACAATACAGGAAAAGACAAATAACTACAAACACAATACAGGAAAACACAAATACCTACACACACAGTACAGGAAAACACAAATAACTACACACACAGTACAGGAGAAGACAAATAACAACACACACACAGTACAGGAAAACACAAATAACTACACACACACAATACATGAAAACACAAATAACTACACACACAGTACAGGAAAAGACAATTAACTGCACACACACAGTACAGGAAAACACGAATAACTGCACACACAGTACAGGAAAACACAAAAAACTACACACACAGTACAGGAAAAGACAAATAACTACACACACACAATACAGGAAAACACAAATAACTACACACACGTACAGGAAAACACAAATAACTACACACACACAATACAGGAAAACACAAATAACTACACACACAGTACAGGAAAAGACAAATAACTACACACACACAATACTGGAAAAGACAAATAACTACACACACAGTACACGAAAAGAAAAATAACTACACACACACAATACAGAAAAAGACAAATAACTACACACACACAATACAGGAAAAGACAAATAACTACAAACACAATACAGGAAAACACAAATACCTACACACACAGTACAGGAAAACACAAATAACTACACACACAGTACAGGAGAAGACAAATAACAACACACACACAGTACAGGAAAACACAAATAACTACACACAGTACAGGAAAACACAAACAACTACACACACAGTACAGGAAAACACAAATAACTACACACACACAGTACAGGAAAACACAAATAACTACACACACACAATACAGGAAAACACAAATAACGACACACACACAGTACAGGAAAACACAAATAACTACACACACACAATACAGGAAAAGACAAATAACTACACGCACACAGTACAGGAAAACACAAATAACTACAAACACAGTACAGGAAAACACAAATAACGACACACAAACAATACAGGGAAAGACAAATAACTACACACACAGTACACGAAAAGACAAATAACTACACACACACAATACAGGAAAAGACATATAACTACACACACACAATACAGGAAAACACAAATAACTGCACACACAGTACAGGAAAAGACAAATAACTACACACACAGAACAGGAAAACACAAATAACTACACACACAGTACATGAAAACAGAAATAACTACACACACACAATACAGGAAAACACAAATAACGACACACACAGTACAGGAAAACACAAATAACTACACACACACAATACAGGAAAACACAAATAACTGCACACACACAATACAGGAAAAGACAAATAACTACACGCACACAGTACAGGAAAACACAAATAACTACACACACAGTACAGAAAAAACACAAATAACGACACACACACAATACAGGGAAAGACAAATAACTACACACACAGTACACGTAAAGACAAGTAACTACACACACACAATACAGGAAAACACAAATAACTACACACACACAATACAGGAAAACACAAATAACTACACACACAATACAGGAAACAACAAATAACTACACAACAGTACAGGAAAAGACAAATAACTACGCACACAGTACCGGAAAACACAAATAACTACACACACAGTACAGGAAAACACAAATAACTACACACACACAGCACAGGAAAACACGAATAACTACACACACAGTACAGGAAAACACAAATAACTACACACACAGTACAGGAAAACACGAATAACTACACACACAGTACAGGAAAACACAAAAAACTACACACACAGTACAGGAAAAGACAAATAACTACACACACACAATACAGGAAAACACAAATAACTACACACACGTAAAGGAAAACACAAATAACTACACACACACAGTACAGGAAAACACAAATAACTACACACACACAATACAGGAAAAGACAAATAACTTCACGCGCACAGTACAGGAAAACACAAATAACTACAAACACATTACCGGAAAACACAAATAACGACACACACACAATACACGGAAAGACAAATAACTACACACACAGTACACGAAAAGAAAAATAACTACACACACACAATACAGGAAAAGACAAATAACTACACACACACAATACAGGAAAACACAAATAACTACACACACAATACAGGAAAACACAAATAACTACACACACAGTACAGGAAAAGACAAATAACTACACACACAGTACAGGAAAACACAAATAACTACACACACAGTACAGGAAAACACAAATAACTACACACACACAGCACAGGGAAAGACAAATAACTACACACACACAATACATGAAAACACAAATAACTACACACACAGTACAGGAAAAGACAAATAACTACACACACACAGTACAGGAAAACACGAATAACTACACACACAGTACAGGAAAACACAAAAAACTACACACACAGTACAGGAAAAGACAAATAACTACACACACACAATACAGGAAAACAC
Organism: Stegostoma tigrinum; assembly: GCF_030684315.1. NCBI lineage: Eukaryota > Metazoa > Chordata > Chondrichthyes > Orectolobiformes > Stegostomatidae > Stegostoma > Stegostoma tigrinum. Next base: position 421,439 of record NC_081393.1, on the reverse strand, counting down.
AAATAACGACACACACGTACAGGAAAACACAAATAACTACACACACACAATACAGGAAAACACAAATAACTACACACACAGTACAGGAAAAGACAATTAACTACACACACACAATACTGGAAAAGACAAATAACTACACACACAGTACACGAAAAGACAAATAACTACACACACACAATACAGAAAAAGACAAATAACTACACACACACAATACAGGAAAAGACAAATAACTACAAACACAATACAGGAAAACACAAATAACTACACACACAGTACAGGAAACAACAAATAACTACACACACACAGTGCAGGAAAACACAAATAACTACACACACAGTACAGGCAAACACAAATAACTACACACACACAATACAGGAAAACACAAATAACGACACACACACAGTACAGGAAAACACAAATAACTACACACACACAATACAGGAAAAGACAAATAACTACACGCACACAGTACAGGAAAACACAAATAACTACAAACACAGTACAGGAAAAGACAAAAAACGACACACACACAATACAGGGAAAGACAAATAACTACACACACAGTACACGAAAAGACAAATAACTACACACACACAATACAGGAAAACACAAATAACTACACACACACAATACAGGAAAACACAAATAACTACACACACAATACAGGAAAACACAAATAACTACACACACAGTACAGGAAAAGACAAATAACTACACACACAGAACAGGAAAACACAAATAACTACACACACAGTACAGGAAAAGACAAATAACTACACACACACAATACAGGAAAACACAAATAACTACACACACACAATACAGGAAAACACAAATAACGACACACACAGTACAGGAAAACACAAATAACTACACACACACAATACAGGAAAACACAAATAACTACACACACACAATACAGGAAAAGACAAATAACTACAAGCACACAGTACAGGAAAACACAAATAACTACACACACAGTACAGAAAAAACACAAATAACGACACACACACAATACAGGGAAAGACAAATAACTACACACAAAGTACACGAAAAGACAAATAACTACACACACACAATACAGGAAAAGACAAATAACTACACGCACACAGTACAGGAAAACACAAATAACTACACACACAGTACAGAAAAAACACAAATAACGACACACACACAATACAGGGAAAGACAAATAACTACACACACAGTACACGTAAAGACAAGTAACTACACACACACAATACAGGAAAACACAAATAACTACACACACAATACAGGAAAACACAAATAACTACACAACAGTACAGGAAAAGACAAATAACTACACACACAGTACCGGAAAACACAAATAACTACACACACAGTACAGGAAAACACAAATAACTACACACACACAGCACAGGAAAACACGAATAACTACACACACAGTACAGGAAAACACAAATAACTACACACACAGTACAGGAAAACACGAATAACTACACACACAGTACAGGAAAACACAAAAAACTACACACACAGTACAGGAAAAGACAAATAACTACACACACACAATACAGGAAAACACAAATAACTACACACACGTACAGGAAAACACAAATAACTACACACACACAGTACAGGAAAACACAAATAACTACACACACACAATACAGGAAAAGACAAATAACTTCACGCGCACAGTACAGGAAAACACAAATAACTACACACACAGTACCGGAAAACACAAATAACGACACACACACAATACACGGAAAGACAAATAACTACACACACAGTACACGAAAAGACAAATAACTACACACACACAATACAGGAAAAGACAAATAACTACACACACACAATACAGGAAAACACAAATAACTACACACACAATACAGGAAAACACAAATAACTACACACACAGTACAGGAAAAGACAAATAACTACACACACAGTACAGGAAAACACAAATAACTACACACACAGTACAGGAAAACAGAAATAACTACACACACACAGCACAGGGAAAGACAAATAACTACACACACACAATACATGAAAACACAAATAACTACACACACAGTACAGGAAAAGACAAATAACTACACACACACAGTACAGGAAAACACGAATAACTACACACACAGTACAGGAAAACACAAAAAACTACACACACAGTACAGGAAAAGACAAATAACTACACACACACAATACAGGAAAACACAAATAACGACACACACAGTACACGAAAAGACAAATAACTACACACACACAATACAGGGAAACACAAATAACTACACACACAGTACAGGAAAAGACAATTAACTACACACACACAATACTGGAAAAGACAAATAACTACACACAGTACACGAAAAGACAAATAACTACACACACACAATACAGAAAAAGACAAATAACTACACACACACAATACAGGAAAAGACAAATAACTACAAACACAATACAGGAAAACACAAATAACTACACACACAGTACAGGAAACAACAAATAACTACACACACACAGTGCAGGAAAACACAAATAACTACACACACAGTACAGGCAAACACAAATAACTACACACAGTACAGGAAAACACAAACAACTACACACACAGTACAGGAAAACACAAATAACTACACACACACAATACAGGAAAACACAAATAACGACACACACACAGTACAGGAAAACACAAATAACTACACACACACAATACAGGAAAAGACAAATAACTACACGCACACAGTACAGGAAAACACAAATAACTACAAACACAGTACAGGAAAAGACAAAAAACGACACACACACAATACAGGGAAAGACAAATAACTACACACACAGTACACGAAAAGACAAATAACTACACACACACAATACAGGAAAACACAAATAACTACACACACACAATACAGGAAAACACAAATAACTACACACACAATACAGGAAAACACAAATAACTACACACACAGTACAGGAAAAGACAAATAACTACACACACAGAACAGGAAAACACAAATAACTACACACACAGTACAGGAAAACACAAATAACTACACACACACAATACAGGAAAACACAAATAACTACACACACACAATACAGGAAAAGACAAATAACGACACACACAGTACAGGAAAACACAAATAACTACACACACAGTACAGGAAAACACAAATAACTACACACACAGTACAGGAAAAGACAAATAACAACACGCACACAGTACAGGAAAACACAAATAACTACACACACAGTACAGAAAAAACACAAATAACGACACACACACAATACAGGGAAAGACAAATAACTACACACACAGTACACGAAAAGACAAATAACTACACACACACAATACAGGAAAACACAAATAACTACACACACACAATACAGGAAAACACAAATAACTACACACACAATACAGTAAAACACAAATAACTACACAACAGTACAGGAAATGACAAATAACTACACACACAGTACAGGAAAACACAAATAACTACACACACAATACAGGAAAACACAAATAACTACACACACACAGCACAGGAAAACACGAATAACTACACACACAGTACAGGAAAACACAAATAACTACACACACAGTACAGGAAAACACGAATAACTACACACACACAGTACAGGAAAACACGAATAACTACACACACAGTACAGGAAAACACAAAAAACTACACACACAGTACAGGAAAAGACAAATAACTACACACACACAATACAGGAAAACACAAATAACTACACACACGTACAGGAAAACACAAATAACTACACCCTCACAGTACAGGAAAACACAAATAACTACACACACACAATACAGGAAAAGTCAAATAACTACACGCACACAGTACAGGAAAACACAAATAACTACACACACAGTAAAGGAAAACACAAATAACGACACACACACAATACACGGAAAGACAAATAACTACACACACAGTACACGAAAAGACAAATAACTACACACACACAATACAGGAAAAGACAAATAACTACACACACACAATACAGGAAAACACAAATAACTACACACACAGTACAGGAAAAGACAAATAACTACACACGCAGTACAGGAAAACACAAATAACTACACACACAGTACAGGAAAACAGAAATAACTACTCACACACAGCACATGGAAACACAAATAACTACACACACACAATACATGAAAACACAAATAACTACACACACAGTACAGGAAAAGACAATTAACTACACACACACAGCACAGGAAAACACGAATAACTACACACACAGTACAGGAAAACACAAAAAACTACACACACAGTACAGGAAAAGACAAATAACTACACACACACAATACAGGAAAACACAAATAACTACACACACGTACAGGAAAACACAAATAACTACACACACACAATACAGGAAAACACAAATAACGACACAGACAGTACAGGAAAAGACAATTAACTACACACACACAATACTGGAAAAGACAAATAACTACACACACAGTACACGAAAAGACAAATAACTACACACACACAATACAGAAAAAGACAAATAACTACACACACACAATACAGGAAAAGACAAATAACTACAAACACAATACAGGAAAACACAAATAACTACACACACAGTACAGGAAAACACAAATAACTACACACACAGTACAGGAAAAGACAAATAACAACACACACACAGTACAGGAAAACACAAATAACTACACACAGTACAGGAAAACACAAACAACTACACACACAGTACAGGAAAACACAAATAACTACACACACAGTACAGGAAAAGACAATTAACTACACACACACACAATACAGGAAAACACAAATAACGACACACACAGTACACGAAAAGACAAATAACTACACACACACAATACAGAAAAAGACAAATAACTACACACACACAATACAGGAAAAGACAAATAACTACAAACACAATACAGGAAAACACAAATAACTACACACACAGTACAGGAAACAACAAATAACTACACACACACAGTGCAGGAAAACACAAATAACTACACACACAGTACAGGCAAACACAAATAACTACACACAGTACAGGAAAACACAAATAACTACACACACAGTACAGGAAAACACAAATAACTACACACACACAATACAGGAAAACACAAATAACGACACACACACAGTACAGGAAAACACAAATAACTACACACACACAATACAGGAAAAGACAAATAACTACACGCACACAGTACAGGAAAACACAAATAACTACAAACACAGTACAGGAAAAGACAAAAAACGACACACACACAATACAGGGAAAGACAAATAACTACACACACAGTACACGAAAAGACAAATAACTACACACACACAATACAGGAAAACACAAATAACTACACACACACAATACAGGAAAACACAAATAACTACACACACAATACAGGAAAACACAAATAACTACACACACAGTACAGGAAAAGACAAATAACTACACACACAGAACAGGAAAACACAAATAACTACACACACAGTACAGGAAAACACAAATAACTACACACACACAATACAGGAAAACACAAATAACTACACACACACAATACAGGAAAAGACAAATAACGACACACACAGTACAGGAAAACACAAATAACTACACACACAGTACAGGAAAACACAAATAACTACACACACAGTACAGGAAAAGACAAATAACAACACGCACACAGTACAGGAAAACACAAATAACTACACACACAGTACAGAAAAAACACAAATAACGACACACACACAATACAGGGAAAGACAAATAACTACACACACAGTACACGAAAAGACAAATAACTACACACACACAATACAGGAAAACACAAATAACTACACACACACAATACAGGAAAACACAAATAACTACACACACAATACAGTAAAACACAAATAACTACACAACAGTACAGGAAATGACAAATAACTACACACACAGTACAGGAAAACACAAATAACTACACACACAATACAGGAAAACACAAATAACTACACACACACAGCACAGGAAAACACGAATAACTACACACACAGTACAGGAAAACACAAATAACTACACACACAGTACAGGAAAACACGAATAACTACACACACACAGTACAGGAAAACACGAATAACTACACACACAGTACAGGAAAACACAAAAAACTACACACACAGTACAGGAAAAGACAAATAACTACACACACACAATACAGGAAAACACAAATAACTACACACACGTACAGGAAAACACAAATAACTACACCCTCACAGTACAGGAAAACACAAATAACTACACACACACAATACAGGAAAAGTCAAATAACTACACGCACACAGTACAGGAAAACACAAATAACTACACACACAGTAAAGGAAAACACAAATAACGACACACACACAATACACGGAAAGACAAATAACTACACACACAGTACACGACAAGACAAATAACTACACACACACAATACAGGAAAAGACAAATAACTACACACACACAATACAGGAAAACACAAATAACTACACACACAGTACAGGAAAAGACAAATAACTACACACGCAGTACAGGAAAACACAAATAACTACACACACAGTACAGGAAAACAGAAATAACTACTCACACACAGCACATGGAAACACAAATAACTACACACACACAATACATGAAAACACAAATAACTACACACACAGTACAGGAAAAGACAATTAACTACACACACACAGCACAGGAAAACACGAATAACTACACACACAGTACAGGAAAACACAAAAAACTACACACACAGTACAGGAAAAGACAAATAACTACACACACACAATACAGGAAAACACAAATAACTACACACACGTACAGGAAAACACAAATAACTACACACACACAATACAGGAAAACACAAATAACGACACAGACAGTACAGGAAAAGACAATTAACTACACACACACAATACTGGAAAAGACAAATAACTACACACACAGTACACGAAAAGACAAATAACTACACACACACAATACAGAAAAAGACAAATAACTACACACACACAATACAGGAAAAGACAAATAACTACAAACACAATACAGGAAAACACAAATAACTACACACACAGTACAGGAAAACACAAATAACTACACACACAGTACAGGAAAAGACAAATAACAACACACACACAGTACAGGAAAACACAAATAACTACACACAGTACAGGAAAACACAAACAACTACACACACAGTACAGGAAAACACAAATAACTACACACACACAGTACAGGAAAACACAAATAACTACACACACACACAATACAGGAAAACACAAATAACGACACACACAGTACAGGAAAACACAAATAACTACACACACACAATACAGGAAAAGACAAATAACTACACGCACACACTACAGGAAAACACAAATAACTACAAACACAGTACAGGAAAAGACAAATAACGACACACACACACAATACAGGGAAAGACAAATAACTACACACACAGTACACGAAAAGACAAATAACTACACACACACAATACAGGAAAAGACAAATAACTGCACACACACAATACAGGAAAACACAAATAACTACACACACAGTACAGGAAAACACAAATAACTACACACACACAATACAGGAAAACACAAATAACTACACACACAGTACAGGAAAAGACAATTAACTACACACACACAATACAGGAAAACACAAATAACTACACACACAGAACACGAAAAGACAAATAACTACACACACACAATACAGAAAAAGACAAATAACTACACACACACAATACAGGAAAAGACAAATAACTACAAACACAATACAGGAAAACACAAATAACTACACACACAGTACAGGAAAACACAAATAACTACACACACAGTACAGGAAAAGACAAATAACAACACACACACAGTACAGGAAAACACAAATAACTACACACAGTACAGGAAAACACAAACAACTACACACACAGTACAGGAAAACACAAATAACTACACACACAGTACAGGAAAACACAAATAACTACACACACACACAATACAGGAAAACACAAATAACGACACACACAGTACAGGAAAACACAAATAACTACACACACACAATACAGGAAAAGACAAATAACTACACGCACACAGTACAGGAAAACACAAATAACTACAAACACAGTACAGGAAAAGACAAATAACGACACACACACACAATACATGGAAAGACAAATAACTACACACACAGTACACGAAAAGACAAATAACTACACACACACAATACAGAAAAAGACAAATAACTACACACACACAATACAGGAAAAGACAAATAACTACAAACACAATACAGGAAAACACAAATAACTACACACACAGTACAGGAAAACACAAATAACTACACACACAGTACAGGAAAAGACAAATAACAACACACACACAGTACAGGAAAACACAAATAACTACACAAAGTACAGGAAAACACAAACAACTACACACACAGTACAGGAAAACACAAATAACTACACACACACAGTACAGGAAAACACAAATAACTACACACACACACAATACAGGAAAACACAAATAACGACACACACAGTACAGGAAAACACAAATAACTACACACACACAATACAGGAAAAGACAAATAACTACACGCACACACTACAGGAAAACACAAATAACTACAAACACAGTACAGGAAAAGACAAATAACGACACACACACACAATACAGGGAAAGACAAATAACTACACACACAGTACACGAAAAGACAAATAACTACACACACACAATACAGGGAAACACAAATAACTACACACACAGTACAGGAAAAGACAATTAACTACACACACACAATACTGGAAAAGACAAATAACTACACACAGTACACGAAAAGACAAATAACTACACACACACAATACAGAAAAAGACAAATAACTACACACACACAATACAGGAAAAGACAAATAACTACAAACACAATACAGGAAAACACAAATAACTACACACACAGTACAGGAAACAACAAATAACTACACACACACAGTGCAGGAAAACACAAATAACTACACACAGACAGTACAGGAAAACACAAATAACTACACACAGTACAGGAAAACACAAACAACTACACACACAGTACAGGAAAACACAAATAACTACACACACACAATACAGGAAAACACAAATAACGACACACACACAGTACAGGAAAACACAAATAACTACACACACACAATACAGGAAAAGACAAATAACTACACGCACACAGTACAGGAAAACACAAATAACTACAAACACAGTACAGGAAAAGACAAAAAACGACACACACACAATACAGGGAAAGACAAATAACTACACACACAGTACACGAAAAGACAAATAACTACACACACACAATACAGGAAAACACAAATAACTACACACACACAATACAGGAAAACACAAATAACTACACACACAGTACAGGAAAACACAAATAACTACACACACAGTACAGGAAAAGACAAATAACTACACACACAGAACAGGAAAACACAAATAACTACACACACAGTACAGGAAAACACAAATAACTACACACACACAATACAGGAAAACACAAATAACTACACACACACAATACAGGAAAAGACAAATAACGACACACACAGTACAGGAAAACACAAATAACTACACACACAGTACAGGAAAACACAAATAACTACACACACAGTACAGGAAAAGACAAATAACAACACGCACACAGTACAGGAAAACACAAATAACTACACACACAGTACAGAAAAAACACAAATAACGACACACACACAATACAGGGAAAGACAAATAACTACACACACAGTACACGAAAAGACAAATAACTACACACACACAATACAGGAAAACACAAATAACTACACACACACAATACAGGAAAACACAAATAACTACACACACAATACAGTAAAACACAAATAACTACACAACAGTACAGGAAATGACAAATAACTACACACACAGTACAGGAAAACACAAATAACTACACACACAATACAGGAAAACACAAATAACTACACACACACAGCACAGGAAAACACGAATAACTACACACACAGTACAGGAAAACACAAATAACTACACACACAGTACAGGAAAACACGAATAACTACACACACACAGTACAGGAAAACACGAATAACTACACACACAGTACAGGAAAACACAAAAAACTACACACACAGTACAGGAAAAGACAAATAACTACACACACACAATACAGGAAAACACAAATAACTACACACACGTACAGGAAAACACAAATAACTGCACCCTCACAGTACAGGAAAACACAAATAACTACACACACACAATACAGGAAAAGTCAAATAACTACACGCACACAGTACAGGAAAACACAAATAACTACACACACAGTAAAGGAAAACACAAATAACGACACACACACAATACACGGAAAGACAAATAACTACACACACAGTACACGAAAAGACAAATAACTACACACACACAATACAGGAAAAGACAAATAACTACACACACACAATACAGGAAAACACAAATAACTACACACACAGTACAGGAAAAGACAAATAACTACACACACAGTACAGGAAAACACAAATAACTACACACACAGTACAGGAAAACAGAAATAACTACTCACACACAGCACATGGAAACACAAATAACTACACACACACAATACATGAAAACACAAATAACTACACACACAGTACAGGAAAAGACAATTAACTACACACACACAGCACAGGAAAACACGAATAACTACACACACAGTACAGGAAAACACAAAAAACTACACACACAGTACAGGAAAAGACAAATAACTACACACACACAATACAGGAAAACACAAATAACTACACACACGTACAGGAAAACACAAATAACTACACACACACAATACAGGAAAACACAAATAACTACACAGACAGTACAGGAAAAGACAATTAACTACACACACACAATACTGGAAAAGACAAATAACTACACACACAGTACACGAAAAGACAAATAACTACACACACACAATACAGAAAAAGACAAATAACTACACACACACAATACAGGAAAAGACAAATAACTACAAACACAATACAGGAAAACACAAATAACTACACACACAGTACAGGAAAACACAAATAACTACACACACAGTACAGGAAAAGACAAATAACAACACACACACAGTACAGGAAAACACAAATAACTACACACAGTACAGGAAAACACAAACAACTACACACACAGTACAGGAAAACACAAATAACTACACACACACAGTACAGGAAAACACAAATAACTACACACACACACAATACAGGAAAACACAAATAACGACACACACAGTACAGGAAAACACAAATAACTACACACACACAATACAGGAAAAGACAAATAACTACACGCACACACTACAGGAAAACACAAATAACTACAAACACAGTACAGGAAAAGACAAATAACGACACACACACACAATACAGGGAAAGACAAATAACTACACACACAGTACACGAAAAGACAAATAACTACACACACACAATACAGGAAAAGACAAATAACTGCACACACACAATACAGGAAAACACAAATAACTACACACACAGTACAGGAAAACACAAATAACTACACACACACAATACAGGAAAACACAAATAACTACACACACAGTACAGGAAAAGACAATTAACTACACACACACAATACAGGAAAACACAAATAACTACACACACAGAACACGAAAAGACAAATAACTACACACACACAATACAGAAAAAGACAAATAACTACACACACACAATACAGGAAAAGACAAATAACTACAAACACAATACAGGAAAACACAAATAACTGCACACACAGTACAGGAAAACACAAATAACTACACACACAGTACAGGAAAAGACAAATAACAACACACACACAGTACAGGAAAACACAAATAACTACACACAGTACAGGAAAACACAAACAACTACACACACAGTACAGGAAAACACAAATAACTACACACACACAGTACAGGAAAACACAAATAACTACACACACACACAATACAGGAAAACACAAATAACGACACACACAGTACAGGAAAACACAAATAACTACACACACACAATACAGGAAAAGACAAATAACTACACGCACACAGTACAGGAAAACACAAATAACTACAAACACAGTACAGGAAAAGACAAATAACGACACACACACACAATACATGGAAAGACAAATAACTACACACACAGTACACGAAAAGACAAATAACTACACACACACAATACAGAAAAAGACAAATAACTACACACACACAATACAGGAAAAGACAAATAACTACAAACACAATACAGGAAAACACAAATAACTACACACACAGTACAGGAAAACACAAATAACTACACACACAGTACAGGAAAAGACAAATAACAACACACACACAGTACAGGAAAACACAAATAACTACACACAGTACAGGAAAACACAAACAACTACACACACAGTACAGGAAAACACAAATAACTACACACACACAGTACAGGAAAACACAAATAACTACACACACACACAATACAGGAAAACACAAATAACGACACACACAGTACAGGAAAACACAAATAACTACACACACACAATACAGGAAAAGACAAATAACTACACGCACACACTACAGGAAAACACAAATAACTACAAACACAGTACAGGAAAAGACAAATAACGACACACACACACAATACAGGGAAAGACAAATAACTACACACACAGTACACGAAAAGACAAATAACTACACACACACAATACAGGAAAAGACAAATAACTGCACACACACAATACAGGAAAACACAAATAACTACACACACAGTACAGGAAAACACAAATAACTACACACACACAATACAGGAAAACACAAATAACTACACACACAGTACAGGAAAAGACAATTAACTACACACACACAATACTGGAAAAGACAAATAACTACACACACAGAACACGAAAAGACAAATAACTACACACACACAATACAGAAAAAGACAAATAACTACACACACACAATACAGGAAAAGACAAATAACTACAAACACAGTACAGGAAAAGACAAATAACGACACACACACACAATACAGGGAAAGACAAATAACTACACACACAGTACACGAAAAGACAAATAACTACACACACACAATACAGGAAAAGACAAATAACTGCACACACACAATACAGGAAAACACAAATAACTACACACACAGTACAGGAAAACACAAATAACTACACACACACAATACAGGAAAACACAAATAACTACACACACAGTACAGGAAAAGACAATTAACTACACACACACAATACTGGAAAAGACAAATAACTACACACACAGAACACGAAAAAACAAATAACTACACACACACAATGCAGAAAAAGACAAATAACTACACACACACAATACAGGAAAAGACAAATAACTACAAACACAATACAGGAAAACACAAATAACTACACACACAGTACAGGAAAACACAAATAACTACACACACAGTACAGGAAAAGACAAATAACAACACACACACAGTACAGGAAAACACAAATAACTACACACAGTACAGGAAAACACAAACAACTACACACACAGTACAGGAAAACACAAATAACTACACACACACAGTACAGGAAAACACAAATAACTACACACACACACACAATACAGGAAAACACAAATAACGACACACACAGTACAGGAAAACACAAATAACTACACACACACAATACAGGAAAAGACAAATAACTACACGCACACACTACAGGAAAACACAAATAACTACAAACACAGTACAGGAAAAGACAAATAACGACACACACACACAATACAGGGAAAGACAAATAACTACACACACAGTACACGAAAAGACAAATAACTACACACACACAATACAGGAAAAGACAAATAACTGCCCACACACAATACAGGAAAACACAAATAACTACACACACAGTACAGGAAAAGACAAATAACAACACACAGAGAACAGGAAAACACAAATAACTACACACACAGTACAGGAAAACACAAATAACTACACACACACAGTACAGGAAAACACAAATAACTACACACACACAATACAGGAAAACACAAATAACGACACACACAGTACAGGAAAACACAAATAACTACACACACACAATACAGGAAAACACAAATAACTACACACACACAATACAGGAAAAGACAAATAACTACACGCACACAGTACAGGAAAACACAAATAACTGCACACACAGTACAGAAAAAACACAAATAACGACAAACACACAATACAGGGAAAGACAAATAACTACACACACAGGACACGAAAAGACAAATAACTACACACACACAATACAGGAAAACACAAATAACGACTCACACACAATACAGGAAAATACAAATAACTACACACACAATACAGGAAAACACTAATGACTACACAACAGTACAGGAAAAGACAAATAACTACACACACAGTACAGGAAAACAAAAATAACTACACACACAGTACAGGAAAACACAAATAACTACACACACACAGCACAGGAAAACACGATTAACTACACACACAGTACAGGAAAACACAAATAACTACACACACAGTACAGGAAAACACGAATAACTACACACACACAGTACAGGAAAACACGAATAACTACACACACAGTACAGGAAAAGACAGATAACTACACAAACACAAAACAGGAAAACACAAATAACTACACACACGTACAGGAAAACACAAATAACTGCACACACACAGTACAGGAAAACACAAATAACTACACACACAGTACAGGAAAAGACAATTAACTACACACACACAATACTGTTAAAGACAAATAACTACACACACAGTACACGAAAAGACAAATAACTACACACACACAATACAGAAAAAGACAAATAACTACACACACACAATACAGGAAAAGACAAATAACTACAAACACATACAGGAAAACACAAATAACTACACACACAGTACAGGAAAACAAAAATAACTACACACACAGTACAGGAGAAGACAAATAACAACACACAAAGTACAGGAAAACACAAATAACTACACACACACAATACAGGAAAACACAAATAACTACACACACAGTACAGGAAAATATAAATAACTACACACACAGTACAGGAAAACACAAATAACTACACACACACAGTACAGGAAAACACAAATAACTACACACACACAGTACAGGAAAACACAAATAACTACACACACACAATACAGGAAAACACAAATAGCTACACACACACAATAAAGGAAAACACAAATATCTACACACACACAGTACAGGAAAACACAAATAACTACACACACAGAGTACAGGAAAACACAAATAACTACACACACACAGTACAGGAAAACACAAATAACTACACACACACAGTACAGGAAAACACAAATAACTACACACACACAATACAGGAAAACACAAATAACTACACACACACAATACAAGAAAACACAAATAACTACACACACACAGTACAGGAAAACACAAATAACTACACACATAGTACAGGAAAAGACAAATAACTATACACACAATACAGGAAAAGACAAATAACGACACACACACAGTACAGGAAACGACAAATAACTACACACCCACAGTACAGGAAAACACAAATAACTACACACACAGTACAGGAAAACACAAATATCTGCACACACACAGTACAGGAAAACACAAATAACTACACACACACAATACAGGAAAACACAAATAACTACACACACAATACAGGAAAACACAAATAACTACACACACACAATACAGGAAAAGACAAATAACTACACACACTATACAGGGAAAGACCAATAACTACACACACAGTACAGGAAAACACAAATAACTACACCCACACAGCACAGGGAAACACAAATAACTACACACACACAATACATGAAAACACAAATAACTACACACACAGTACAGGAAAACACAAATAACTACAAACACAATACAGGAAAAGACAAATAACGACACACACACACAATAGAGTGAAAAACAAATAACTACACACACAGTACACGAAAAGACAAATAACTGGACACACACAATACAGGAAAACACAAATAACTACACACACAGGACAGGAAAACACAAATAACTACACACACACAATACAGGAAAACACAAATAACTACACACACAGTACAGGAAAAGACAATTAACTACACACACACAATACTGGAAAAGACAAATAACTACACACACAGTACACGAAAAGACAAATAACTACACACACACAATACAGAAAAAGACAAATAACTACACACACACAATACAGGAAAAGACAAATAACTACAAACACAATACAGGAAAACACAAATAACTACACACACAGTACAGGAAAACACAAATAACTACACACACAGTACAGGAAAAGACAAATAACTACACACACACAGTACAGGAAAACACAAATAACTACACACAGTACAGGAAAACACAAACAACTACACACACAGTACAGGAAAACACAAATAACTACACACACACAGTACAGGAAAACACAAATAACTACACACACACACAATACAGGAAAACACAAATAACGACACACACAGTACAGGAAAACACAAATAACTACACACACACAATACAGGAAAAGACAAATAACTACACGCACACAGTACAGGAAAACACAAATAACTACAAACACAGTACAGGAAAAGACAAATAACGACACACACACACAATACAGGGAAAGACAAATAACTACACACACAGTACACGAAAAGACAAATAACTACACACACACAATACAGGAAAAGACAAATAACTGCACACACACAATACAGGAAAACACAAATAACTACACACACAGTACAGGAAAAGACAAATAACAACACACAGAGAATAGGAAAACACAAATAACTACACACACAGTACAGGAAAACACAAATAACAACCCACACACAGTACAGGAAAACACAAAAAACTACACACACACAATACAGGAAAACACAAATAACGACACACACAGTACAGGAAAACACAAATAACTACACACACACAATACAGGAAAACACAAATAACTACACACATAGTACCGGAAAAGACAATTAACTACACACTCACAATACAGGAAAAGACAAATAACTACACACACAGTACACGAAAAGACAAATAACTACACACACACATTACAGGAAAACACAAATAACTACACACACACAATACAGGAAAAGACAAATAACTACACACGCAATACAGGAAAACACAAACAACTACACACACAGTACAGGAAAAGACAATTAACTACACACACACAATACTGGTAAAGACAAATAACTACACACACAGTACACGAAAACACAAATAACGACACACAGTACAGGAAAACACAAATACCTACACACACACAGCTCAGGGAAACACAAATAACTACACACACACAATACAGGAAAACACAAATAACTACACACACAGTCCAGGAAAACACAAATAACTACACACACACAGTACAGGAAAACACAAATAACTACACACACATTACAGGAAAACACAAACAACTACACACACAGTACAGGAAAACACAAATAACTACACACAGACAGTACAGGAAAACACAAATAACTAGACACACACAGGACAGGAAAACACAAATAACTACACACACAGTACAGGAAAAGACAAATAACGACACACACACAGTACAGGAAAACACAAATAACTACACACACAATACAGGAAAAGACAAATAACTACACACACACAGTACAGGAAAACACAAATAACTACACACACACAGTACAGGAAAACACAAATAACTACACACACACAAAACAGGAAAACACAAATAACTGCACACAGACAGTACAGGAAAACACAAATAACTACACACACAATACAGGAAAACAGAAATAACTACACACACTCAATACAGGAAAACACAAATAACTACACACACACAATACAGGAAAACACAAATAACTACACACACAGTACAGGAAAACACAAATAACTACACACACAGTACAGGAAAACACAAATAACTACACACACACAATACAGGAAAAGACAAATAACTACACACACACAGTACAGGAAAACACAAATAACTACACACACACAGTACAGGAAAACACAAGTAACCACACACACAGTACAGGAAAACACAAATAACTACACACACAGTACAGGAAAAGACAAACAACTGCACACAGAATACAGGAAAAGACAAATTATTACACACACACAATACAGGAAAACACAAATAACTACACACACAGTACAGGAAAACACAAATAACTACACACACACAGTACAGGAAAACACAAATAACTACACACACACAATACAGGAAAACACAAATAACGACACACACAGTACAGGAAAACACAAATAACTACACACACACAATACAGGAAAACACAAATAACTACACACACACAATACAGGAAAAGACAAATAACTACACACACAGTACAGGAAAACACAAATAACTGCACACACAGTACAGGAAAAGACAAATAACGACACACACACACAATACAGGGAAAGACAAATAACTACACACACAGTACACGAAAAGACAAATAACTACACACACACATTACAGGAAAACACAAATAACTACACACACACAATACAGGAAAAGACAAATAACAACACACAGAGAACAGGAAAACACAAATAACTACACACACAGTACAGGAAAACACAAATAACAACACACACACAGTACAGGAAAACACAAATAACTACACACACACAATACAGGAAAACACAAATAACGACACACACAGTACAGGAAAACACAAATAACTACACACACACAATACAGGAAAACACAAATAACTACACACATAGTACCGGAAACACAATTAACTACACACTCACAATACAGGAAAAGACAAATAACTACACACACAGTACACGAAAAGACAAATAACTACACACACACATTACAGGAAAACACAAATAACTACACACACACAATACAGGAAAAGACAAATAACTACACACGCAATACAGGAAAACACAAACAACTACACACACAGGACAGGAAAACACAAATAACTACACACACACAGTACAGGAAAGGACAAATATCTACACACAAAGTACAGGAAAACACAAATAACGACACACAGTACAGGAAAACACAAATAACTACACACACACAGCTCAGGGAAACACAAATAACTACACACACACAATACAGGAAAACACAAATAACTACACACACAGTCCAGGAAAACACAAATAACTACACACACACAGTACAGGAAAACACAAATAACTACACACACATTACAGGAAAACACAAACAACTACACACACAGTACAGGAAAACACAAATAACTACACACAGACAGTACAGGAAAACACAAATAACTAGACACACACAGGACAGGAAAACACAAATAACTACACACACAGTACAGGAAAAGACAAATAACGAAACACACACAGTACAGGAAAACACAAATAACTACACACACAATACAGGAAAAGACAAATAACTACACACACACAGTACAGGAAAACACAAATAACTACACACACACAGTACAGGAAAACACAAATAACTACACACACACAATACAGGAAAACACAAATAACTACACACAGACAGTACAGGAAAACACAAATAACTACACACACAATACAGGAAAACAGAAATAACTACACACACTCAATACAGGAAAACACAAATAACTACACACACACAATACAGGAAAACACAAATAACTACACACACAGTACAGGAAAACACAAATAACTACACACACAGTACAGGAAAAGACAAACAACTGCACACAGAATACAGGAAAAGACAAATTATTACACACACACAGTACAGGAAAACACAAATAACTACACACACACAGTACAGGAAAACACAAGTAACCACACACACAGTACAGGAAAACACAAATAACTACACACACAGTACAGGAAAAGACAAACAACTGCACACAGAATACAGGAAAAGACAAATTATTACACACACACAATACAGGAAAACACAAATAACTACACACACAGTACAGGAAAAGACAAATAACCACACACACAGTACAGGAAAACACAAATAACTACACACACACAATACAGGAAAAGACAAATAACTACACACACACAACGCAGGAAAACACAAATAACTACACACACACAGTACAGGAAAACACAAATAACTACACACACAATACAGGAAAACACAAATAACTACACACACACAATACAGGAAAACACAAATAACTACACACAAACAGTATAGGAAAACACAAATAACTGCACACACACAGTACAGGAAAACACAAATAACTACACACACACAGTACAGGAAAACAGAAATAACTACACACACAGTACAGGAAAAGACAAATCACTACACACACACAAGACAGGAAAACACAAATAACGGCACACACAGTACAGGAAAACACAAATAACTACACACACACAATACAGGAAAAGACAAATAACGACAAACACACAGTACAGGAAACGACAAATAACTACAAACACACAGTACAGGAAAACAGAAATAACTACACACACAGTACAGGAAGAGACAAATCACTACACACACACAAGACAGGAAAACACAAATAACGGCACACACAGTACAGGAAAACACAAATAACTACACACACACAATACAGGAAAACACAAATAACTACACACACACAGTCCAGGAAAACACAAATAACAACACACACAATACAGGAAAACACAAATAACGACACACACACAATACAGGGAAAGACAAATAACTACACACACAGTACACGAAAAGACAAATAACTACACACACACAATACAGGAAAAGACAAATAACTACACACACACAATACAGGAAAAGACAAATAATTACACACACAATACAGGAAAACACAAATCTCTACACACACAGTACAGGAAAAGACAAATAACTACACACACGGTGCAGGAAAACACAAATAACTACACACACAGTACAGGTAAACACAAATAACTACACACACACAGAACAGGAAAACACAAATAACTACACACACAGTACAGGAAAACACAAATAACTACACACACACAGGACAGGAAAACACGACTAACTACACACACAGTACAGGAAAACACAAAAAACTATACACACAGTACAGGAAAAGACAAATAACTACACACACACAATACAGGAAAACACAAATAACGACACACATGTACAGGAAAACACAAATAACTACACACACACAATACAGGAAAACACAAATAACTACACACATAGTACCGGAAAAGACAATTAACTACACACACACAATACAGGAAAAGACAAATAACTACACACACAGTACACGAAAAGACAAATAACTACACACACACATTACAGGAAAACACAAATAACTACACACACACAATACAGGAAAAGACAAATAACTACACACGCAATACAGGAAAACACAAACAACTACACACACAGTACAGGAAAACACAAATAACTACACACACAGTACAGGAAAAGACAAATATCTACACACAAAGTACAGGAAAACACAAATAACGACACACAGTACAGGAAAACACAAATAACTACACACACACAGCACAGGGAAACACAAATAACTACACACACACAATACAGGAAAACACAAATAACTACACACACAGTCCAGGAAAACACAAATAACTACACACACACAGTACAGGAAAACACAAATAACTACACACACATTACAGGAAAACACAAACAACTACACACACAGTACAGGAAAACACAAATAACTACACACAGACAGTACAGGAAAACACAAATAACTAGACACACACAGGACAGGAAAACACAAATAACTACACACACAGTACAGGAAAAGACAAATAACGACACACACACAGTACAGGAAAACATAAATAACTACACACACAATACAGGAAAAGACAAATAACTACACACACACAGTACAGGAAAACACAAATAACTACACGCACACACAGTACAGGAAAAGACAAATAACTACACACACACAATACAGGAAAACACAAATAACTACACACAGACAGTACAGGAAAACACAAATAACTACACACACACCTTACAGGAAAACAGAAATAACTACACACACTCAATACAGGAAAACACAAATAACTACACACACACAATACAGGAAAACACAAATAACTACACACACAGTACAGGAAAACACAAATAACTACACACACAGTACAGGAAAAGACAAACAACTGCACACAGGATACAGGAAAAGACAAATTATTACACACACACAATACAGGAAAACACAAATAACTACACACACAGTACAGGAAAAGACAAATAACCACACACACAGTACAGGAAAACACAAATAACTACACACACACAATACAGGAAAAGACAAATAACTACACACACACAACGCAGGAAAACACAAATAACTACACACACACAGTACAGGAAAACACAAATAACTACACACACAATACAGGAAAAGACAAGTAACTACACACACACAGTACAGGAAAACACAAATAACTACACACACACAGTACCGGAAAAGACAAATAACTACACACACAGTACAGGAAAACACAAATAACTACACACACAGTACTGGAAAACACAAATAACTACACACACACAGTACAGGAAAAGACAAATAGCTACACACACAGTACAGAAAAAGACAAATAACTACATACACACAGCACAGGAAAACACAAATAACTACACACACAGTACAGGAAAACACAAATAACTGCACACACACAGTACAGGAAAACACAAATAACTACACACACACAGGACAGGAAAACACAAATAACTACACACACACAGTACCGGAAAACACAAATAACTAGACACACACAGGACAGGAAAACACAAATAACTACACACACAGTACAGGAAAAGACAAATAACTACACACAATACAGGAAAACACAAATAACTACACACACATTACAGGAAAACACAAACAACTCCACACAAAGTACAGGAAAACACAAATAACTACACACACACAGTACAGGAAAACACAAATAACTAGACACACACAGGACAGGAAAACACAAATAACTACACACACAGTACAGGAAAAGACAAATAACGACACACACACAGTACAGGAAAACACAAATAACTACACACACAATACAGGAAAAGACAAATAACTAGACACACACAGGACAGGAAAACACAAATAACTACACACACACACAGTACAGGAAAAGACAAATAACTACACACACACAATACAGGAAAACACAAATAACTACACACACACAGTACAGGAAAACACAAATAACTACACACACAATACAGGAAAACAGAAATAACTACACACACTCAATACAGGAAAACACAAATAACTACACACACACAATACAGGAAAACACAAATAACTACACACACAGTACAGGAAAACGCAAATAACTACACACACACAATACAGGAAAAGACAAATAACTACACACACACAACGCAGGAAAAGACAAATAACTACACACACACAACGCAGGAAAACACAAATAACTACACACACAATACAGGAAAACACAAATAACTACACACACACAGTACAGGAAAAGACAAGTAGCTACACACACACAGTACCGGAAAACACAAATAACTACACACACACAGTACCGGAATAGACAAATAACTACACACACAATACAGAAAACACAAATAACTACACACACAGTACAGGAAAACACAAATAACTACACACACACACTACAGGAAAACACAAAGAACTACACACACAGTACAGCAAAACACAAATAACTACACACACACAGTACCGGAATAGACAAATAACTACACACACAATACAGAAAACACAAATAACTACACACACAGTACAGGAAAACACAAATAACTACACACACACAGTACAGGAAAACACAAATAACTACACACACAGTACAGCAAAACACAAATAACTACACTCACACAGTACAGGAAAAGACAAATAACTACATACACACAGTTGAGGAGAACACAAATAACTACACACACAGTACAGGAAAACACAAATAACTGCAGACACACAGTACAGGAAAACACAAATAACTACACACACACAATACAGGAAAACACAAATAACTACACACACACAGTACAGGAAAACACAAATAACTACACACACACAATACAGGAAAACACAAATAACTACACACACACAATACAGGAAAACACAAATAACTACACACACACAGTACAGGAAAACACAAATAACTACACACACACAGTACAGGAAAACACAAATAACTACACACACAGTACAGGAAAAGACAAATAACGACACACACAATACAGGAAAAGACAAATAACGACACACACACAGTACAGGAAAACACAAATAACTACACGCACACAGTACAGGAAAACACAAATAACTACACACACAGTACAGGAAAACACAAATAACTACACACACACAATACAGGAAAACACAAATAACTACACACACACAATACAGGAAAACACAAATAACGACACACACAGTACAGGAAAACACAAATAACTACACACAGACAATACAGGAAAACACAAATAACTACACACACACAATACAGGAAAAGACAAATAGCAACACGCACACAGTACAGGAAAACACAAATAACGACACACACACAATACACGGAAAGACAAATAACTACACACACAGTACCCGAAAAGACAAATAACTACACACACACAATACAGGAAAAGACAAATAACTACACACACACAATACAGGAAAACACAAATAACTACACACACAATACAGGAAATCACAATTAACTGCACACACAGTACAGGAAAAGACAAATAACTACACACACAGTACAGGAAAACACAAATAACTACACACACAGTACAGGAAAACAGAAATAACTACACACACACAGCACAGGGAAACACAAATAACTACACACACACAATACATGAAAACACCAATAACTACACACACAGTACAGGAAAAGACAATTAACTACACACACACAGTACAGGAAAACACGAATAACTACACACACAGTACAGGAAAACACAAATAACTACACACACACAATACTGGAAAAGACAAATAACTACACACACACAATACAGGAAAACACAAATAACTACACACACGTACAGGAAAAGACAAATAACTACACACACACAATACTGGAAAAGACAAATAACTACACACACAGTACACGAAAAGACAAATAACTACACACAATACAGAAAAAGACAAATAACTACACACACACAATACAGGAAAAGACAAATAACTACAAACACAATACAGGAAAACACAAATAACTACACACACAGGACAGGAAAACACAAATAACTACACACACAGTACAGGAAAAGACAAATAACAACACACACACAGTACAGGAAAACACAAATAACTACACACAGTACAGGAAAACACAAACAACTACACACACAGTACAGGAAAACACAAATAACTACACACACACAGTACAGGAAAACACAAATAACTACACACACACAATACAGGAAAACACAAATAACGACACACACAGTACAGGAAAACACAAATAACTACAAACACAGTACAGGAAAACACAAATAACGACACACACACAATACAGGGAAAGACAAATAACTACACACACAATACACGAAAAGACAAAGAACTACACACACACAATACAGGAAAAGACAAATAACTACACACACACAATACAGGAAAACACAAATAACTACACACACAGTACAGGAAAAGACAAATAACTACACACACAGAACAGGAAAACACAAATAACTACACACACAGTACAGGAAAACACAAATAACTACACACACACAGTACAGGAAAACACAAATAACTACACACACACAATACAGGAAAACACAAATAACGACACACACAGTACAGGAAAACACAAATAACTACACACACACAATACAGGAAAACACAAATAACTACACACACACAATACAGGAAAAGACAAATAACTACACGCACACAGTACAGGAAAACACAAATAACGACACACACAGTACAGAAAAAACACAAATAACGACACACACACAATACAGGGAAAGACAAATAACTACACACACAGTACACGAAAAGACAAATAACTACACACACACAATACAGGAAAACACAAATAACTACACACACACAATACAGGAAAAGACAAATAACTGCACACACACAGTACAGGAAAACACAAATAACTACAAACACAGTACAGGAAAAGACAAATAACGACACACACACAATACAGGGAAAGACAAATAACTACACACACAATACACGAAAAGACAAATAACTACACACACACACAACAGGAAAAGACAAATAACTACACACACACAATACAGGAAAACACAAATAACTACACACACAATACAGGAAAACACAAATACCTACACACACACAGCTCAGGGAAACACAAATAACTACACACAAACAATACAGGAAAACACAAATAACTACACACACAATACAGGAAAACACAAATAACTACACAACAGTCCAGGAAAAGACAAATAACTACACACACACAGTACAGGAAAACACAAATAACTACAAACACAGTACAGGAAAAGACAAATAACGACACACACACAATACAGGGAAAGACAAATAACTACACACACAATACACGAAAAGACAAATAACTACACACACACAATACAGGAAAAGACAAATAACTACACACACACAGTACAGGAAAACACAAATAACTACACACACAATACAGGAAAACACAAATAACTACACACACAGAACAGGAAAACGCAAATAACTACACACACACAATACAGGAAAACACAAATAACTACACACACAGTACAAGAAAACACAAATAACTAGACACACACAGTAAAGGAAAACACAAATAACTACACACACAGTACAGGCAAAGACAAATAACTACACACACACAGTACAGGAAAACACAAATAACTACACACACACAATACAGGAAAACACAAATAACTACACACACACAGTACAGGTAAACACAAATAACTACACACACACAGCACAGGAAAACACAAAAACCTACACACACACAGTACAGGAAAACACAAATAACTACACACACACAGTACAGGAAAACACAAAAAACTACACACACAGTACAGGAAAGAAAAATAACTACACGCACACACAGTACAGGAAAAGACAAATAACTACACACACACAATACAGGAAAACACAAATAACTACACACAGACAGTACAGGAAAACACAAATAACTACACACACACAATACAGGAAAACACAAATAACTACACACACTCAATACAGGAAAACACAAATAACTACACACACACAATACAGGAAAACACAAATAACTACACACACAGTACAGGAAAACACAAATAACTACACACACAGTACAGGAAAAGACAAACAACTGCACACAGGATACAGGAAAAGACAAATTATTACACACACACAATACAGGAAAACACAAATAACTACACACACAGTACAGGAAAAGACAAATAACCACACACACAGTACAGGAAAACACAAATAACTACACACACACAATACAGGAAAAGACAAATAACTACACACACACAACGCAGGAAAACACAAATAACTACACACACACAGTACAGGAAAACACAAATAACTACACACACAATACAGGAAAAGACAAGTAACTACACACACACAGTACCGGAAAACACAAATAACTACACACACACAGTACCGGAAAAGACAAATAACTACACACACAGTACAGGAAAACACAAATAACTACACACACAGTACTGGAAAACACAAATAACTACACACACACAGTACAGGAAAAGACAAATAGCTACACACACAGCACAGGAAAAGACAAATAACTACATACACACAGCACAGGAAAACACAAATAACTACACACACAGTACAGGAAAACACAAATAACTGCACACACACAGTACAGGAAAACACAAATAACTACACACACACAGGACAGGAAAACACAAATAACTACACACACACAGTACCGGAAAACACAAATAACTAGACACACACAGGACAGGAAAACACAAATAACTACACACACAGTACAGGAAAAGACAAATAACTACACACAATACAGGAAAACACAAATAACTACACACACATTACAGGAAAACACAAACAACTACACACAAAGTACAGGAAAACACAAATAACTACACACACACAGTACAGGAAAACACAAATAACTAGACACACACAGGACAGGAAAACACAAATAACTACACACACAGTACAGGAAAAGACAAATAACGACACACACACAGTACAGGAAAACACAAATAACTACACACACAATACAGGAAAAGACAAATAACTAGACACACACAGGACAGGAAAACACAAATAACTACACACACACACAGTACAGGAAAAGACAAATAACTACACGCACACAATACAGGAAAACACAAATAACTACACACACACAGTACAGGAAAACACAAATAACTACACAC
Source organism: Stegostoma tigrinum (assembly GCF_030684315.1). Taxonomy (NCBI): domain Eukaryota; kingdom Metazoa; phylum Chordata; class Chondrichthyes; order Orectolobiformes; family Stegostomatidae; genus Stegostoma; species Stegostoma tigrinum. The sequence goes on along the minus strand of NC_081393.1, from coordinate 393,011 downwards.
ACAATACAGGAAAACAGAAATAACTACACACACTCAATACAGGAAAACACAAATAACTACACACACACAATACAGGAAAACACAAATAACTACACACACAGTACAGGAAAACACAAATAACTACACACACACAGTACAGGAAAACACAAATAACTACACACACACAATACAGGAAAACACAAATAACGACACACACAGTACAGGAAAACACAAATAACTACACACACACAATACAGGAAAACACAAATGACTACACACACACAATACAGGAAAAGACAAATAACTACACACACAGTACAGGAAAACACAAATAACTGCACACACAGTACAGGAAAAGACAAATAACGACACACACACACAATACAGGGAAAGACAAATAACTACACACACAGTACACGAAAAGACAAATAACTACACACACACAATACAGGAAAAGACAAATAACTGCACACACACAATACAGGAAAACACAAATAACTACACACACAGTACAGGAAAAGACAAATAACAACACACAGAGAACAGGAAAACACAAATAACTACACACACAGTACAGGAAAACACAAATAACAACACACACACAGTACAGGAAAACACAAATAACTACACACACACAATACAGGAAAACACAAATAACGACACACACAGTACAGGAAAACACAAATAACTACACACACACAATACAGGAAAACACAAATAACTACACACATAGTACCGGAAAAGACAATTAACTACACACTCACAATACAGGAAAAGACAAATAACTACACACACAGTACACGAAAAGACAAATAACTACACACACACATTACAGGAAAACACAAATAACTACACACACAGGACAGGAAAACACAAATAACTACACACACACAATACAGGAAAACACAAATAACTACACACACAGTACAGGAAAAGACAATTAACTACACACACACAATACTGGAAAAGACAAATAACTACACACACAGTACACGAAAAGACAAATAACTACACACACACAATACAGAAAAAGACAAATAACTACACACACACAATACAGGAAAAGACAAATAACTACAAACACAATACAGGAAAACACAAATAACTACACACACAGTACAGGAAAACACAAATAACTACACACACAGTACAGGAAAAGACAAATAACTACACACACACAGTACAGGAAAACACAAATAACTACACACAGTACAGGAAAACACAAACAACTACACACACAGTACAGGAAAACACAAATAACTACACACACACAGTACAGGAAAACACAAATAACTACACACACACACAATACAGGAAAACACAAATAACGACACACACAGTACAGGAAAACACAAATAACTACACACACACAATACAGGAAAAGACAAATAACTACACGCACACAGTACAGGAAAACACAAATAACTACAAACACAGTACAGGAAAAGACAAATAACGACACACACACACAATACAGGGAAAGACAAATAACTACACACACAGTACACGAAAAGACAAATAACTACACACACACAATACAGGAAAAGACAAATAACTGCACACACACAATACAGGAAAACACAAATAACTACACACACAGTACAGGAAAAGACAAATAACAACACACAGAGAATAGGAAAACACAAATAACTACACACACAGTACAGGAAAACACAAATAACAACCCACACACAGTACAGGAAAACACAAAAAACTACACACACACAATACAGGAAAACACAAATAACGACACACACAGTACAGGAAAACACAAATAACTACACACACACAATACAGGAAAACACAAATAACTACACACATAGTACCGGAAAAGACAATTAACTACACACTCACAATACAGGAAAAGACAAATAACTACACACACAGTACACGAAAAGACAAATAACTACACACACACATTACAGGAAAACACAAATAACTACACACACACAATACAGGAAAAGACAAATAACTACACACGCAATACAGGAAAACACAAACAACTACACACACAGTACAGGAAAAGACAATTAACTACACACACACAATACTGGTAAAGACAAATAACTACACACACAGTACACGAAAACACAAATAACGACACACAGTACAGGAAAACACAAATACCTACACACACACAGCTCAGGGAAACACAAATAACTACACACACACAATACAGGAAAACACAAATAACTACACACACAGTCCAGGAAAACACAAATAACTACACACACACAGTACAGGAAAACACAAATAACTACACACACATTACAGGAAAACACAAACAACTACACACACAGTACAGGAAAACACAAATAACTACACACAGACAGTACAGGAAAACACAAATAACTAGACACACACAGGACAGGAAAACACAAATAACTACACACACAGTACAGGAAAAGACAAATAACGACACACACACAGTACAGGAAAACACAAATAACTACACACACAATACAGGAAAAGACAAATAACTACACACACACAGTACAGGAAAACACAAATAACTACACACACACAGTACAGGAAAACACAAATAACTACACACACACAAAACAGGAAAACACAAATAACTGCACACAGACAGTACAGGAAAACACAAATAACTACACACACAATACAGGAAAACAGAAATAACTACACACACTCAATACAGGAAAACACAAATAACTACACACACACAATACAGGAAAACACAAATAACTACACACACAGTACAGGAAAACACAAATAACTACACACACAGTACAGGAAAACACAAATAACTACACACACACAATACAGGAAAAGACAAATAACTACACACACACAGTACAGGAAAACACAAATAACTACACACACACAGTACAGGAAAACACAAGTAACCACACACACAGTACAGGAAAACACAAATAACTACACACACAGTACAGGAAAAGACAAACAACTGCACACAGAATACAGGAAAAGACAAATTATTACACACACACAATACAGGAAAACACAAACAACTACACACACAGTACAGGAAAACACAAATAACTACACACACACAGTACAGGAAAACACAAATAACTACACACACACAATACAGGAAAACACAAATAACGACACACACAGTACAGGAAAACACAAATAACTACACACACACAATACAGGAAAACACAAATAACTACACACACACAATACAGGAAAAGACAAATAACTACACACACAGTACAGGAAAACACAAATAACTGCACACACAGTACAGGAAAAGACAAATAACGACACACACACACAATACAGGGAAAGACAAATAACTACACACACAGTACACGAAAAGACAAATAACTACACACACACATTACAGGAAAACACAAATAACTACACACACACAATACAGGAAAAGACAAATAACAACACACAGAGAACAGGAAAACACAAATAACTACACACACAGTACAGGAAAACACAAATAACAACACACACACAGTACAGGAAAACACAAATAACTACACACACACAATACAGGAAAACACAAATAACGACACACACAGTACAGGAAAACACAAATAACTACACACACACAATACAGGAAAACACAAATAACTACACACATAGTACCGGAAAAGACAATTAACTACACACTCACAATACAGGAAAAGACAAATAACTACACACACAGTACACGAAAAGACAAATAACTACACACACACATTACAGGAAAACACAAATAACTACACACACACAATACAGGAAAAGACAAATAACTACACACGCAATACAGGAAAACACAAACAACTACACACACAGGACAGGAAAACACAAATAACTACACACACACAGTACAGGAAAGGACAAATATCTACACACAAAGTACAGGAAAACACAAATAACGACACACAGTACAGGAAAACACAAATAACTACACACACACAGCTCAGGGAAACACAAATAACTACACACACACAATACAGGAAAACACAAATAACTACACACACAGTCCAGGAAAACACAAATAACTACACACACACAGTACAGGAAAACACAAATAACTACACACACATTACAGGAAAACACAAACAACTACACACACAGTACAGGAAAACACAAATAACTACACACAGACAGTACAGGAAAACACAAATAACTAGACACACACAGGACAGGAAAACACAAATAACTACACACACAGTACAGGAAAAGACAAATAACGAAACACACACAGTACAGGAAAACACAAATAACTACACACACAATACAGGAAAAGACAAATAACTACGCACACACAGTACAGGAAAACACAAATAACTACACACACACAGTACAGGAAAACACAAATAACTACACACACACAATACAGGAAAACACAAATAACTACACACAGACAGTACAGGAAAACACAAATAACTACACACACAATACAGGAAAACAGAAATAACTACACACACTCAATACAGGAAAACACAAATAACTACACACACACAATACAGGAAAACACAAATAACTACACACACAGTACAGGAAAACACAAATAACTACACACACAGTACAGGAAAAGACAAACAACTGCACACAGAATACAGGAAAAGACAAATTATTACACACACACAGTACAGGAAAACACAAATAACTACACACACACAGTACAGGAAAACACAAGTAACCACACACACAGTACAGGAAAACACAAATAACTACACACACAGTACAGGAAAAGACAAACAACTGCACACAGAATACAGGAAAAGACAAATTATTACACACACACAATACAGGAAAACACAAATAACTACACACACAGTACAGGAAAAGACAAATAACCACACACACAGTACAGGAAAACACAAATAACTACACACACACAATACAGGAAAAGACAAATAACTACACACACACAACGCAGGAAAACACAAATAACTACACACACACAGTACAGGAAAACACAAATAACTACACACACAATACAGGAAAACACAAATAACTACACACACACAATACAGGAAAACACAAATAACTACACACAAACAGTATAGGAAAACACAAATAACTGCACACACACAGTACAGGAAAACACAAATAACTACACACACACAGTACAGGAAAACAGAAATAACTACACACACAGTACAGGAAAAGACAAATCACTACACACACACAAGACAGGAAAACACAAATAACGGCACACACAGTACAGGAAAACACAAATAACTACACACACACAATACAGGAAAAGACAAATAACGACAAACACACAGTACAGGAAACGACAAATAACTACAAACACACAGTACAGGAAAACAGAAATAACTACACACACAGTACAGGAAGAGACAAATCACTACACACACACAAGACAGGAAAACACAAATAACGGCACACACAGTACAGGAAAACACAAATAACTACACACACACAGTCCAGGAAAACACAAATAACAACACACACAATACAGGAAAACACAAATAACGACACACACACAATACAGGGAAAGACAAATAACTACACACACAGTACACGAAAAGACAAATAACTACACACACACAATACAGGAAAAGACAAATAACTACACACACACAATACAGGAAAAGACAAATAATTACACACACAATACAGGAAAACACAAATCACTACACACACAGTACAGGAAAAGACAAATAACTACACACACGGTGCAGGAAAACACAAATAACTACACACACAGTACAGGTAAACACAAATAACTACACACACACAGAACAGGAAAACACAAATAACTACACACACAGTACAGGAAAACACAAATAACTACACACACACAGGACAGGAAAACACGACTAACTACACACACAGTACAGGAAAACACAAAAAACTACACACACAGTACAGGAAAAGACAAATAACTACACACACACAATACAGGAAAACACAAATAACGACACACATGTACAGGAAAACACAAATAACTACACACACACAATACAGGAAAACACAAATAACTACACACATAGTACCGGAAAAGACAATTAACTACACACACACAATACAGGAAAAGACAAATAACAACACACACAGTACACGAAAAGACAAATAACTACACACGCACATTACAGGAAAACACAAATAACTACACACACACAATACAGGAAAAGACAAATAACTACACACGCAATACAGGAAAACACAAACAACTACACACACAGTACAGGAAAACACAAATAACTACACACACAGTACAGGAAAAGACAAATATCTACACACAAAGTACAGAAAAACACAAATAACGACACACAGTACAGGAAAACACAAATAACTACACACACACAGCACAGGGAAACACAAATAACTACACACACACAATACAGGAAAACACAAATAACTACACACACAGTCCAGGAAAACACAAATAACTACACACACACAGTACAGGAAAACACAAATAACTACACACACATTACAGGAAAACACAAACAACTACACACACAGTACAGGAAAACACAAATAACTACACACAGACAGTACAGGAAAACACAAATAACTAGACACACACAGGACAGGAAAACACAAATAACTACACACACAGTACAGGAAAAGACAAATAACGACACACACACAGTACAGGAAAACATAAATAACTACACACACAATACAGGAAAAGACAAATAACTACACACACACAGTACAGGAAAACACAAATAACTACACGCACACACAGTACAGGAAAAGACAAATAACTACACACACACAATACAGGAAAACACAAATAACTACACACAGACAGTACAGGAAAACACAAATAACTACACACACACCTTACAGGAAAACAGAAATAACTACACACACTCAATACAGGAAAACACAAATAACTACACACACACAATACAGGAAAACACAAATAACTACACACACAGTACAGGAAAACACAAATAACTACACACACAGTACAGGAAAAGACAAACAACTGCACACAGGATACAGGAAAAGACAAATTATTACACACACACAATACAGGAAAACACAAATAACTACACACACAGTACAGGAAAAGACAAATAACCACACACACAGTACAGGAAAACACAAATAACTACACACACACAATACAGGAAAAGACAAATAACTACACACACACAACGCAGGAAAACACAAATAACTACACACACACAGTACAGGAAAACACAAATAACTACACACACAATACAGGAAAAGACAAATAACTACACACACAGGACAGGAAAACACAAATAACTACACACACACAATACAGAAAAAGACAAATAACTACACACACACAATACAGGAAAAGACAAATAACTACAAACACAATACAGGAAAACACAAATAACTACACACACAGTACAGGAAAACACAAATAACTACACACACAGTACAGGAAAAGACAAATAACTACACACACACAGTACAGGAAAACACAAATAACTACACACAGTACAGGAAAACACAAACAACTACACACACAGTACAGGAAAACACAAATAACTACACACACACAGTACAGGAAAACACAAATAACTACACACACACACAATACAGGAAAACACAAATAACGACACACACAGTACAGGAAAACACAAATAACTACACACACACAATACAGGAAAAGACAAATAACTACACGCACACAGTACAGGAAAACACAAATAACTACAAACACAGTACAGGAAAAGACAAATAACGACACACACACACAATACAGGGAAAGACAAATAACTACACACACAGTACACGAAAAGACAAATAACTACACACACACAATACAGGAAAAGACAAATAACTGCACACACACAATACAGGAAAACACAAATAACTACACACACAGTACAGGAAAAGACAAATAACAACACACAGAGAATAGGAAAACACAAATAACTACACACACAGTACAGGAAAACACAAATAACAACCCACACACAGTACAGGAAAACACAAAAAACTACACACACACAATACAGGAAAACACAAATAACGACACACACAGTACAGGAAAACACAAATAACTACACACACACAATACAGGAAAACACAAATAACTACACACATAGTACCGGAAAAGACAATTAACTACACACTCACAATACAGGAAAAGACAAATAACTACACACACAGTACACGAAAAGACAAATAACTACACACACACATTACAGGAAAACACAAATAACTACACACACACAATACAGGAAAAGACAAATAACTACACACGCAATACAGGAAAACACAAACAACTACACACACAGTACAGGAAAAGACAATTAACTACACACACACAATACTGGTAAAGACAAATAACTACACACACAGTACACGAAAACACAAATAACGACACACAGTACAGGAAAACACAAATACCTACACACACACAGCTCAGGGAAACACAAATAACTACACACACACAATACAGGAAAACACAAATAACTACACACACAGTCCAGGAAAACACAAATAACTACACACACACAGTACAGGAAAACACAAATAACTACACACACATTACAGGAAAACACAAACAACTACACACACAGTACAGGAAAACACAAATAACTACACACAGACAGTACAGGAAAACACAAATAACTAGACACACACAGGACAGGAAAACACAAATAACTACACACACAGTACAGGAAAAGACAAATAACGACACACACACAGTACAGGAAAACACAAATAACTACACACACAATACAGGAAAAGACAAATAACTACACACACACAGTACAGGAAAACACAAATAACTACACACACACAGTACAGGAAAACACAAATAACTACACACACACAAAACAGGAAAACACAAATAACTGCACACAGACAGTACAGGAAAACACAAATAACTACACACACAATACAGGAAAACAGAAATAACTACACACACTCAATACAGGAAAACACAAATAACTACACACACACAATACAGGAAAACACAAATAACTACACACACAGTACAGGAAAACACAAATAACTACACACACAGTACAGGAAAACACAAATAACTACACACACACAATACAGGAAAAGACAAATAACTACACACACACAGTACAGGAAAACACAAATAACTACACACACACAGTACAGGAAAACACAAGTAACCACACACACAGTACAGGAAAACACAAATAACTACACACACAGTACAGGAAAAGACAAACAACTGCACACAGAATACAGGAAAAGACAAATTATTACACACACACAATACAGGAAAACACAAATAACTACACACACAGTACAGGAAAACACAAATAACTACACACACACAGTACAGGAAAACACAAATAACTACACACACACAATACAGGAAAACACAAATAACGACACACACAGTACAGGAAAACACAAATAACTACACACACACAATACAGGAAAACACAAATAACTACACACACACAATACAGGAAAAGACAAATAACTACACACACAGTACAGGAAAACACAAATAACTGCACACACAGTACAGGAAAAGACAAATAACGACACACACACACAATACAGGGAAAGACAAATAACTACACACACAGTACACGAAAAGACAAATAACTACACACACACATTACAGGAAAACACAAATAACTACACACACACAATACAGGAAAAGACAAATAACAACACACAGAGAACAGGAAAACACAAATAACTACACACACAGTACAGGAAAACACAAATAACAACACACACACAGTACAGGAAAACACAAATAACTACACACACACAATACAGGAAAACACAAATAACGACACACACAGTACAGGAAAACACAAATAACTACACACACACAATACAGGAAAACACAAATAACTACACACATAGTACCGGAAAAGACAATTAACTACACACTCACAATACAGGAAAAGACAAATAACTACACACACAGTACACGAAAAGACAAATAACTACACACACACATTACAGGAAAACACAAATAACTACACACACACAATACAGGAAAAGACAAATAACTACACACGCAATACAGGAAAACACAAACAACTACACACACAGGACAGGAAAACACAAATAACTACACACACACAGTACAGGAAAGGACAAATATCTACACACAAAGTACAGGAAAACACAAATAACGACACACAATACAGGAAAACACAAATAACTACACACACACACAGCTCAGGGAAACACAAATAACTACACACACACAATACAGGAAAACACAAATAACTACACACACAGTCCAGGAAAACACAAATAACTACACACACACAGTACAGGAAAACACAAATAACTACACACACATTACAGGAAAACACAAACAACTACACACACAGTACAGGAAAACACAAATAACTACACACAGACAGTACAGGAAAACACAAATAACTAGACACACACAGGACAGGAAAACACAAATAACTACACACACAGTACAGGAAAAGACAAATAACGAAACACACACAGTACAGGAAAACACAAATAACTACACACACAATACAGGAAAAGACAAATAACTACGCACACACAGTACAGGAAAACACAAATAACTACACACACACAGTACAGGAAAACACAAATAACTACACACACACAATACAGGAAAACACAAATAACTACACACAGACAGTACAGGAAAACACAAATAACTACACACACAATACAGGAAAACAGAAATAACTACACACACTCAATACAGGAAAACACAAATAACTACACACACACAATACAGGAAAACACAAATAACTACACACACAGTACAGGAAAACACAAATAACTACACACACAGTACAGGAAAAGACAAACAACTGCACACAGAATACAGGAAAAGACAAATTATTACACACACACAGTACAGGAAAACACAAATAACTACACACACACAGTACAGGAAAACACAAGTAACCACACACACAGTACAGGAAAACACAAATAACTACACACACAGTACAGGAAAAGACAAACAACTGCACACAGAATACAGGAAAAGACAAATTATTACACACACACAATACAGGAAAACACAAATAACTACACACACAGTACAGGAAAAGACAAATAACCACACACACAGTACAGGAAAACACAAATAACTACACACACACAATACAGGAAAAGACAAATAACTACACACACACAACGCAGGAAAACACAAATAACTACACACACACAGTACAGGAAAACACAAATAACTACACACACAATACAGGAAAACACAAATAACTACACACACACAATACAGGAAAACACAAATAACTACACACAAACAGTATAGGAAAACACAAATAACTGCACACACACAGTACAGGAAAACACAAATAACTACACACACACAGTACAGGAAAACAGAAATAACTACACACACAGTACAGGAAAAGACAAATCACTACACACACACAAGACAGGAAAACACAAATAACGGCACACACAGTACAGGAAAACACAAATAACTACACACACACAATACAGGAAAAGACAAATAACGACAAACACACAGTACAGGAAACGACAAATAACTACAAACACACAGTACAGGAAAACAGAAATAACTACACACACAGTACAGGAAGAGACAAATCACTACACACACACAAGACAGGAAAACACAAATAACGGCACACACAGTACAGGAAAACACAAATAACTACACACACACAATACAGGAAAACACAAATAACTACACACACACAGTCCAGGAAAACACAAATAACAACACACACAATACAGGAAAACACAAATAACGACACACACACAATACAGGGAAAGACAAATAACTACACACACAGTACACGAAAAGACAAATAACTACACACACACAATACAGGAAAAGACAAATAACTACACACACACAATACAGGAAAAGACAAATAATTACACACACAATACAGGAAAACACAAATCACTACACACACAGTACAGGAAAAGACAAATAACTACACACACGGTGCAGGAAAACACAAATAACTACACACACAGTACAGGTAAACACAAATAACTACACACACACAGAACAGGAAAACACAAATAACTACACACACAGTACAGGAAAACACAAATAACTACACACACACAGGACAGGAAAACACGACTAACTACACACACAGTACAGGAAAACACAAAAAACTACACACACAGTACAGGAAAAGACAAATAACTACACACACACAATACAGGAAAACACAAATAACGACACACATGTACAGGAAAACACAAATAACTACACACACACAATACAGGAAAACACAAATAACTACACACATAGTACCGGAAAAGACAATTAACTACACACACACAATACAGGAAAAGACAAATAACTACACACACAGTACACGAAAAGACAAATAACTACACACGCAATACAGGAAAACACAAACAACTACACACACAGTACAGGAAAACACAAATAACTACACACACAGTACAGGAAAAGACAAATATCTACACACAAAGTACAGAAAAACACAAATAACGACACACAGTACAGGAAAACACAAATAACTACACACACACAGCACAGGGAAACACAAATAACTACACACACACAATACAGGAAAACACAAATAACTACACACACAGTCCAGGAAAACACAAATAACTACACACACACAGTACAGGAAAACACAAATAACTACACACACATTACAGGAAAACACAAACAACTACACACACAGTACAGGAAAACACAAATAACTACACACAGACAGTACAGGAAAACACAAATAACTAGACACACACAGGACAGGAAAACACAAATAACTACACACACAGTACAGGAAAAGACAAATAACGACACACACACAGTACAGGAAAACATAAATAACTACACACACAATACAGGAAAAGACAAATAACTACACACACACAGTACAGGAAAACACAAATAACTACACGCACACACAGTACAGGAAAAGACAAATAACTACACACACACAATACAGGAAAACACAAATAACTACACACAGACAGTACAGGAAAACACAAATAACTACACACACACCTTACAGGAAAACAGAAATAACTACACACACTCAATACAGGAAAACACAAATAACTACACACACACAATACAGGAAAACACAAATAACTACACACACAGTACAGGAAAACACAAATAACTACACACACAGTACAGGAAAAGACAAACAACTGCACACAGGATACAGGAAAAGACAAATTATTACACACACACAATACAGGAAAACACAAATAACTACACACACAGTACAGGAAAAGACAAATAACCACACACACAGTACAGGAAAACACAAATAACTACACACACACAATACAGGAAAAGACAAATAACTACACACACACAACGCAGGAAAACACAAATAACTACACACACACAGTACAGGAAAACACAAATAACTACACACACAATACAGGAAAAGACAAGTAACTACACACACACAGTACCGGAAAACACAAATAACTACACACACACAGTACCGGAAAAGACAAATAACTACACACACAGTACAGGAAAACACAAATAACTACACACACAGTACTGGAAAACACAAATAACTACACACACACAGTACAGGAAAAGACAAATAGCTACACACACAGTACAGAAAAAGACAAATAACTACATACACACAGCACAGGAAAACACAAATAACTACACACACAGTACAGGAAAACACAAATAACTGCACACACACAGTACAGGAAAACACAAATAACTACACACACACAGGACAGGAAAACACAAATAACTACACACACACAGTACCGGAAAACACAAATAACTAGACACACACAGGACAGGAAAACACAAATAACTACACACACAGTACAGGAAAAGACAAATAACTACACACAATACAGGAAAACACAAATAACTACACACACATTACAGGAAAACACAAACAACTCCACACAAAGTACAGGAAAACACAAATAACTACACACACACAGTACAGGAAAACACAAATAACTAGACACACACAGGACAGGAAAACACAAATAACTACACACACAGTACAGGAAAAGACAAATAACGACACACACACAGTACAGGAAAACACAAATAACTACACACACAATACAGGAAAAGACAAATAACTAGACACACACAGGACAGGAAAACACAAATAACTACACACACACACAGTACAGGAAAAGACAAATAACTACACACACACAATACAGGAAAACACAAATAACTACACACACACAGTACAGGAAAACACAAATAACTACACACACAATACAGGAAAACAGAAATAACTACACACACTCAATACAGGAAAACACAAATAACTACACACACACAATACAGGAAAACACAAATAACTACACACACAGTACAGGAAAACGCAAATAACTACACACACACAATACAGGAAAAGACAAATAACTACACACACACAACGCAGGAAAAGACAAATAACTACACACACACAACGCAGGAAAACACAAATAACTACACACACAATACAGGAAAACACAAATAACTACACACACACAGTACAGGAAAAGACAAGTAGCTACACACACACAGTACCGGAAAACACAAATAACTACACACACACAGTACCGGAATAGACAAATAACTACACACACAATACAGAAAACACAAATAACTACACACACAGTACAGGAAAACACAAATAACTACACACACACACTACAGGAAAACACAAAGAACTACACACACAGTACAGCAAAACACAAATAACTACACACACACAGTACCGGAATAGACAAATAACTACACACACAATACAGAAAACACAAATAACTACACACACAGTACAGGAAAACACAAATAACTACACACACACAGTACAGGAAAACACAAATAACTACACACACAGTACAGCAAAACACAAATAACTACACTCACACAGTACAGGAAAAGACAAATAACTACATACACACAGTTGAGGAGAACACAAATAACTACACACACAGTACAGGAAAACACAAATAACTGCAGACACACAGTACAGGAAAACACAAATAACTACACACACACAATACAGGAAAACACAAATAACTACACACACACAGTACAGGAAAACACAAATAACTACACACACACAATACAGGAAAACACAAATAACTACACACACACAATACAGGAAAACACAAATAACTACACACACACAGTACAGGAAAACACAAATAACTACACACACACAGTACAGGAAAACACAAATAACTACACACACAGTACAGGAAAAGACAAATAACGACACACACAATACAGGAAAAGACAAATAACGACACACACACAGTACAGGAAAACACAAATAACTACACGCACACAGTACAGGAAAACACAAATAACTACACACACAGTACAGGAAAACACAAATAACTACACACACACAATACAGGAAAACACAAATAACTACACACACACAATACAGGAAAACACAAATAACGACACACACAGTACAGGAAAACACAAATAACTACACACAGACAATACAGGAAAACACAAATAACTACACACACACAATACAGGAAAAGACAAATAGCAACACGCACACAGTACAGGAAAACACAAATAACGACACACACACAATACACGGAAAGACAAATAACTACACACACAGTACCCGAAAAGACAAATAACTACACACACACAATACAGGAAAAGACAAATAACTACACACACACAATACAGGAAAACACAAATAACTACACACACAATACAGGAAATCACAATTAACTGCACACACAGTACAGGAAAAGACAAATAACTACACACACAGTACAGGAAAACACAAATAACTACACACACAGTACAGGAAAACAGAAATAACTACACACACACAGCACAGGGAAACACAAATAACTACACACACACAATACATGAAAACACCAATAACTACACACACAGTACAGGAAAAGACAATTAACTACACACACACAGTACAGGAAAACACGAATAACTACACACACAGTACAGGAAAACACAAATAACTACACACACACAATACTGGAAAAGACAAATAACTACACACACACAATACAGGAAAACACAAATAACTACACACACGTACAGGAAAAGACAAATAACTACACACACACAATACTGGAAAAGACAAATAACTACACACACAGTACACGAAAAGACAAATAACTACACACAATACAGAAAAAGACAAATAACTACACACACACAATACAGGAAAAGACAAATAACTACAAACACAATACAGGAAAACACAAATAACTACACACACAGGACAGGAAAACACAAATAACTACACACACAGTACAGGAAAAGACAAATAACAACACACACACAGTACAGGAAAACACAAATAACTACACACAGTACAGGAAAACACAAACAACTACACACACAGTACAGGAAAACACAAATAACTACACACACACAGTACAGGAAAACACAAATAACTACACACACACAATACAGGAAAACACAAATAACGACACACACAGTACAGGAAAACACAAATAACTACAAACACAGTACAGGAAAACACAAATAACGACACACACACAATACAGGGAAAGACAAATAACTACACACACAATACACGAAAAGACAAAGAACTACACACACACAATACAGGAAAAGACAAATAACTACACACACACAATACAGGAAAACACAAATAACTACACACACAGTACAGGAAAAGACAAATAACTACACACACAGAACAGGAAAACACAAATAACTACACACACAGTACAGGAAAACACAAATAACTACACACACACAGTACAGGAAAACACAAATAACTACACACACACAATACAGGAAAACACAAATAACGACACACACAGTACAGGAAAACACAAATAACTACACACACACAATACAGGAAAACACAAATAACTACACACACACAATACAGGAAAAGACAAATAACTACACGCACACAGTACAGGAAAACACAAATAACGACACACACAGTACAGAAAAAACACAAATAACGACACACACACAATACAGGGAAAGACAAATAACTACACACACAGTACACGAAAAGACAAATAACTACACACACACAATACAGGAAAACACAAATAACTACACACACACAATACAGGAAAAGACAAATAACTGCACACACACAGTACAGGAAAACACAAATAACTACAAACACAGTACAGGAAAAGACAAATAACGACACACACACAATACAGGGAAAGACAAATAACTACACACACAATACACGAAAAGACAAATAACTACACACACACACAACAGGAAAAGACAAATAACTACACACACACAATACAGGAAAACACAAATAACTACACACACAATACAGGAAAACACAAATAACTACACACACAGTACAGGAAAACACAAATAACTACACACACAGAGTACAGGAAAACACAAATAACTACACACACACAATACAGGAAAACACAAATAACGACACACAGAGTACAGGAAAAGACAAATAACTACACGCACACAGTACAGGAAAACACAAATAACTACACACACAGTACAAGAAAACACAAATAACTACACACACACAGTAAAGGAAAACACAAATAACTACACACGCAGTACAGGAAAAGACAAATAACTACACACACACAGTACAGGAAAACACAAATAACTACACACACACAATACAGGAAAACACAAATAACTACACACACACAGTACAGGTAAACACATATAACTACACACAAACAATACAGGAAAACACAAATAACTACACACACAATACAGGAAAACACAAATAACTACACAACAGTCCAGGAAAAGACAAATAACTACACACACACAGTACAGGAAAACACAAATAACTACAAACACAGTACAGGAAAAGACAAATAACGACACACACACAATACAGGGAAAGACAAATAACTACACACACAATACACGAAAAGACAAATAACTACACACACACAATACAGGAAAAGACAAATAACTACACACACACAGTACAGGAAAACACAAATAACTACACACACAATACAGGAAAACACAAATAACTACACACACAGAACAGGAAAACGCAAATAACTACACACACACAATACAGGAAAACACAAATAACTACACACACAGTACAAGAAAACACAAATAACTAGACACACACAGTAAAGGAAAACACAAATAACTACACACACAGTACAGGCAAAGACAAATAACTACACACACACAGTACAGGAAAACACAAATAACTACACACACACAATACAGGAAAACACAAATAACTACACACACACAGTACAGGTAAACACAAATAACTACACACACACAGCACAGGAAAACACAAAAACCTACACACACACAGTACAGGAAAACACAAATAACTACACACACACAAAACAGGAAAACACAAAAAACTACACACACAGTACAGGAAAGAAAAATAACTACACGCACACACAGTACAGGAAAAGACAAATAACTACACACACACAATACAGGTAAACACAAATAACTACACACAGACAGTACAGGAAAACACAAATAACTACACACACACAATACAGGAAAACACAAATAACTACACACACTCAATACAGGAAAACACAAATAACTACACACACACAATACAGGAAAACACAAATAACTACACACACAGTACAGGAAAACACAAATAACTACACACACAGTACAGGAAAAGACAAACAACTGCACACAGGATACAGGAAAAGACAAATTATTACACACACACAATACAGGAAAACACAAATAACTACACACACAGTACAGCAAAAGACAAATAACCACACACACAGTACAGGAAAACACAAATAACTACACACACACAATACAGGAAAAGACAAATAACTACACACACACAACGCAGGAAAACACAAATAACTACACACACACAGTACAGGAAAACACAAATAACTACACACACAATACAGGAAAAGACAAGTAACTACACACACACAGTACCGGAAAACACAAATAACTACACACACACAGTACCGGAAAAGACAAATAACTACACACACAGTACAGGAAAACACAAATAACTACACACACAGTACTGGAAAACACAAATAACTACACACACACAGTACAGGAAAAGACAAATAGCTACACACACAGCACAGGAAAAGACAAATAACTACATACACACAGCACAGGAAAACACAAATAACTACACACACAGTACAGGAAAACACAAATAACTGCACACACACAGTACAGGAAAACACAAATAACTACACACACACAGGACAGGAAAACACAAATAACTACACACACACAGTACCGGAAAACACAAATAACTAGACACACACAGGACAGGAAAACACAAATAACTACACACACAGTACAGGAAAAGACAAATAACTACACACAATACAGGAAAACACAAATAACTACACACACATTACAGGAAAACACAAACAACTACACACAAAGTACAGGAAAACACAAATAACTACACACACACAGTACAGGAAAACACAAATAACTAGACACACACAGGACAGGAAAACACAAATAACTACACACACAGTACAGGAAAAGACAAATAACGACACACACACAGTACAGGAAAACACAAATAACTACACACACAATACAGGAAAAGACAAATAACTAGACACACACAGGACAGGAAAACACAAATAACTACACACACACACAGTACAGGAAAAGACAAATAACTACACGCACACAATACAGGAAAACACAAATAACTACACACACACAGTACAGGAAAACACAAATAACTACACACACAATACAGGAAAACAGAAATAACTACACACACTCAATACAGGAAAACACAAATAACTACACACACACAATACAGGAAAACACAAATAACTACACACACAGTACAGGAAAACACAAATAACTACACACACACAGTACAGGAAAACACAAATAACTACACACACACAATACAGGAAAACACAAATAACGACACACACAGTACAGGAAAACACAAATAACTACACACACACAATACAGGAAAACACAAATAACTACACACACACAATACAGGAAAAGACAAATAACTACACACACAGTACAGGAAAACACAAATAACTGCACACACAGTACAGGAAAAGACAAATAACGACACACACACACAATACAGGGAAAGACAAATAACTACACACACAGTACACGAAAAGACAAATAACTACACACACACAATACAGGAAAAGACAAATAACTGCACACAGACAATACAGGAAAACACAAATAACTACACACACAGTACAGGAAAAGACAAATAACAACACACAGAGAACAGGAAAACACAAATAACTACACACACAGTACAGGAAAACACAAATAACAACACACACACAGTACAGGAAAACACAAATAACTACACACACACAATACAGGAAAACACAAATAACGACACACACAGTACAGGAAAACACAAATAACTACACACACACAATACAGGAAAACACAAATAACTACACACATAGTACCGGAAAAGACAATTAACTACACACTCACAATACAGGAAAAGACAAATAACTACACACACAGTACACGAAAAGACAAATAACTACACACACACATTACAGGAAAACACAAATAACTACACACACACAATACAGGAAAAGACAAATAACTACACACGCAATACAGGAAAACACAAACAACTACACACACAGGACAGGAAAACACAAATAACTACACACACACAGTACAGGAAAGGACAAATATCTACACACAAAGTACAGGAAAACACAAATAACGACACACAGTACAGGAAAACACAAATAACTACACACACACAGCTCAGGGAAACACAAATAACTACACACACACAATACAGGAAAACACAAATAACTACACACACAGTCCAGGAAAACACAAATAACTACACACACACAGTACAGGAAAACACAAATAACTACACACACATTACAGGAAAACACAAACAACTACACACACAGTACAGGAAAACACAAATAACTACACACAGACAGTACAGGAAAACACAAATAACTAGACACACACAGGACAGGAAAACACAAATAACTACACACACAGTACAGGAAAAGACAAATAACGAAACACACACAGTACAGGAAAACACAAATAACTACACACACAATACAGGAAAAGACAAATAACTACACACACACAGTACAGGAAAACACAAATAACTACACACACACAGTACAGGAAAACACAAATAACTACACACACACAATACAGGAAAACACAAATAACTACACACAGACAGTACAGGAAAACACAAATAACTACACACACAATACAGGAAAACAGAAATAACTACACACACTCAATACAGGAAAACACAAATAACTACACACACACAATACAGGAAAACACAAATAACTACACACACAGTACAGGAAAACACAAATAACTACACACACAGTACAGGAAAAGACAAACAACTGCACACAGAATACAGGAAAAGTCAAATTATTACACACACACAGTACAGGAAAACACAAATAACTACACACACACAGTACAGGAAAACACAAGTAACCACACACACAGTACAGGAAAACACAAATAACTACACACACAGTACAGGAAAAGACAAACAACTGCACACAGAATACAGGAAAAGACAAATTATTACACACACACAATACAGGAAAACACAAATAACTACACACACAGTACAGGAAAAGACAAATAACCACACACACAGTACAGGAAAACACAAATAACTACACACACACAATACAGGAAAAGACAAATAACTACACACACACAACGCAGGAAAACACAAATAACTACACACACACAGTACAGGAAAACACAAATAACTACACACACAATACAGGAAAACACAAATAACTACACACACACAATACAGGAAAACACAAATAACTACACACAAACAGTATAGGAAAACACAAACAACTGCACACACACAGTACAGGAAAACACAAATAACTACACAAACACAGTACAGGAAAACAGAAATAACTACACACACAGTACAGGAAAAGACAAATCACTACACACACACAAGACAGGAAAACACAAATAACGGCACACACAGTACAGGAAAACACAAATAACTACACACACACAATACAGGAAAAGACAAATAACGACACACACACAGTACAGGAAACGACAAATAACTACAAACACACAGTACAGGAAAACAGAAATAACTACACACACAGTACAGGAAGAGACAAATCACTACACACACACAAGACAGGAAAACACAAATAACGGCACACACAGTACAGGAAAACACAAATAACTACACACACACAATACAGGAAAACACAAATAACTACACACACACAGTCCAGGAAAACACAAATAACAACACACACAATACAGGAAAACACAAATAACGACACACACACAATACAGGGAAAGACAAATAACTACACACACAGTACACGAAAAGACAAATAACTACACACACACAGTACAGGAAAACACAAATAACTACACACACAATACAGGAAAAGACAAATAACTAGACACACACAGGACAGGAAAACACAAATAACTACACACACACACAGTACAGGAAAAGACAAATAACTACACACACACAATACAGGAAAACACAAATAACTACACACACACAGTACTGGAAAACACAAATAACTACACACACAATACAGGAAAACAGAAATAACTACACACACTCAATACAGGAAAACACAAATAACTACACACACACAATACAGGAAAACACAAATAACTACACACACAGTACAGGAAAACACAAATAACTACACACACACAGTACAGGAAAACACAAATAACTACACACACACAATACAGGAAAACACAAATAACGACACACACAGTACAGGAAAACACAAATAACTACACACACACAATACAGGAAAACACAAATAACTACACACACACAATACAGGAAAAGACAAATAACTACACACACAGTACAGGAAAACACAAATAACTGCACACACAGTACAGGAAAAGACAAATAACGACACACACACACAATACAGGGAAAGACAAATAACTACACACACAGTACACGAAAAGACAAATAACTACACACACACAATACAGGAAAAGACAAATAACTGCACACACACAATACAGGAAAACACAAATAACTACACACACAGTACAGGAAAAGACAAATAACAACACACAGAGAACAGGAAAACACAAATAACTACACACACAGTACAGGAAAACACAAATAACAACACACACACAGTACAGGAAAACACAAATAACTACACACACACAATACAGGAAAACACAAATAACGACACACACAGTACAGGAAAACACAAATAACTACACACACACAATACAGGAAAACACAAATAACTACACACATAGTACCGGAAAAGACAATTAACTACACACTCACAATACAGGAAAAGACAAATAACTACACACACAGTACACGAAAAGACAAATAACTACACACACACATTACAGGAAAACACAAATAACTACACACACACAATACAGGAAAAGACAAATAACTACACACGCAATACAGGAAAACACAAACAACTACACACACAGGACAGGAAAACACAAATAACTACACACACACAGTACAGGAAAGGACAAATATCTACACACAAAGTACAGGAAAACACAAATAACGACACACAGTACAGGAAAACACAAATAACTACACACACACAGCTCAGGGAAACACAAATAACTACACACACACAATACAGGAAAACACAAATAACTACACACACAGTCCAGGAAAACACAAATAACTACACACACACAGTACAGGAAAACACAAATAACTACACACACATTACAGGAAAACACAAACAACTACACACACAGTACAGGAAAACACAAATAACTACACACAGACAGTACAGGAAAACACAAATAACTAGACACACACAGGACAGGAAAACACAAATAACTACACACACAGTACAGGAAAAGACAAATAACGAAACACACACAGTACAGGAAAACACAAATAACTACACACACAATACAGGAAAAGACAAATAACTACACACACACAGTACAGGAAAACACAAATAACTACACACACACAGTACAGGAAAACACAAATAACTACACACAGACAGTACAGGAAAACACAAATAACTACACACACAATACAGGAAAACAGAAATAACTACACACACTCAATACAGGAAAACACAAATAACTACACACACACAATACAGGAAAACACAAATAACTACACACACAGTACAGGAAAACACAAATAACTACACACACAGTACAGGAAAAGACAAACAACTGCACACAGAATACAGGAAAAGACAAATTATTAAACACACACAGTACAGGAAAACACAAATAACTACACACACACAGTACAGGAAAACACAAGTAACCACACACACAGTACAGGAAAACACAAATAACTACACACACAGTACAGGAAAAGACAAACAACTGCACACAGAATACAGGAAAAGACAAATTATTACACACACACAATACAGGAAAACACAAATAACTACACACACAGTACAGGAAAAGACAAATAACCACACACACAGTACAGGAAAACACAAATAACTACACACACACAATACAGGAAAAGACAAATAACTACACACACACAACGCAGGAAAACACAAATAACTACACACACACAGTACAGGAAAACACAAATAACTACACACACAGTACAGGAAAACACAAATAACTACACACACACAGTACAGGAAAACACAAATAACTACACACAAACAGTATAGGAAAACACAAATAACTGCACACACACAGTACAGGAAAACACAAATAACTACACACACACAGTACAGGAAAACAGAAATAACTACACACACAGTACAGGAAAAGACAAATCACTACACACACACAAGACAGGAAAACACAAATAACGGCACACACAGTACAGGAAAACACAAATAACTACACACACACAATACAGGAAAAGACAAATAACGACACACACACAGTACAGGAAACGACAAATAACTACAAACACACAGTACAGGAAAACAGAAATAACTACACACACAGTACAGGAAGAGACAAATCACTACACACACACAAGACAGGAAAACACAAATAACGGCACACACAGTACAGGAAAACACAAATAACTACACACACACAATACAGGAAAACACAAATAACTACACACACACAGTCCAGGAAAACACAAATAACAACACACACAATACAGGAAAACACAAATAACGACACACACACAATACAGGGAAAGACAAATAACTACACACACAGTACACGAAAAGACAAATAACTACACACACACAATACAGGAAAAGACAAATAACTACACACACACAATACAGGAAAAGACAAATAATTACACACACAATACAGGAAAACACAAATAACTACACACACAGTACAGGAAAAGACAAATAACTACACACACGGTGCAGGAAAACACAAATAACTACACACACAGTACAGGTAAACACAAATAACTACACACACACAGAACAGGAAAACACAAATAACTACACACACAGTACAGGAAAACACAAATAACTACACACACACAGGACAGGAAAACACGACTAACTACACACACAGTACAGGAAAACACAAAAAACTACACACACAGTACAGGAAAAGACAAATAACTACACACACACAATACAGGAAAACACAAATAACGACACACATGTACAGGAAAACACAAATAACTACACACACACAATACAGGAAAACACAAATAACTACACACATAGTACCGGAAAAGACAATTAACTACACACACACAATACAGGAAAAGACAAATAACTACACACACAGTACACGAAAAGACAAATAACTACACACACACATTACAGGAAAACACAAATAACTACACACACACAATAGAGGAAAAGACAATTAAGTACACACGCAATACAGGAAAACACAAACAACTACACACACAGTACAGGAAAACACAAATAACTACACACACAGTACAGGAAAAGACAAATATCTACACACAAAGTACAGGAAAACACAAATAACGACACACAGTACAGGAAAACACAAATAACTACACACACACAGCACAGGGAAACACAAATAACTACACACACACAGGACAGGAAAACACAAATAACTACACACACAGTCCAGGAAAACACAAATAACTACACACACACAGTACAGGAAAACACAAATAACTACACACACATTACAGGAAAACACAAACAACTACACACACAGTACAGGAAAACACAAATAACTACACACAGACAGTACAGGAAAACACAAATAACAAGACACACACAGGACAGGAAAACACAAATAACTACACACACAGTACAGGAAAAGACAAATAACGACACACACACAGTACAGGAAAACATAAATAACTACACACACAATACAGGAAAAGACAAATAACTACACACACACAGTACAGGAAAACACAAATAACTACACGCACACACAGTACAGGAAAAGACAAATAACTACACACAGACAGTACAGGAAAACACAAATAACTACACACACACCTTACAGGAAAACAGAAATAACTACACACACTCAATACAGGAAAACACAAATAACTACACACACACAATACAGGAAAACACAAATAACAACACACACTGTACAGGAAAACACAAATAACTACACACACAGTACAGGAAAAGACAAATAACTACACACACACAGTACAGGAAAACACAAATAACTACACACTCACAATACAGGAAAACACAAATAACGACACACACAGTACAGGAAAACACAAATAACTACAAACACAGTACAGTAAAACACAAATAACGACACACACACAATACAGGGAAAGACAAATAACTACACACACAATACACGAGAAGACAAATAACTACACACACACAATACAGGAAAAGACAAATAACTACACACACACAATACAGGAAAACACAAATAACTACACACACAGTACAGGAAAAGACAAATAACTACACACACAGAACAGGAAAACACAAATAACTACACACACAGTACAGGAAAACACAAATAACTACACACACACAGTACAGGAAAACACAAATAACTACACACACACAATACAGGAAAACACAAATAACGACACACACAGTACAGGAAAACACAAGTAACTACACACACACAATACAGGAAAACACAAATAACTACACACACACAATACAGGAAAAGACAAATAACTACACGCACACAGTACAGGAAAACACAAATAACGACACACACAGTACAGAAAAAACACAAATAACGACACACACACAATACAGGGAAAGACAAATAACTACACACACAGTACACGAAAAGACAAATAACTACACACACACAATACAGGAAAACATAAATAACTACACACACACAATACAGGAAAACACAAATAACTACACACACAATACAGGAAAAGACAAATAACTACACACACAGTACAGGAAAACACAAATAACTACACACACACAGTACAGGAAAACACAAATAACTACAAACACAGTACAGGAAAAGACAAATAACGACACACAGACAATACAGGGAAAGACAAATAACTACACACACAATACACGAAAAGACAAATAACTACACACACACAATACAGGAAAACACAAATAACTACACACACAATACAGGAAAACACAAATAACTACACACACAGAACAGGAAAACACAAATAACTACACACACAGTACAGGAAAACACAAATAACTACACACACACAGTACAGGAAAACACAAGTAACTACACACACACAATACAGGAAAACACAAATAACGACACACAGAGTACAGGAAAACACAAATAACTACACACACACAATACAGGAAAACACAAATAACTACACACACACAATACAGGAAAAGACAAATAACTACACGCACACAGTACACGAAAACACAAATAACTACACACACACAATACAGGAAAACACAAATAACTACACACACACAATACAGGAAAACACAAATAACTACACACACAGTACAGGAAAAGACAAATAACCACACACACAGTACAGGAAAACACAAATAACTACACACACACAATACAGGAAAAGACAAATAACTACACACACACAACGCAGGAAAACACAAATAACTACACACACACAGTACAGGAAAACACAAATAACTACACACACAATACAGGAAAAGACAAGTAACTACACACACACAGTACCGGAAAACACAAATAACTACACACACACAGTACCGGAAAAGACAAATAACTACACACACAGTACAGGAAAACACAAATAACTACACACACAGTACTGGAAAACACAAATAACTACACACACACAGTACAGGAAAAGACAAATAGCTACACACACAGTACAGAAAAAGACAAATAACTACATACACACAGCACAGGAAAACACAAATAACTACACACACAGTACAGGAAAACACAAATAACTGCACACACACAGTACAGGAAAACACAAATAACTACACACACACAGGACAGGAAAACACAAATAACTACACACACGCAGTACCGGAAAACACAAATAACTAGACACACACAGGACAGGAAAACACAAATAACTACACACACAGTACAGGAAAAGACAAATAACTACACACAATACAGGAAAACACAAATAACTACACACACATTACAGGAAAACACAAACAACTACACACAAAGTACAGGAAAACACAAATAACTACACACACACAGTACAGGAAAACACAAATAACTAGACACACACAGGACAGGAAAACACAAATAACTACACACACAGTACAGGAAAAGACAAATAACGACACACACACAGTACAGGAAAACACAAATAACTACACACACAATACAGGAAAAGACAAATAACTAGACACACACAGGACAGGAAAACACAAATAACTACACACACACACAGTACAGGAAAAGACAAATAACTACACACACACAATACAGGAAAACACAAATAACTACACACACACAGTACAGGAAAACACAAATAACTACACACACAATACAGGAAAACAGAAATAACTACACACACTCAATACAGGAAAACACAAATAACTACACACACACAATACAGGAAAACACAAATAACTACACACACAGTACAAGAAAACACAAATAACTACACACACACAATACAGGAAAAGACAAATAACTACACACACACAACGCAGGAAAAGACAAATAACTACACACACACAACGCAGGAAAACACAAATAACTACACACACAATACAGGAAAACACAAATAACTACACACACACAGTACAGGAAAAGACAAGTAGCTACACACACACAGTACCGGAAAACACAAATAACTACACACACACAGTACCGGAATAGACAAATAACTACACACACAATACAGAAAACACAAATAACTACACACACAGTACAGGAAAACACAAATAACTACACACACACACTACAGGAAAACACAAAGAACTACACACACAGTACAGCAAAACACAAATAACTACACACACACAGTACCGGAATAGACAAATAACTACACACACAATACAGAAAACACAAATAACTACACACACAGTACAGGAAAACACAAATAACTACACACACACAGTACAGGAAAACACAAATAACTACACACACAGTACAGCAAAACACAAATAACTACACTCACACAGTACAGGAAAAGACAAATAACTACACACACAGTACAGGAAAAGACAAATAACTACATACACACAGTTGAGGAGAACACAAATAACTACACACACAGTACAGGAAAACACAAATAACTGCAGACACACAGTACAGGAAAACACAAATAACTACACACACACAATACAGGAAAACACAAATAACTACACACACACAGTACAGGAAAACACAAATAACTACACACACACAATACAGGAAAACACAAATAACTACACACACACAATACAGGAAAACACAAATAACTACACACACACAGTACAGGAAAACACAAATAACTACACACACACAGTACAGGAAAACACAAATAACTACACACACAGTACAGGAAAAGACAAATAACGACACACACAATACAGGAAAAGACAAATAACGACACACACACAGTACAGGAAACGACAAATAACTACACGCACACAGTACAGGAAAACACAAATAACTACACACACAGTACAGGAAAACACAAATAACTACACACACACAATACAGGAAAACACAAATAACTACACACACACAATACAGGAAAACACAAATAACGACACACACAGTACAGGAAAACACAAATAACTACACACAGACAATACAGGAAAACACAAATAACTACACACACACAATACAGGAAAAGACAAATAGCAACACGCACACAGTACAGGAAAACACAAATAACGACACACACACAATACACGGAAAGACAAATAACTACACACACAGTACCCGAAAGACAAATAACTACACACACACAATACAGGAAAAGACAAATAACTACACACACACAATACAGGAAAACACAAATAACTACACACACAATACAGGAAAACACAATTAACTGCACACACAGTACAGGAAAACACAAATAACTACACACACAGTACAGGAAAACACAAATAACTACACACACAGTACAGGAAAACAGAAATAACTACACACACACAGCACAGGGAAACACAAATAACTACACACACACAATACATGAAAACACCAATAACTACACACACAGTACAGGAAAAGACAATTAACTACACACACACAGTACAGGAAAACACGAATAACTACACACACAGTACAGGAAAACACAAATAACTACACACACACAATACTGGAAAAGACAAATAACTACACACACACAATACAGGAAAACACAAATAACTACACACACGTACAGGAAAAGACAAATAACTACACACACACAATACTGGAAAAGACAAATAACTACACACACAGTACACGAAAAGACAAATAACTACACACAATACAGAAAAAGACAAATAACTACACACACACAATACAGGAAAAGACAAATAACTACAAACACAATACAGGAAAACACAAATAACTACACACACAGGACAGGAAAACACAAATAACTACACACACAGTACAGGAAAAGACAAATAACAACACACACACAGTACAGGAAAACACAAATAACTACACACAGTACAGGAAAACACAAACAACTACACACACAGTACAGGAAAACACAAATAACTACACACACACAGTACAGGAAAACACAAATAACTACACACACACAATACAGGAAAACACAAATAACGACACACACAGTACAGGAAAACACAAATAACTACAAACACAGTACAGGAAAACACAAATAACGACACACACACAATACAGGGAAAGACAAATAACTACACACACAATACACGAAAAGACAAAGAACTACACACACACAATACAGGAAAAGACAAATAACTACACACACACAATACAGGAAAACACAAATAACTACACACACAGTACAGGAAAAGACAAATAACTACACACACAGAACAGGAAAACACAAATAACTACACACACAGTACAGGAAAACACAAATAACTACACACACTAGGTACAGGAAAACACAAATAACTACACACACACAATACAGGAAAACACAAATAACGACACACACAGTACAGGAAAACACAAATAACTACACACACACAATACAGGAAAACACAAATAACTACACACACACAATACAGGAAAAGACAAATAACTACACGCACACAGTACAGGAAAACACAAATAACGACACACACAGTACAGAAAAAACACAAATAACGACACACACACAATACAGGGAAAGACAAATAACTACACACACAGTACACGAAAAGACAAATAACTACACACACACAATACAGGAAAACACAAATAACTACACACACACAATACAGGAAAAGACAAATAACTGCACACACACAGTACAGGAAAACACAAATAACTACAAACACAGTACAGGAAAAGACAAATAACGACACACACACAATACAGGGAAAGACAAATAACTACACACACAATACACGAAAAGACAAATAACTACACACACACACAACAGGAAAAGACAAATAACTACACACACACAATACAGGAAAACACAAATAACTACACACACAATACAGGAAAACACAAATAACTACACACACAGTACAGGAAAACACAAATAACTACACACACAGAGTACAGGAAAACACAAATAACTACACACACACAATACAGGAAAACACAAATAACGACACACAGAGTACAGGAAAAGACAAATAACTACACGCACACAGTACAGGAAAACACAAATAACTACACACACAGTACAAGAAAACACAAATAACTACACACACACAGTAAAGGAAAACACAAATAACGACACACATGTACAGGAAAACACAAATAACTACACACACACAATACAGGAAAACACAAATAACTACACACATAGTACCGGAAAAGACAATTAACTACACACACACAATACAGGAAAAGACAAATAACTACACACACAGTACACGAAAAGACAAATAACTACACACACACAATACAGGAAAACACAAATAACTACACAACAGTCCAGGAAAAGACAAATAACTACACACACACAGTACAGGAAAACACAAATAACTACAAACACAGTACAGGAAAAGACAAATAACGACACACACACAATACAGGGAAAGACAAATAACTACACACACAATACACGAAAAGACAAATAACTACACACACACAATACAGGAAAAGACAAATAACTACACACACACAATACAGGAAAACACAAATAACTACACACACAATACAGGAAAACACAAATAACTACACACACAGAACAGGAAAACGCAAATAACTACACACACACAATACAGGAAAACACAAATAACTACACACACAGTACAAGAAAACACAAATAACTAGACACACACAGTAAAGGAAAACACAAATAACTACACACACAGTACAGGCAAAGACAAATAACTACACACACACAGTACAGGAAAACACAAATAACTACACACACACAATACAGCAAAACACAAATAACTACACACACACAGTACAGGTAAACACAAATTACTACACACACACAATACAGGAAAACACAAAAACCTACACACACACAGTACAGGAAAACACAAATAACTACACACACACAGTACAGGAAAACACAAAAAACTACACACACAGTACAGGAAAGAAAAATAACTACACACACACAATACAGGAAAACACAAATAACTACACACACAGTACAGGAAAACACAAATAACTACACACACAGTACAGGAAAACAGAAATAACTTCACACACACAGCACAGGGAAACACAAATAACTACACACACACAATACATGAAAACACCAATAACTACACACACAGTACAGGAAAAGACAATTAACTACACACACACAGTACAGGAAAACACGAATAACTACACACACAGTACAGGAAAACACACATAACTACACACACACAATACTGGAAAAGAAAAATAACTACACACACACAATACAGGAAAACACAAATAACTACACACACGTACAGGAAAAGACAAATAACTACACACACACAATACTGGAAAAGACAAATAACTACACACACAGTACACGAAAAGACAAAGAACTACACACAATACAGAAAAAGACAAATAACTACACACACACAATACAGGAAAAGACAAATAACTACAAACACAATACAGGAAAACACAAATAACTACACACACAGTCCAGGAAAACACAAATAACTACACACACAGTACAGGAAAAGACAAATAACAACACACACACAGTACAGGAAAACACAAATAACTACACACAGTTCAGGAAAACACAAACAACTACACACACAGTACAGGAAAACACAAATAACTACACACACACAGTACAGGAAAACACAAATAACTACACACTCACAATACAGGAAAACACAAATAACGACACACACAGTACAGGAAAACACAAATATCTACAAACACAGTACAGTAAAACACAAATAACGACACACACACAATACAGGGAAAGACAAATAACTACACACACAATACACGAGAAGACAAATAACTACACACACACAATACAGGAAAAGACAAATAACTACACACACACAATACAGGAAAACACAAATAACTACACACACAGTACAGGAAAAGACAAATAACTACACACACAGAACAGGAAAACACAAATAACTACACACACAGTACAGGAAAACACAAATAACTACACACACACAGTACAGGAAAACACAAATAACTACACACACACAATACAGGAAAACACAAATAACGACACACACAGTACAGGAAAACACAAATAACTACACACACACAATACAGGAAAACACAAATAACTACACACACACAATACAGGAAAAGACAAATAACTACACGCACACAGTACAGGAAAACACAAATAACGACACACACAGTACAGAAAAAACACAAATAACGACACACACACAATACAGGGAAAGACAAATAACTACACACACAGTACACGAAAAGACAAATAACTACACACACACAATACAGGAAAACATAAATAACTACACACACACAATACAGGAAAACACAAATAACTACACACACAATACAGGAAAAGACAAATAACTACACACACAGTACAGGAAAACACAAATAACTACACACACACAGTACAGGAAAACACAAATAACTACAAACACAGTACAGGAAAAGACAAATAACGACACACAGACAATAAAGGGAAAGACAAATAACTACACACACAATACACGAAAAGACAAATAACTACACACACACAATACAGGAAAACACAAATAACTACACACACAATACAGGAAAACACAAATAACTACACACACAGAACAGGAAAACACAAATAACTACACACACAGTACAGGAAAACACAAATAACTACACACACACAGTACAGGAAAACACAAGTAACTACACACACACAATACAGGAAAACACAAATAACGACACACAGAGTACAGGAAAACACAAATAACTACACACACACAATACAGGAAAACACAAATAACTACACACACACAATACAGGAAAAGACAAATAACTACACGCACACAGTACACGAAAACACAAATAACTACACACACACAATACAGGAAAACACAAATAACTACACACACACAATACAGGAAAACACAAATAACTACACACACAATACAGTAAAACACAAATAACTACACAACAGTACAGGAAAAGACAAATATCTACACACACAGTACAGGAAAACGCAAATAACTACACACACACAATACAGGAAAACACAAATAACTACACACACAATACAGGAAAACACAAATAACTACACACACAATACAGGAAAACACAAATAACTACACACACAGTACAGGAAAAGACAAATAACTACACACACAGTACAGGAAAACACAAATAACTACACACACAGTACAGGAAAACAGAAATAACTACACACACACAGCACAGGGAAACACAAATAACTACACACACACAATACATGAAAACACAAATAACTACACACACAGTACAGGAAAAGAAAATTAACTGCACACACACAATACTGGAAAAGACAAATAACTACACACACAGTACACGAAAAGAAAAATAACTACACACACACAATACAGAAAAAGACAAATAACTACACACACACAATACAGGAAAACACAAATAACTACACACACGTACAGGAAAACACAAATAACTACACACACACAATACAGTAAAACACAAATAACTACACACACAGTACAGGAAAACTCAAATAACTACACACACAGTACAGGAAAAGACAAACAACTGCACACAGAATACAGGAAAAGACAAATTATTACACACACACAGTACAGGAAAACACAAATAACTACACACACACAGTACAGGAAAACACAAGTAACCACACACACAGTACAGGAAAACACAAATAACTACACACACAGTACAGGAAAAGACAAACAACTGCACACAGAATACAGGAAAAGACAAATTATTACACACACACAATACAGGAAAACACAAATAACTACACACACAGTACAGGAAAAGACAAATAACCACACACACAGTACAGGAAAACACAAATAACTACACACACACAATACAGGAAAAGACAAATAACTACACACACACAACGCAGGAAAACACAAATAACTACACACACACAGTACAGGAAAACACAAATAACTACACACACAATACAGGAAAACACAAATAACTACACACACACAATACAGGAAAACACAAATAACTACACACAAACAGTATAGGAAAACACAAATAACTGCACACACACAGTACAGGAAAACACAAATAACTACACACACACAGTACAGGAAAACAGAAATAACTACACACACAGTACAGGAAAAGACAAATCACTACACACACACAAGACAGGAAAACACAAATAACGGCACACACAGTACAGGAAAACACAAATAACTACACACACACAATACAGGAAAAGACAAATAACGACACACACACAGTACAGGAAACGACAAATAACTACAAACACACAGTACAGGAAAACAGAAATAACTACACACACAGTACAGGAAGAGACAAATCACTACACACACACAAGACAGGAAAACACAAATAACGGCACACACAGTACAGGAAAACACAAATAACTACACACACACAATACAGGAAAACACAAATAACTACACACACACAGTCCAGGAAAACACAAATAACAACACACACAATACAGGAAAACACAAATAACGACACACACACAATACAGGGAAAGACAAATAACTACACACACAGTACACGAAAAGACAAATAACTACACACACACAATACAGGAAAAGACAAATAACTACACACACACAATACAGGAAAAGACAAATAATTACACACACAATACAGGAAAACACAAATAACTACACACACAGTACAGGAAAAGACAAATAACTACACACACGGTGCAGGAAAACACAAATAACTACACACACAGTACAGGTAAACACAAATAACTACACACACACAGAACAGGAAAACACAAATAACTACACACACAGTACAGGAAAACACAAATAACTACACACACACAGGACAGGAAAACACGAATAACTACACACACAGTACAGGAAAACACAAAAAACTACACACACAGTACAGGAAAAGACAAATAACTACACACACACAATACAGGAAAACACAAATAACGACACACATGTACAGGAAAACACAAATAACTACACACACACAATACAGGAAAACACAAATAACTACACACATAGTACCGGAAAAGACAATTAACTACACACACACAATACAGGAAAAGACAAATAACTACACACACAGTACACGAAAAGACAAATAACTACACACACACATTACAGGAAAACACAAATAACTACACACACACAATACAGGAAAAGACAAATAACTACACACGCAATACAGGAAAACACAAACAACTACACACACAGTACAGGAAAACACAAATAACTACACACACAGTACAGGAAAAGACAAATATCTACACACAAAGTACAGGAAAACACAAATAACGACACACAGTACAGGAAAACACAAATAACTACACACACACAGCACAGGGAAACACAAATAACTACACACACACAATACAGGAAAACACAAATAACTACACACACAGTCCAGGAAAACACAAATAACTACACACACACAGTACAGGAAAACACAAATAACTACACACACATTACAGGAAAACACAAACAACTACACACACAGTACAGGAAAACACAAATAACTACACACAGACAGTACAGGAAAACACAAATAACTAGACACACACAGGACAGGAAAACACAAATAACTACACACACAGTACAGGAAAAGACAAATAACGACACACACACAGTACAGGAAAACATAAATAACTACACACACAATACAGGAAAAGACAAATAACTACACACACACAGTACAGGAAAACACAAATAACTACACGCACACACAGTACAGGAAAAGACAAATAACTACACACACACAATACAGGAAAACACAAATAACTACACACAGACAGTACAGGAAAACACAAATAACTACACACACACCTTACAGGAAAACAGAAATAACTACACACACTCAATACAGGAAAACACAAATAACTACACACACACAATACAGGAAAACACAAATAACTACACACACAGTACAGGAAAACACAAATAACTACACACACAGTACAGGAAAAGACAAACAACTGCACACAGGATACAGGAAAAGACAAATTATTACACACACACAATACAGGAAAACACAAATAACTACACACACAGTACAGGAAAAGACAAATAACCACACACACAGTACAGGAAAACACAAATAACTACACACACACAATACAGGAAAAGACAAATAACTACACACACACAACGCAGGAAAACACAAATAACTACACACACACAGTACAGGAAAACACAAATAACTACACACACAATACAGGAAAAGACAAGTAACTACACACACACAGTACCGGAAAACACAAATAACTACACACACACAGTACCGGAAAAGACAAATAACTACACACACAGTACAGGAAAACACAAATAACTACACACACAGTACTGGAAAACACAAATAACTACACACACACAGTACAGGAAAAGACAAATAGCTACACACACAGTACAGAAAAAGACAAATAACTACATACACACAGCACAGGAAAACACAAATAACTACACACACAGTACAGGAAAACACAAATAACTGCACACACACAGTACAGGAAAACACAAATAACTACACACACACAGGACAGGAAAACACAAATAACTACACACACACAGTACCGGAAAACACAAATAACTAGACACACACAGGACAGGAAAACACAAATAACTACACACACAGTACAGGAAAAGACAAATAACTACACACAATACAGGAAAACACAAATAACTACACACACATTACAGGAAAACACAAACAACTACACACAAAGTACAGGAAAACACAAATAACTACACACACACAGTACAGGAAAACACAAATAACTAGACACACACAGGACAGGAAAACACAAATAACTACACACACAGTACAGGAAAAGACAAATAACGACACACACACAGTACAGGAAAACACAAATAACTACACACACAATACAGGAAAAGACAAATAACTAGACACACACAGGACAGGAAAACACAAATAACTACACACACACACAGTACAGGAAAAGACAAATAACTACACACACACAATACAGGAAAACACAAATAACTACACACATACAGTACAGGAAAACACAAATAACTACACACACAATACAGGAAAACAGAAATAACTACACACACTCAATACAGGAAAACACAAATAACTACACACACACAATACAGGAAAACACAAATAACTACACACACAGTACAGGAAAACACAAATAACTACACACACACAATACAGGAAAAGACAAATAACTACACACACACAACGCAGGAAAAGACAAATAACTACACACACACAACGCAGGAAAACACAAATAACTACACACACAATACAGGAAAACACAAATAACTACACACACACAGTACAGGAAAAGACAAGTAGCTACACACACACAGTACCGGAAAACACAAATAACTACACACACACAGTACCGGAATAGACAAATAACTACACACACACACTACAGGAAAACACAAATAACTACACACACACAGTACAGGAAAACACAAATAACTACACACACACACTACAGGAAAACACAAAGAACTACACACACAGTACAGCAAAACACAAATAACTACACACACACAGTACCGGAATAGACAAATAACTACACACACAATACAGAAAACACAAATAACTACACACACAGTACAGGAAAACACAAATAACTACACACACACACAGTACAGGAAAACACAAATAACTACACACACAGTACAGCAAAACACAAATAACTACACTCACACAGTACAGGAAAAGACAAATAACTACACACACAGTACAGGAAAAGACAAATAACTACATACACACAGTTGAGGAGAACACAAATAACTACACACACAGTACAGGAAAACACAAATAACTGCAGACACACAGTACAGGAAAACACAAATAACTACACACACACAATACAGGAAAACACAAATAACTACACACACACAGTACAGGAAAACACAAATAACTACACACACACAATACAGGAAAACACAAATAACTACACACACACAATACAGGAAAACACAAATAACTACACACACACAGTACAGGAAAACACAAATAACTACACACACACACAGTACAGGAAAACACAAATAACTACACACACAGTACAGGAAAAGACAAATAACGACACACACAATACAGGAAAAGACAAATAACGACACACACACAGTACAGGAAACGACAAATAACTACACGCACACAGTACAGGAAAACACAAATAACTACACACACAGTACAGGAAAACACAAATAACTACACACACACAATACAGGAAAACACAAATAACTACACACACACAATACAGGAAAACACAAATAACGACACACACAGTACAGGAAAACACAAATAACTACACACAGACAATACAGGAAAACACAAATAACTACACACACACAATACAGAAAAAGACAAATAGCAACACGCACACAGTACAGGAAAACACAAATAACGACACACACACAATACACGGAAAGACAAATAACTACACACACAGTACCCGAAAAGACAAATAACTACACACACACAATACAGGAAAAGACAAATAACTACACACACACAATACAGGAAAACACAAATAACTACACACACAATACAGGAAAACACAATTAACTGCACACACAGTACAGGAAAAGACAAATAACTACACACACAGTACAGGAAAACACAAATAACTACACACACAGTACAGGAAAACAGAAATAACTACACACACACAGCACAGGGAAACACAAATAACTACACACACACAATACATGAAAACACCAATAACTACACACACAGTACAGGAAAAGACAATTAACTACACACACACAGTACAGGAAAACACGAATAACTACACACACAGTACAGGAAAACACACATAACTACACACACACAATACTGGAAAAGACAAATAACTACACACACACAATACAGGAAAACACAAATAACTACACACACGTACAGGAAAAGACAAATAACTACACACACACAATACTGGAAAAGACAAATAACTACACACACAGTACACGAAAAGACAAATAACTACACACAATACAGAAAAAGACAAATAACTACACACACACAATACAGGAAAAGACAAATAACTACAAACACAATACAGGAAAACACAAATAACTACACACACAGGACAGGAAAACACAAATAACTACACACACAGTACAGGAAAAGACAAATAACAACACACACACAGTACAGGAAAACACAAATAACTACACACAGTACAGGAAAACACAAACAACTACACACACAGTACAGGAAAACACAAATAACTGCACACACACAGTACAGGAAAACACAAATAACTACACACACACAATACAGGAAAACACAAATAACGACACACACAGTACAGGAAAACACAAATAACTACAAACACAGTACAGGAAAACACAAATAACGACACACACACAATACAGGGAAAGACAAATAACTACACACACAATACACGAAAAGACAAATAACTACACACACACAATACAGGAAAAGACAAATAACTACACACACACAATACAGGAAAACACAAATAACTACACACACAGTACAGGAAAAGACAAATAACTACACACACAGAACAGGAAAACACAAATAACTACACACACAGTACAGGAAAACACAAATAACTACACACACACAGTACAGGAAAACACAAATAACTACACACACACAATACAGGAAAACACAAATAACGACACACACAGTACAGGAAAACACAAATAACTACACACACACAATACAGGAAAACACAAATAACTACACACACAAAATACAGGAAAAGACAAATAACTACACGCACACAGTACAGGAAAACACAAATAACGACACACACAGTACAGAAAAAACACAAATAACGACACACACACAATACAGGGAAAGACAAATAACTACACACACAGTACACGAAAAGACAAATAACTACACACACACAATACAGGAAAACACAAATAACTACACACACACAATACAGGAAAAGACAAATAACTGCACACACACAGTACAGGAAAACACAAATAACTACAAACACAGTACAGGAAAAGACAAATAACGACACACACACAATACAGGGAAAGACAAATAACTACACACACAATACACGAAAGGACAAATAACTACACACACACACAACAGGAAAAGACAAATAACTACACACACACAATACAGGAAAACACAAATAACTACACACACAATACAGGAAAACACAAATAACTACACACACAGTACAGGAAAACACAAATAACTACACACACAGTACAGGAAAACACAAATAACTACACACACAGAGTACAGGAAAACACAAATAACTACACACACACAATACAGGAAAACACAAATAACGACACACAGAGTACAGGAAAAGACAAATAACTACACGCACACAGTACAGGAAAACACAAATAACTACACACACAGTACAAGAAAACACAAATAACTACACACACACAGTAAAGGAAAACACAAATAACTACACACACAGTACAGGAAAAGACAAATAACTACACACACACAGTACAGGAAAACACAAATAACTACACACACACAATACAGGAAAACACAAATAACTACACACACACAGTACAGGTAAACACAAATAACTACACACAAACAATACAGGAAAACACAAATAACTACACACACAATACAGGAAAACACAAATAACTACACAACAGTCCAGGAAAAGACAAATAACTACACACACACAGTACAGGAAAACACAAATAACTACAAACACAGTACAGGAAAAGACAAATAACGACACACACACAATACAGGGAAAGACAAATAACTACACACACAATACACGAAAAGACAAATAACTACACACACACAATACAGGAAAAGACAAATAACTACACACACACAATACAGGAAAACTCAAATAACTACACACACAATACAGGAAAACACAAATAACTACACACACAGAACAGGAAAACGCAAATAACTACACACACACAATACAGGAAAACACAAATAACTACACACACAGTACAAGAAAACACAAATAACTAGACACACACAGTAAAGGAAAACACAA
The DNA here is from genome assembly GCF_030684315.1 of Stegostoma tigrinum. Classification (NCBI taxonomy): domain Eukaryota; kingdom Metazoa; phylum Chordata; class Chondrichthyes; order Orectolobiformes; family Stegostomatidae; genus Stegostoma; species Stegostoma tigrinum. The sequence goes on along the minus strand of NC_081393.1, from coordinate 350,127 downwards.
ATAACTACACACACAGTACAGGCAAAGACAAATAACTACACACACACAGTACAGGAAAACACAAATAACTACACACACACAATACAGGAAAAGAAAAATAACTACACACACACAGTACAGGTAAACACAAATAACTACACACACACAATACAGGAAAACACAAAAACCTACACACACACAGTACAGGAAAACACAAATAACTACACACACACAGTACAGGAAAACACAAAAAACTACACACACAGTACAGGAAAGAAAAATAACTACACACACACAATACAGGAAAACACAAATAACTACACACACGTACAGGAAAACACAAATAACTACACACACACAATACAGGAAAACACAAATAACTACACACACAGTACAGGAAAACACAAATAACTACACACACAGTACAGGAAAACAGAAATAACTTCACACACACAGCACAGGGAAACACAAATAACTACACACACACAATACATGAAAACACCAATAACTACACACACAGTACAGGAAAAGACAATTAACTACACACACACAGTACAGGAAAACACGAATAACTACACACACAGTACAGGAAAACACAAAAAACTACACACACACAATACTGGAAAAGACAAATAACTACACACACACAATACAGGAAAACACAAATAACTACACACACGTACAGGAAAAGACAAATAACTACACACACACAATACTGGAAAAGACAAATAACTACACACACAGTACACGAAAAGACAAATAACTACACACAATACAGAAAAAGACAAATAACTACACACACACAATACAGGAAAAGACAAATAACTTCAAACACAATACAGGAAAACACAAATAACTACACACACAGTCCAGGAAAACACAAATAACTACACACACAGTACAGGAAAAGACAAATAACAACACACACACAGTACAGGAAAACACAAATAACTACACACAGTTCAGGAAAACACAAACAACTACACACACAGTACAGGAAAACACAAATAACTACACACACACAGTACAGGAAAACACAAATAACTACACACTCACAATACAGGAAAACACAAATAACGACACACACAGTACAGGAAAACACAAATAACTACAAACACAGTACAGGAAAACACAAATAACGACACACACACAATACAGGGAAAGACAAATAACTACACACACAATACACGAGAAGACAAATAACTACACACACACAATACAGGAAAAGACAAATAACTACACACACACAATACAGGAAAACACAAATAACTACACACACAGTACAGGAAAAGACAAATAACTACACACACAGAACAGGAAAACACAAATAACTACACACACAGTACAGGAAAACACAAATAACTACACACACACAGTACAGGAAAACACAAATAACTACACACACACAATACAGGAAAACACAAATAACGACACACACAGTACAGGAAAACACAAATAACTACACACACACAATACAGGAAAACACAAATAACTACACACACACAATACAGGAAAAGACAAATAACTACACGCACACAGTACAGGAAAACACAAATAACGACACACACACAATACAGGAAAACACAAATAACGACACACACAGTACAGGAAAACACAAATAACTACAAACACAGTACAGGAAAACACAAATAACGACACACACACAATACAGGGAAAGACAAATAACTACACACACAATACACGAAAAGACAAATAACTACACACACACAATACAGGAAAAGACAAATAACTACACACACACAATACAGGAAAACACAAATAACTACACACACAGTACAGGAAAAGACAAATAACTACACACACAGAACAGGAAAACACAAATAACTACACACACAGTACAGGAAAACACAAATAACTACACACACACAGTACAGGAAAACACAAATAACTACACACACACAATACAGGAAAACACAAATAACGACACACACAGTACAGGAAAACACAAATAACTACACACACACAATACAGGAAAACACAAATAACTACACACACAAAATACAGGAAAAGACAAATAACTACACGCACACAGTACAGGAAAACACAAATAACGACACACACAGTACAGAAAAAACACAAATAACGACACACACACAATACAGGGAAAGACAAATAACTACACACACAGTACACGAAAAGACAAATAACTACACACACACAATACAGGAAAACACAAATAACTACACACACACAATACAGGAAAAGACAAATAACTGCACACACACAGTACAGGAAAACACAAATAACTACAAACACAGTACAGGAAAAGACAAATAACGACACACACACAATACAGGGAAAGACAAATAACTACACACACAATACACGAAAGGACAAATAACTACACACACACACAACAGGAAAAGACAAATAACTACACACACACAATACAGGAAAACACAAATAACTACACACACAATACAGGAAAACACAAATAACTACACACACAGTACAGGAAAACACAAATAACTACACACACAGTACAGGAAAACACAAATAACTACACACACAGAGTACAGGAAAACACAAATAACTACACACACACAATACAGGAAAACACAAATAACGACACACAGAGTACAGGAAAAGACAAATAACTACACGCACACAGTACAGGAAAACACAAATAACTACACACACAGTACAAGAAAACACAAATAACTACACACACACAGTAAAGGAAAACACAAATAACTACACACACACAATACAGGAAAACACAAATAACTACACACACACAGTACAGGTAAACACAAATAACTACACACAAACAATACAGGAAAACACAAATAACTACACACACAATACAGGAAAACACAAATAACTACACACAGAGTACAGGAAAAGACAAATAACTACACGCACACAGTACAGGAAAACACAAATAACTACACACACACAGTACAGGAAAAGACAAATAACTACACACACACAGTACAGGAAAACACAAATAACTACACACACACAATACAGGAAAACACAAATAACTACACACACACAGTACAGGTAAACACAAATAACTACACACAAACAATACAGGAAAACACAAATAACTACACACACAATACAGGAAAACACAAATAACTACACAACAGTCCAGGAAAAGACAAATAACTACACACACACAGTACAGGAAAACACAAATAACTACAAACACAGTACAGGAAAAGACAAATAACGACACACACACAATACAGGGAAAGACAAATAACTACACACACAATACACGAAAAGACAAATAACTACACACACACAATACAGGAAAAGACAAATAACTACACACACACAATACAGGAAAACTCAAATAACTACACACACAATACAGGAAAACACAAATAACTACACACACAGAACAGGAAAACGCAAATAACTACACACACACAATACAGGAAAACACAAATAACTACACACACAGTACAAGAAAACACAAATAACTAGACACACACAGTAAAGGAAAACACAAATAACTACACACACAGTACAGGCAAAGACAAATAACTACACACACACAGTACAGGAAAACACAAATAACTACACACACACAATACAGGAAAAGAAAAATAACTACACACACACAGTACAGGTAAACACAAATAACTACACACACACAATACAGGAAAACACAAAAACCTACACACACACAGTACAGGAAAACACAAATAACTACACACACACAGTACAGGAAAACACAAAAAACTACACACACAGTACAGGAAAGAAAAATAACTACACACACACAATACAGGAAAACACAAATAACTACACACACGTACAGGAAAACACAAATAACTACACACACACAATACAGGAAAACACAAATAACTACACACACAGTACAGGAAAACACAAATAACTACACACACAGTACAGGAAAACAGAAATAACTTCACACACACAGCACAGGGAAACACAAATAACTACACACACACAATACATGAAAACACCAATAACTACACACACAGTACAGGAAAAGACAATTAACTACACACACACAGTACAGGAAAACACGAATAACTACACACACAGTACAGGAAAACACAAAAAACTACACACACACAATACTGGAAAAGACAAATAACTACACACACACAATACAGGAAAACACAAATAACTACACACACGTACAGGAAAAGACAAATAACTACACACACACAATACTGGAAAAGACAAATAACTACACACACAGTACACGAAAAGACAAATAACTACACACAATACAGAAAAAGACAAATAACTACACACACACAATACAGGAAAAGACAAATAACTACAAACACAATACAGGAAAACACAAATAACTACACACACAGTCCAGGAAAACACAAATAACTACACACACAGTACAGGAAAAGACAAATAACAACACACACACAGTACAGGAAAACACAAATAACTACACACAGTTCAGGAAAACACAAACAACTACACACACAGTACAGGAAAACACAAATAACTACACACACACAGTACAGGAAAACACAAATAACTACACACTCACAATACAGGAAAACACAAATAACGACACACACAGTACAGGAAAACACAAATAACTACAAACACAGTACAGGAAAACACAAATAACGACACACACACAATACAGGGAAAGACAAATAACTACACACACAATACACGAGAAGACAAATAACTACACACACACAATACAGGAAAAGACAAATAACTACACACACACAATACAGGAAAACACAAATAACTACACACACAGTACAGGAAAAGACAAATAACTACACACACAGAACAGGAAAACACAAATAACTACACACACAGTACAGGAAAACACAAATAACTACACACACACAGTACAGGAAAACACAAATAACTACACACACACAATACAGGAAAACACAAATAACGACACACACAGTACAGGAAAACACAAATAACTACACACACACAATACAGGAAAACACAAATAACTACACACACACAATACAGGAAAAGACAAATAACTACACGCACACAGTACAGGAAAACACAAATAACGACACACACAGTACAGAAAAAACACAAATAACGACACACACACAATACAGGGAAAGACAAATAACTACACACACAGTACACGAAAAGACAAATAACTACACACACACAATACAGGAAAACATAAATAACTACACACACACAATACAGGAAAACACAAATAACTACACACACAATACAGGAAAAGACAAATAACTACACACACAGTACAGGAAAACACAAATAACTACACACACACAGTACAGGAAAACAAAAATAACTACAAACACAGTACAGGAAAAGACAAATAACGACACACAGACAATACAGGGAAAGACAAATAACTACACACACAGAACAGGAAAACACAAATAACTACACACACAGTACAGGAAATCACAAATAACTACACACACACAGTACAGGAAAACACAAATAACTACACACACACAATACAGGAAAACACAAATAACGACACACAGAGTACAGGAAAACACAAATAACTACACACACACAATACAGGAAAACACAAATAACTACACACACACAATACAGGAAAAGACAAATAACTACACGCACACAGTACACGAAAACACAAATAACTACACACACACAATACAGGAAAACACAAATAACTACACACACACAATACAGGAAAACACAAATAACTACACACACAATACAGTAAAACACAAATAACTACACAACAGTACAGGAAAAGACAAATATCTACACACACAGTACAGGAAAACGCAAATAACTACACACACACAATACAGGAAAACACAAATAACTACACACACAATACAGGAAAACACAAATAACTACACACACAATACAGGAAAACACAAATAACTACACACACAGTACAGGAAAAGACAAATAACTACACACACAGTACAGGAAAACACAAATAACTACACACACAGTACAGGAAAACAGAAATAACTACACACACACAGCACAGGGAAACACAAATAACTACACACACACAATACATGAAAACACAAATAACTACACACACAGTACAGGAAAAGAAAATTAACTGCACACACACAATACTGGAAAAGACAAATAACTACACACACACAATACAGGAAAACACAAATAACTACACACACACAATACAGAAAAAGACAAATAACTACACACACACAATACAGGAAAACACAAATAACTACACACACGTACAGGAAAACACAAATAACTACACACACACAATACAGGAAAACACAAATAACTACACTCACAGTACAGGAAAAGACAAATAACTACACACACACAATACTGGAAAAGACAAATAACTACACACACAGTACACGAAAAGAAAAATAACTACACACACACAATACAGAAAAAGACAAATAACTACACACACACACAATACAGGAAAAGACAAATAACTACAAACACAATACAGGAAAACACAAATAACTACACACACAGTACACGAAAACACAAATAACTACACACACACAATACAGGAAAACACAAATAACTACACACACACAATACAGGAAAACACAAATAACTACACACACAATACAGTAAAACACAAATAACTACACAACAGTACAGGAAAAGACAAATAACTACACACACAGTACAGGAAAACGCAAATAACTACACACACACAATACAGGAAAACACAAATAACTACACACACAATACAGGAAAACACAAATAACTACACAACAGTACAGGAAAAGACAAATAACTACACACACAGTACAGGAAAACGCAAATAACTACACACACACAATACAGGAAAACACAAATAACTACACACACAATACAGGAAAACACAAATAACTACACACACAATACAGGAAAACACAAATAACTACACACACAGTACAGGAAAAGACAAATAACTACACACACAGTACAGGAAAACACAAATAACTACACACACAGTACAGGAAAACAGAAATAACTACACACACACAGCACAGGGAAACACAAATAACTACACACACACAATACATGAAAACACAAATAACTACACACACAGTACAGGAAAAGACAATTAACTGCACACACACAGTACAGGAAAACACGAATAACTGCACACACAGTACAGGAAAACACAAAAAACTACACACACAGTACAGGAAAAGACAAAAAACTACACACACACAATACAGGAAAACACAAATAACTACACACACGTACAGGAAAACACAAATAACTACACACACACAATACAGGAAAACACAAATAACTACACACACAGTACAGGAAAAGACAAATAACTACACACACACAATACTGGAAAAGACAAATAACTACACACACAGTACACGAAAAGAAAAATAACTACACACACACAATACAGAAAAAGACAAATAACTACACACACACAATACAGGAAAAGACAAATAACTACAAACACAATACAGGAAAACACAAATAACTACACACACAGTACAGGAAAACACAAATAACTACACACACAGTACAGGAGAAGACAAATAACAACACACACACAGTACAGGAAAACACAAATAACTACACACAGTACAGGAAAACACAAACAACTACACACACAGTACAGGAAAACACAAATAACTACACACACACAGTACAGGAAAACACAAATAACTACACACACACAATACAGGAAAACACAAATAACGACACACACACAGTACAGGAAAACACAAATAACTACACACACACAATACAGGAAAAGACAAATAACTACACGCACACAGTACAGGAAAACACAAATAACTACAAACACAGTACAGGAAAAGACAAATAACGACACACACACAATACAGGGAAAGACAAATAACTACACACACAGTACACGAAAAGACAAATAACTACACACACACAATACAGGAAAAGACAAATAACTACACACACACAATACAGGAAAACACAAATAACTACACACACAGTACAGGAAAAGACAAATAACTACACACACAGAACAGGAAAACACAAATAACTACACACACAGTACAGGAAAACACAAATAACTACACACACACAGTACAGGAAAACAGAAATAACTACACACACACAATACAGGAAAACACAAATAACGACACACACAGTACAGGAAAACACAAATAACTACACACACACAATACAGGAAAACACAAATAACTGCACACACACAATACAGGAAAACACAATTAACTGCACACACAGTACAGGAAAAGACAAATAACTACACACACAGTACAGGAAAACACAAATAACTACACACACAGTACAGGAAAACAGAAATAACTACACACACACAGCACTGGGAAACACAAATAACTACACACACACAATACATGAAAACACAAATAACTACACACACAGTACAGGAAAAGAAAATTAACTGCACACACACAATACTGGAAAAGACAAATAACTACACACACACAATACAGGAAAACACAAATAACTACACACACACAATACAGAAAAAGACAAATAACTACACACACACAATACAGGAAAACACAAATAACTACACACACGTACAGGAAAACACAAATAACTACACACACACAATACAGGAAAACACAAATAACTACACTCACAGTACAGGAAAAGACAAATAACTACACACACACAATACTGGAAAAGACAAATAACTACACACACAGTACACGAAAAGAAAAATAACTACACACACACAATACAGAAAAAGACAAATAACTACACACACACACAATACAGGAAAAGACAAATAACTACAAACACAATACAGGAAAACACAAATAACTACACACACAGTACAGGAAAACACAAATAACTACACACACAGTACAGGAGAAGACAAATAACAACACACACACAGTACAGGAAAACACAAATAACTACACACAGTACAGGAAAACACAAACAACTACACACACAGTACAGGAAAACACAAATAACTACACACACACAGTACAGGAAAACACAAATAACTACACACACACAATACAGGAAAACACAAATAACGACACACACACAGTACAGGAAAACACAAATAACTACACACACACAATACAGGAAAAGACAAATAACTACACGCACACAGTACAGGAAAACACAAATAACTACAAACACAGTACAGGAAAAGACAAATAACTACACGCACACAGTACACGAAAACACAAATAACTACACACACACAATACAGGAAAACACAAATAACTACACACACACAATACAGGAAAACACAAATAACTACACACACAATACAGGAAAACACAAATAACTACACAACAGTACAGGAAAAGACAAATAACTACACACACAGTACAGGAAAACGCAAATAACTACACACACACAATACAGGAAAACACAAATAACTACACACACAATACAGGAAAACACAAATAACTACACACACAATACAGTAAAACACAAATAACTACACAACAGTACAGGAAAAGACAAATAACTACACACACAGTACAGGAAAACGCAAATAACTACACACACACAATACAGGAAAACACAAATAACTACACACACAATACAGGAAAACACAAATAACTACACACACAATACAGGAAAACACAAATAACTACACACACAGTACAGGAAAAGACAAATAACTACACACACAGTACAGGAAAACACAAATAACTACACACACAGTACAGGAAAACAGAAATAACTACACACACACAGCACAGGGAAACACAAATAACTACACACACACAATACATGAAAACACAAATAACTACACACACAGTACAGGAAAAGACAATTAACTGCACACACACAGTACAGGAAAACACGAATAACTGCACACACAGTACAGGAAAACACAAAAAACTACACACACAGTACAGGAAAAGACAAATAACTACACACACACAATACAGGAAAACACAAATAACTACACACACGTACAGGAAAACACAAATAACTACACACACACAATACAGGAAAACACAAATAACTACACACACAGTACAGGAAAAGGCAAATAACTACACACACACAATACTGGAAAAGACAAATAACTACACACACAGTACACGAAAAGAAAAATAACTACACACACACAATACAGAAAAAGACAAATAACTACACACACACAATACAGGAAAAGACAAATAACTACAAACACAATACAGGAAAACACAAATAACTACACACACAGTACAGGAAAACACAAATAACTACACACACAGTACAGGAGAAGACAAATAACAACACACACACAGTACAGGAAAACACAAATAACTACACACAGTACAGGAAAACACAAACAACTACACACACAGTACAGGAAAACACAAATAACTACACACACACAGTACAGGAAAACACAAATAACTACACACACACAATACAGGAAAACACAAATAACGACACACACACAGTACAGGAAAACACAAATAACTACACACACACAATACAGGAAAAGACAAATAACTACACGCACACAGTACAGGAAAACACAAATAACTACAAACACAGTACAGGAAAAGACAAATAACGACACACACACAATACAGGGAAAGACAAATAACTACACACACAGTACACGAAAAGACAAATAACTACACACACACAATACAGGAAAAGACAAATAACTACACACACACAATACAGGAAAACACAAATAACTACACACACAGTACAGGAAAAGACAAATAACTACACACACAGAACAGGAAAACACAAATAACTACACACACAGTACAGGAAAACACAAATAACTACACACACACAGTACAGGAAAACAGAAATAACTACACACACACAATACAGGAAAACACAAATAACGACACACACAGTACAGGAAAACACAAATAACTACACACACAATACAGGAAAACACAAATAACTGCACACACACAATACAGGAAAAGACAAATAACTACACGCACACAGTACAGGAAAACACAAATAACTACACACACAGTACAGAAAAAACACAAATAACGACACACACACAATACAGGGAAAGACAAATAACTACACACACAGTACACGTAAAGACAAGTAACTACACACACACAATACAGGAAAACACAAATAACTACACACACACAATACAGGAAAACACAAATAACTACACACACAATACAGGAAAACACAAATAACTACACAACAGTACAGGAAAAGACAAATAACTACACACACAGTACCGGAAAACACAAATAACTACACACACAGTACAGGAAAACACAAATAACTACACACACACAGCACAGGAAAACACGAATAACTACACACACAGTACAGGAAAACACAAATAACTACACACACAGTACAGGAAAACACAAATAACTACACACACAGTACAGGAAAACACAAAAAACTACACACACAGTACAGGAAAAGACAAATAACTACACACACACAATACAGGAAAACACAAATAACTACACACACGTACACGAAAACACAAATAACTACACACACACAGTACAGGAAAACAGAAATAACTACACACACACAATACAGGAAAAGACAAATAACTTCACGCGCACAGTACAGGAAAACACAAATAACTACACACACAGTACCAGAAAACACAAATAACGACACACACACAATACACGGAAAGACAAATAACTACACACACAGTACACGAAAAGACAAATAACTACACACACACATTACAGGAAAAGACAAATAACTACACACACACAATACAGGAAAACACAAATAACTACACACACAATACAGGAAAACACAAATAACTACACACACAGTACAGGAAAAGACAAATAACTACACACACAGTACAGGAAAACACAAATAACTACACACACAGTACAGGAAAACAGAAATAACTACACACACACAGCACAGGGAAAGACAAATAACTACACACACACAATACAAGAAAACACAAATAACTACACACACAGTACAGGAAAAGACAAATAACTACACACACACAGTACAGGAAAACACGAATAACTACACACACAGTACAGGAAAACACAAAAAACTACACACACAGTACAGGAAAAGACAAATAACTACACACACACAATACAGGAAAACACAAATAACTACACACACGTACAGGAAAACACAAATAACTACACACACACAATACAGGAAAACACAAATAACTACACACACAGTACAGGAAAAGACAATTAACTACACACACACAATACTGGAAAAGACAAATAACTACACACACAGTACAGGAAAAGACAATTAACTACACACACACAATACAGAAAAAGACAAATAACTACACACACACAATACAGGAAAAGACAAATAACTACAAACACAATACAGGAAAACACAAATAACTACACACACAGTACAGGAAACAACAAATAACTATACACACACAGTGCAGGAAAACACAAATAACTACACACACAGTACAGGCAAACACAAATAACTACACACAGTACAGGAAAACACAAACAACTACACACACAGTACAGGAAAACACAAATAACTACACACACACAATACAGGAAAACACAAATAACGACACACACACAGTACAGGAAAACACAAATAACTACACACACACAATACAGGAAAAGACAAATAACTACACGCACACAGTACAGGAAAACACAAATAACTACAAACACAGTACAGGAAAAGACAAAAAACGACACACACACAATACAGGGAAAGACAAATAACTACACACACAGTACACGAAAAGACAAATAACTACACACACACAATACAGGAAAACACAAATAACTACACACACACAATACAGGAAAACACAAATAACTACACACACAATACAGGAAAACACAAATAACTACACACACAGTACAGGAAAAGACAAATAACTACACACACAGAACAGGAAAACACAAATAACTACACACACAGTACAGGAAAACTCAAATAACTACACACACACAATACAGGAAAACACAAATAACTACACACACACAATACAGGAAAACACAAATAACGACACACACAGTACAGGAAAACACAAATAACTACACACACACAATACAGGAAAACACAAATAACTACACACACACAATACAGGAAAAGACAAATAACTACACGCACACAGTACAGGAAAACACAAATAACTACACACACAGTACAGAAAAAACACAAATAACGACACACACACAATACAGGGAAAGACAAATAACTACACACACAGTACATTTAAAGACAAATAACTACACACACACAATACAGGAAAACACTAATAACTACACACACACAATACAGGAAAACACAAATAACTACACACACAATACAGGAAAACACAAATAACTACACACACAATACAGGAAAACACAAATAACTACACACACACAGCACAGGAAAACACGAATAACTACACACACAGTACAGGAAAACACAAATAACTACAAACACAGTACAGGAAAACACGAATAACTACACACACACAGTTCTGGAAAACACGAATAACTACACACACAGTACAGGAAAACAGAAATAACTACACACACAGTACAGGAAAAGACAAATAACTACACACACACAATACAGGAAAACACAAATAACTACACACACGTACAGGAAAACACAAATAACTACACACACACAGTACAGGAAAACACAAATAACTACACACACACAATACAGGAAAAGACAAATAACTACACGCACACAGTACAGGAAAACACAAATAACTACACACACAGTAAAGGAAAACACAAATAACGACACACACACAATACACGGAAAGACAAATAACTACACACACAGTACACGAAAAGACAAATAACTACACACACACAATACAGGAAAAGACAAATAACTACACACACACAATACAGGAAAACACAAATAACTACACACACAGTACAGGAAAAGACAAATAACTACACACACAGTACAGGAAAACACAAATAACTACACACACAGTACAGGAAAACAGAAATAACTACTCACACACAGCACATGGAAACACAAATAACTACACACACACAATACATGAAAACACAAATAACTACACACACAGTACAGGAAAAGACAATTAACTACACACACACAGCACAGGAAAACACGAATAACTACACACACAGTACAGGAAAACACAAAAAACTACACACACAGTACAGGAAAAGACAAATAACTACACACACACAATACAGGAAAACACAAATAACTACACACACGTACAGGAAAACACAAATAACTACACACACACAATACAGGAAAACACAAATAACTACACAGACAGTACAGGAAAAGACAATTAACTACACACACACAATACTGGAAAAGACAAATAACTACACACACAGTACACGAAAAGACAAATAACTACACACACACAATACAGAAAAAGACAAATAACTACACACACACAATACAGGAAAAGACAAATAACTACAAACACAATTCAGGAAAACACAAATAACTACACACACAGTACAGGAAAACACAAATAACTACACACACAGTACAGGAAAAGACAAATAACAACACACACACAGTACAGGAAAACACAAATAACTATACACAGTACAGGAAAACACAAACAACTACACACACAGTACAGGAAAACACAAATAACTACACACACACAGTACAGGAAAACACAAATAACTACACACACACACAATACAGGAAAACACAAATAACGACACACACAGTACAGGAAAACACAAATAACTACACACACACAATACAGGAAAAGACAAATAACTACACGCACACACTACAGGAAAACACAAATAACTACAAACACAGTACAGGAAAAGACAAATAACGACACACACACACAATACAGGGAAAGACAAATAACTACACACACAGTACACGAAAAGACAAATAACTACACACACACAATACAGGAAAAGACAAATAACTGCACACACACAATACAGGAAAACACAAATAACTACACACACAGTACAGGAAAACACAAATAACTACACACACACAATACAGGAAAACACAAATAACTACACACACAGTACAGGAAAAGACAATTAACTACACACACACAATACTGGAAAAGACAAATAACTACACACACAGAACACGAAAAGACAAATAACTACACACACACAATACAGAAAAAGACAAATAACTACACACACACAATACAGGAAAAGACAAATAACTACAAACACAATACAGGAAAACACAAATAACTACACACACAGTACAGGAAAACACAAATAACTACACACACAGTACAGGAAAAGACAAATAACAACACACACACAGTACAGGAAAACACAAATAACTACACACAGTACAGGAAAACACAAACAACTACACACACAGTACAGGAAAACACAAATAACTACACACACACAGTACAGGAAAACACAAATAACTACACACACAATACAGGAAAACACAAATAACGACACACACAGTACAGGAAAACACAAATAACTACACACACACAATACAGGAAAAGACAAATAACTACACGCACACAGTACAGGAAAACACAAATAACTACAAACACAGTACAGGAAAAGACAAATAACGACACACACACACAATACAGGGAAAGACAAATAACTACACACACAGTACACGAAAAGACAAATAACTACACACACACAATACAGGAAAAGACAAATAACTGCCCACACGCAATACAGGAAAACACAAATAACTACACACACAGTACAGGAAAAGACAAATAACAACACACAGAGAACAGGAAAACACAAATAACTACACACACAGTACAGGAAAACACAAATAACTACACACACACAGTACAGGAAAACACAAATAACTACACACACACAATACAGGAAAACACAAATAACGACACACACAGTACAGGAAAACACAAATAACTACACACACACAATACAGGAAAACACAAATAACTACACACACACAATACAGGAAAAGACAAATAACTACACGCACACAGTACAGGAAAACACAAATAACTGCACACACAGTACAGAAAAAACACAAATAACGACAAACACACAATACAGGGAAAGACAAATAACTACACACACAGGACACGAAAAGACAAATAACTACACACACACAATACAGGAAAACACAAATAACTACACACACACAATACAGGAAAACACAAATAACTACACACACAATACAGGAAAACACTAATGACTACACAACAGTACAGGAAAAGACAAATAACTACACACACAGTACAGGAAAACACAAATAACTACACACACAGTACAGGAAAACACAAATAACTACACACACACAGCACAGGAAAACACGATTAACTACACACACAGTACAGGAAAACACAAATAGCTACACACACAGTACAGGAAAACACGAATAACTACACACACACAGTACAGGAAAACACGAATAACTACACACACAGTACAGGAAAAGACAAATAACTACACAAACACAAAACAGGAAAACACAAATAACTACACACACGTACAGGAAAACACAAATAACTACACACACACAGTACAGGAAAACACAAATAACTACACACACAGTACAGGAAAAGACAATTAACTACACACACACAATACTGGTAAAGACAAATAACTACACACACAGTACACGAAAAGACAAATAACTACACACACACAATACAGAAAAAGACAAATAACTACACACACACAATACAGGAAAAGACAAATAACTACAAACACAATACAGGAAAACACAAATAACTACACACACAGTACAGGAAAACAAAAATAACTACACACACAGTACAGGAGAAGACAAATAACAACACACAAAGTACAGGAAAACACAAATAACTACACACACACAATACAGGAAAACACAAATAACTACACACACAGTACAGGAAAATATAAATAACTACACACACAGTACAGGAAAACACAAATAACTACACACACACAGTACAGGAAAACACAAATAACTACACACACACAGTACAGGAAAACACAAATAACTACACACACACAATACAGGAAAACACAAATAGCTACACACACACAATAAAGGAAAACACAAATAACTACACACACACAGTACAGGAAAACACAAATAACTACACACACAGAGTACAGGAAAACACAAATAACTACACACACACAGTACAGGAAAACACAAATAACTACACACACACAGTACAGGAAAACACAAATAACTACACACACACAATACAGGAAAACACAAATAACTACACACACACAATACAAGAAAACACAAATAACTACACACACACAGTACAGGAAAACACAAATAACTACACACATAGTACAGGAAAAGACAAATAACTATACACACAATACAGGAAAAGACAAATAACGACACACACACAGTACAGGAAACGACAAATAACTACACACCCACAGTACAGGAAAACACAAATAACTACACACACAGTACAGGAAAACACAAATATCTGCACACACACAGTACAGGAAAACACAAATAACTACACACACACAATACAGGAAAACACAAATAACTACACACACAATACAGGAAAACACAAATAACTACACACACACAATAAAGGAAAAGACAAATAACTACACACACTATACAGGGAAAGACCAATAACTACACACACAGTACAGGAAAACACAAATAACTACACCCACACAGCACAGGGAAACACAAATAACTACACACACACAATACATGAAAACACAAATAACTACACACACAGTACAGGAAAACACAAATAACTACAAACACAATACAGGAAAAGACAAATAACGACACACACACACAATACAGTGAAAAACAAATAACTACACACACAGTACACGAAAAGACAAATAACTACACACACACAATACAGGAAAAGACAAATAACTGGACACACACAATACAGGAAAACACAAATAACTACACACACAGTACAGGAAAACACAAATAACTACACACACACAATACAGGAAAACACAAATAACTACACACACAGTACAGGAAAAGACAATTAACTACACACACACAATACTGGAAAAGACAAATAACTACACACACAGTACACGAAAAGACAAATAACTACACACACACAATACAGAAAAAGAAAAATAACTACACACACACAAAACAGGAAAAGACAAATAACTACAAACACAATACAGGAAAACACAAATAACTACACACACAGTACAGGAAAACACAAATAACTACACACACAGAACAGGAAAAGACAAATAACAATACACACACAGTACAGGAAAACACAAATAACTACACACAGTACAGGAAAACACAAACAACTACACACACAGTACAGGAAAACACAAATAACTACACACACACAGTACAGGAAAACACAAATAACTACACACACACACAATACAGGAAAACACAAATAACGACACACACAGTACAGGAAAACACAAATAACTACACACACACAATACAGGAAAAGACAAATAACTACACGCACACAGTACAGGAAAACACAAATAACTACAAACACAGTACAGGAAAAGACAAATAACGACACACACACACAATACAGGGAAAGACAAATAACTACACACACAGTACACGAAAAGACAAATAACTACACACACACAATACAGGAAAAGACAAATAACTGCACACACACAATACAGGAAAACACAAATAACTACACACACAGTACAGGAAAAGACAAATAACAACACACAGAGAACAGGAAAACACAAATAACTACACACACAGTACAGGAAAACACAAATAACAACACACACACAGTACAGGAAAACACAAATAACTACACACACACAATACAGGAAAACACAAATAACGACACACACAGTACAGGAAAACACAAATAACTACACACACACAATACAGGAAAACACAAATAACTACACACATAGTACCGGAAAAGACAATTAACTACACACTCACAATACAGGAAAAGACAAATAACTACACACACAGTACACGAAAAGACAAATAACTACACACACACATTACAGGAAAACACAAATAACTACACACACATAATACAGGAAAAGACAAATAACTACACACGCAATACAGGAAAACACAAACAACTACACACACAGGACAGGAAAACACAAATAACTACACACACACAGTACAGGAAAGGACAAATATCTACACACAAAGTACAGGAAAACACAAATAACGACACACAGTACAGGAAAACACAAATAACTACACACACACAGCTCAGGGAAACACAAATAACTACACACACACAATACAGGAAAACACAAATAACTACACACACAGTCCAGGAAAACACAAATAACTACACACACACAGTACAGGAAAACACAAATAACTACACACACATTACAGGAAAACACAAACAACTACACACACAGTACAGGAAAACACAAATAACTACACACAGACAGTACAGGAAAACACAAATAACTAGACACACACAGGACAGGAAAACACAAATAACTACACACACAGTACAGGAAAAGACAAATAACGACACACACACAGTACAGGAAAACACAAATAACTACACACACAATACAGGAAAAGACAAATAACTACACACACACAGTACAGGAAAACACAAATAACTACACACACACAGTACAGGAAAACACAAATAACTACACACACAGTACAGGAAAAGACAAATAACGACACACACAATACAGGAAAAGACAAATAACGACACACACACAGTACAGGAAACGACAAATAACTACACGCACACAGTACAGGAAAACACAAATAACTACACACACAGTACAGGAAAACACAAATAACTACACACACAGTACAGGAAAACACAAGTAACTACACACACAGTACAGGAAAAGACAAACAACTGCACACAGAATACAGGAAAAGACAAATTATTACACACACACAGTACAGGAAAACACAAATAACTACACACACACAGTACAGGAAAACACAAGTAACCACACACACAGTACAGGAAAACACAAATAACTACACACACAGTACAGGAAAAGACAAACAACTGCACACAGAATACAGGAAAAGACAAATTATTACACACACACAATACAGGAAAACACAAATAACTACACACACAGTACAGGAAAAGACAAATAACCACACACACAGTACAGGAAAACACAAATAACTACACACACACAATACAGGAAAAGACAAATAACTACACACACACAACGCAGGAAAACACAAATAACTACACACACACAGTACAGGAAAACACAAATACCTACACACACAATACAGGAAAACACAAATAACTACACACACACAATACAGGAAAACACAAATAACTACACACAAACAGTACAGGAAAACACAAATAACTGCACACACACAGTACAGGAAAACACAAATAACTACACACACACAGTACAGGAAAACAGAAATAACTACACACACAGTACAGGAAAAGACAAATCACTACACACACACAAGACAGGAAAACACAAATAACGGCACACACAGTACAGGAAAACACAAATAACTACACACACACAATACAGGAAAAGACAAATAACGACACACACACAGTACCGGAAACGACAAATAACTACAAACACACAGTACAGGAAAACAGAAATAACTACACACACAGTACAGGAAGAGACAAATCACTACACACACACAAGACAGGAAAACACAAATAACGGCACACACAGTACAGGAAAACACAAATAACTACACACACACAATACAGGAAAACACAAATAACTACACACACACAGTCCAGGAAAACACAAATAACAACACACACAATACAGGAAAACACAAATAACGACACACACACAATACAGGGAAAGACAAATAACTACACACACAGTACACGAAAAGACAAATAACTACACACACACAATACAGGAAAAGACAAATAACTACACACACACAATACAGGAAAAGACAAATAATTACACACACAATACAGGAAAACACAAATAACTACACACACAGTACAGGAAAAGACAAATAACTACACACACGGTGCAGGAAAACACAAATAACTACACACACAGTACAGGAAAACACAAATAACTACACACACACAGCACAGGAAAACACAAATAACTACACACACAGTACAGGAAAACACAAATAACTACACACACACAGGACAGGAAAACACGAATAACTACACACACAGTCCAGGAAAACACAAAAAACTACACACACAGTACAGGAAAAGACAAATAACTACACACACACAATACAGGAAAACACAAATAACGACACACATGTACAGGAAAACACAAATAACTACACACACACAATACAGGAAAACACAAATAACTACACACATAGTACCGGAAAAGACAATTAACTACACACACACAATACAGGAAAAGACAAATAACTACACACACAGTACACGAAAAGACAAATAACTACACACACACATTACAGGAAAACACAAATAACTACACACACACAATACAGGAAAAGACAAATAACTACACACGCAATACAGGAAAACACAAACAACTACACACACAGTACAGGAAAACACAAATAACTACACACACAGTACAGGAAAAGACAAATATCTACACACAAAGTACAGGAAAACACAAATAACGACACACAGTACAGGAAAACACAAATAACTACACACACACAGCACAGGGAAACACAAATAACTACACACACACAATACAGGAAAACACAAATAACTACACACACAGTCCAGGAAAACACAAATAACTACACACACACAGTACAGGAAAACACAAATAACTACACACACATTACAGGAAAACACAAACAACTACACACACAGTACAGGAAAACACAAATAACTACACACAGACAGTACCGGAAAACACAAATAACTAGACACACACAGGACAGGAAAACACAAATAACTACACACACAGTACAGGAAAAGACAAATAACGACACACACACAGTACAGGAAAACATAAATAACTACACACACAATACAGGAAAAGACAAATAACTACACACACACAGTACAGGAAAACACAAATAACTACACGCACACACAGTACAGGAAAAGACAAATAACTACACACACACAATACAGGAAAACACAAATAACTACACACAGACAGTACAGGAAAACACAAATAACTACACACACACCGTACAGGAAAACAGAAATAACTACACACACTCAATACAGGAAAACACAAATAACTACACACACACAATACAGGAAAACACAAATAACTACACACACAGTACAGGAAAACACAAATAACTACACACACAGTACAGGAAAAGACAAACAACTGCACACAGGATACAGGAAAAGACAAATTATTACACACACACAATACAGGAAAACACAAATAACTACACACACAGTACAGGAAAAGACAAATAACCACACACACAGTACAGGAAAACACAAATAACTACACACACACAATACAGGAAAAGACAAATAACTACACACACACAACGCAGGAAAACACAAATAACTACACACACACAGTACAGGAAAACACAAATAACTACACACACAATACAGGAAAAGACAAGTAACTACACACACACAGTACCGGAAAACACAAATAACTACACACACACAGTACCGGAAAAGACAAATAACTACACACACAGTACAGGAAAACACAAATAACTACACACACAGTACTGGAAAACACAAATAACTACACACACACAGTACAGGAAAAGACAAATAGCTACACACACAGTACAGGAAAAGACAAATAACTACATACACACAGCACAGGAAAACACAAATAACTACACACACAGTACAGGAAAACACAAATAACTACACACACACAATACAGGAAAACACAAATAACGACACACACACAGGACAGGAAAACACAAATAACTACACACACACAGTACCGGAAAACACAAATAACTAGACACACACAGGACAGGAAAACACAAATAACTACACACACAGTACAGGAAAAGACAAATAACTACACACAATACAGGAAAACACAAATAACTACACACACATTACAGGAAAACACAAACAACTACACACAAAGTACAGGAAAACACAAATAACTACACACACACAGTACAGGAAAACACAAATAACTAGACACACACAGGACAGGAAAACACAAATAACTACACACACAGTACAGGAAAAGACAAATAACGACACACACACAGTACAGGAAAACACAAATAACTACACACACAATACAGGAAAAGACAAATAACTAGACACACACAGGACAGGAAAACACAAATAACTACACACACACACAGTACAGGAAAAGACAAATAACTACACACACACAATACAGGAAAACACAAATAACTACACACACACAGTACAGGAAAACACAAATAACTACACACACAATACAGGAAAACAGAAATAACTACACACACTCAATACAGGAAAACACAAATAACTACACACACACAATACAGGAAAACACAAATAACTACACACACAGTATTGGAAAACACAAATAACTACACACACACAATACAGGAAAAGACAAATAACTACACACACACAACGCAGGAAAAGACAAATAACTACACACACACAACGCAGGAAAACACAAATAACTACACACACAATACAGGAAAACACAAATAACTACACACACACAGTACAGGAAAAGACAAGTAGCTACACACACACAGTACCGGAAAACACAAATAACTACACACACACAGTACCGGAATAGACAAATAACTACACACACAATACAGAAAACACAAATAACTACACACACAGTACAGGAAAACACAAATAACTACACACACACACTACAGGAAAACACAAAGAACTACACACACAGTACAGCAAAACACAAATAACTACACACACACAGTACCGGAATAGACAAATAACTACACACACAATACAGAAAACACAAATAACTACACACACAGTACAGGAAAACACAAATAACTACACACACACAGTACAGGAAAACACAAATAACTACACACACAGTACAGCAAAACACAAATAACTACACTCACACAGTACAGGAAAAGACAAATAACTACACACACAGTACAGGAAAAGACAAATAACTACATACACACAATACAGGAAAACACAAATAACTACACACACAGTACAGGAAAACACAAATAACTGCAGACACACAGTACAGGAAAACACAAATAACTACACACACACAATACAGGAAAACACAAATAACTACACACACACAGTACAGGAAAACACAAATAACTACACACACACAATACAGGATAACACAAATAACTACACACACAATACAGGAAAACACAAATAACTACACACACACAGTACAGGAAAACACAAATAACTACACACACACAGTACAGGAAAACACAAATAACTACACACACAGTACAGGAAAAGACAAATAACGACACACACAATACAGGAAAAGACAAATAACGACACACACACAGTACAGGAAACGACAAATAACTACACGCACACAGTACAGGAAAACACAAATAACTACACACACAGTACAGGAAAACACAAATAACTACACACACACAATACAGGAAAACACAAATAACTACACACACACAATACAGGAAAACACAAATAACGACACACACAGTACAGGAAAACACAAATAACTACACACAGACAATACAGGAAAACACAAATAACTACACACACACAATACAGGAAAAGACAAATAGCAACACGCACACAGTACAGGAAAACACAAATAACGACACACACACAATACACGGAAAGACAAATAACTACACACACAGTACCCGAAAAGACAAATAACTACACACACACAATACAGGAAAAGACAAATAACTACACACACACAATACAGGAAAACACAAATAACTACACACACAATACAGGAAAACACAATTAACTGCACACACAGTACAGGAAAAGACAAATAACTACACACACAATACAGAAAACACAAATAACTACACACACAGTACAGGAAAACAGTAATAACTACACACACACAGCACAGGGAAACACAAATAACTACACACACACAATACATGAAAACACCAATAACTACACACACAGTACAGGAAAAGACAATTAACTACACACACACAGTACAGGAAAACACGAATAACTACACACACAGTACAGGAAAACACAAATAACTACACACACACAATACTGGAAAAGACAAATAACTACACACAATACAGGAAAACACAAATAACTACACACACATTACAGGAAAACACAAACAACTACACACACAGTACAGGAAAACACGAATAACTACACACACAGGACAGGAAAACACAAATAACTACACACACAGTACAGGAAAAGACAAATAACTACACACAATACAGGAAAACACAAATAACTACACACACATTACAGGAAAACACAAACAACTACACACAAAGTACAGGAAAACACAAATAACTACACACACACAGTACAGGAAAACACAAATAACTAGACACACACAGGACAGGAAAACACAAATAACTACACACACAGTACAGGAAAAGACAAATAACGACACACACACAGTACAGGAAAACACAAATAACTACACACACAATACAGGAAAAGACAAATAACTAGACACACACAGGACAGGAAAACACAAATAACTACACACACACACAGTACAGGAAAAGACAAATAACTACACACACACAATACAGGAAAACACAAATAACTACACACACACAGTACAGGAAAACACAAATAACTACACACACAATACAGGAAAACAGAAATAACTACACACACTCAATACAGGAAAACACAAATAACTACACACACACAATACAGGAAAACACAAATAACTACACACACAGTATTGGAAAACACAAATAACTACACACACACAATACAGGAAAAGACAAATAACTACACACACACAACGCAGGAAAAGACAAATAACTACACACACACAACGCAGGAAAACACAAATAACTACACACACAATACAGGAAAACACAAATAACTACACACACACAGAACAGGAAAAGACAAGTAGCTACACACACACAGTACCGGAAAACACAAATAACTACACACACACAGTACCGGAATAGACAAATAACTACACACACAATACAGAAAACACAAATAACTACACACACAGTACAGGAAAACACAAATAACTACACACACACACTACAGGAAAACACAAAGAACTACACACACAGTACAGCAAAACACAAATAACTACACACACACAGTACCGGAATAGACAAATAACTACACACACAATACAGAAAACACAAATAACTACACACACAGTACAGGAAAAGACAAATAACGACACACACACAGTACAGGAAAACATAAATAACTACACACACAATACAGGAAAAGACAAATAACTACACACACACAGTACAGGAAAACACAAATAACTACACGCACACACAGTACAGGAAAAGACAAATAACTACACACACACAATACAGGAAAACACAAATAACTACACACAGACAGTACAGGAAAACACAAATAACTACACACACACCTTACAGGAAAACAGAAATAACTACACACACTCAATACAGGAAAACACAAATAACTACACACACACAATACAGGAAAACACAAATAACTACACACACAGTACAGGAAAACACAAATAACTACACACACAGTACAGGAAAAGACAAACAACTGCACACAGGATACAGGAAAAGACAAATTATTACACACACACAATACAGGAAAACACAAATAACTACACACACAGTACAGGAAAAGACAAATAACCACACACACAGTACAGGAAAACACAAATAACTACACACACACAATACAGGAAAAGACAAATAACTACACACACACAACGCAGGAAAACACAAATAACTACACACACACAGTACAGGAAAACACAAATAACTACACACACAATACAGGAAAAGACAAGTAACTACACACACACAGTACCGGAAAACACAAATAACTACACACACACAGTACCGGAAAAGACAAATAACTACACACACAGTACAGGAAAACACAAATAACTACACACACAGTACTGGAAAACACAAATAACTACACACACACAGTACAGGAAAAGACAAATAGCTACACACACAGTACAGGAAAAGACAAATAACTACATACACACAGCACAGGAAAACACAAATAACTACACACACAGTACAGGAAAACACAAATAACTACACACACACAATACAGGAAAACACAAATAACGACACACACACAGGACAGGAAAACACAAATAACTACACACACACAGTACCGGAAAACACAAATAACTAGACACACACAGGACAGGAAAACACAAATAACTACACACACAGTACAGGAAAAGACAAATAACTACACACAATACAGGAAAACACAAATAACTACACACACATTACAGGAAAACACAAACAACTACACACAAAGTACAGGAAAACACAAATAACTACACACACACAGTACAGGAAAACACAAATAACTAGACACACACAGGACAGGAAAACACAAATAACTACACACACAGTACAGGAAAAGACAAATAACGACACACACACAGTACAGGAAAACACAAATAACTACACACACAATACAGGAAAAGACAAATAACTAGACACACACAGGACAGGAAAACACAAATAACTACACACGCACACAGTACAGGAAAAGACAAATAACTACACACACACAATACAGGAAAACACAAATAACTACACACACACAGTACAGGAAAACACAAATAACTACACACACAATACAGGAAAACAGAAATAACTACACACACTCAATACAGGAAAACACAAATAACTACACACACACAATACAGGAAAACACCAATAACTACACACACAGTATTGGAAAACACAAATAACTACACACACACAATACAGGAAAAGACAAATAACTACACACACACAACGCAGGAAAAGACAAATAACTACACACACACAACGCAGGAAAACACAAATAACTACACACACAATACAGGAAAACACAAATAACTACACACACACAGTACAGGAAAAGACAAGTAGCTACACACACACAGTACCGGAAAACACAAATAACTACACACACACAGTACCGGAATAGACAAATAACTACACACACAATACAGAAAACACAAATAACTACACACACAGTACAGGAAAACACAAATAACTACACACACACACTACAGGAAAACACAAAGAACTACACACACAGTACAGCAAAACACAAATAACTACACACACACAGTACCGGAATAGACAAATAACTACACACACAATACAGAAAACACAAATAACTACACACACAGTACAGGAAAACACAAATAACTACACACACACAGTACAGGGAAACACAAATAACTACACACACAGTACAGCAAAACACAAATAACTACACTCACACAGTACAGGAAAAGACAAATAACTACACACACAGTACAGGAAAAGATAAATAACTACATACACACAATACAGGAAAACACAAATAACTACACACACAGTACAGGAAAACACAAATAACTGCAGACACACAGTACAGGAAAACACAAATAACTACACACACACAATACAGGAAAACACAAATAACTACACACACACAGTACAGGAAAACACAAATAACTACACACACACAATACAGGAAAACACAAATAACTACACACACAATACAGGAAAACACAAATAACTACACACACACAGTACAGGAAAACACAAATAACTACACACACACAGTACAGGAAAACACAAATAACTACACACACAGTACAGGAAAAGACAAATAACGACACACACAATACAGGAAAAGACAAATAACGACACACACACAGTACAGGAAACGACAAATAACTACACGCACACAGTACAGGAAAACACAAATAACTACACACACAGTACAGGAAAACACAAATAACTACACACACACAATACAGGAAAACACAAATAACTACACACACACAATACAGGAAAACACAAATAACGACACACACAGTACAGGAAAACACAAATAACTACACACAGACAATACAGGAAAACACAAATAACTACACACACACAATACAGGAAAAGACAAATAGCAACACACACACAGTACAGGAAAACACAAATAACGACACACACACAATACACGGAAAGACAAATAACTACACACACAGTACCCGAAAAGACAAATAACTACACACACACAATACAGGAAAAGACAAATAACTACACACACACAATACAGGAAAACACAAATAACTACACACACAATACAGGAAAACACAATTAACTGCACACACAGTACAGGAAAAGACAAATAACTACACACACAATACAGAAAACACAAATAACTACACACACAGTACAGGAAAACAGAAATAACTACACACACACAGCACAGGGAAACACAAATAACTACACACACACAATACATGAAAACACCAATAACTACACACACAGTACAGGAAAAGACAATTAACTACACACACACAGTACAGGAAAACACGAATAACTACACACACAGTACAGGAAAACACAAATAACTACACACACACAATACTGGAAAAGACAAATAACTACACACAATACAGGAAAACACAAATAACTACACACACATTACAGGAAAACACAAACAACTACACACACAGTACAGGAAAACACGAATAACTACACACACAGGACAGGAAAACACAAATAACTACACACACAGTACAGGAAAAGACAAATAACTACACACAATACAGGAAAACACAAATAACTACACACACATTACAGGAAAACACAAACAACTACACACAAAGTACAGGAAAACACAAATAACTACACACACACAGTACAGGAAAACACAAATAACTAGACACACACAGGACAGGAAAACACAAATAACTACACACACAGTACAGGAAAAGACAAATAACGACACACACACAGTACAGGAAAACACAAATAACTACACACACAATACAGGAAAAGACAAATAACTAGACACACACAGGACAGGAAAACACAAATAACTACACACACACACAGTACAGGAAAAGACAAATAACTACACACACACAATACAGGAAAAGACAAATAACTACACACACACAGTACAGGAAAACACAAATAACTACACACACAATACAGGAAAACAGAAATAACTACACACACTCAATACAGGAAAACACAAATAACTACACACACACAATACAGGAAAACACAAATAACTACACACACAGTATTGGAAAACACAAATAACTACACACACACAATACAGGAAAAGACAAATAACTACACACACACAACGCAGGAAAAGACAAATAACTACACACACACAACGCAGGAAAACACAAATAACTACACACACAATACAGGAAAACACAAATAACTACACACACACAGAACAGGAAAAGACAAGTAGCTACACACACACAGTACCGGAAAACACAAATAACTACACACACACAGTACCGGAATAGACAAATAACTACACACACAATACAGAAAACACAAATAACTACACACACAGTACAGGAAAACACAAATAACTACACACACACACTACAGGAAAACACAAAGAACTACACACACAGTACAGCAAAACACAAATAACTACACACACACAGTACCGGAATAGACAAATAACTACACACACAATACAGAAAACACAAATAACTACACACACAGTACAGGAAAACACAAATAACTACACACACACAGTACAGGAAAACACAAAGAACTACACACACAGTACAGCAAAACACAAATAACTACACTCACACAGTACAGGAAAAGACAAATAACTACACACACAGTACAGGAAAAGACAAATAACTACATACACACAGTTGAGGAGAACACAAATAACTACACACACAGTACAGGAAAACACAAATAACTGCAGACACACAGTACAGGAAAACACAAATAACTACACACACACAATACAGGAAAACACAAATAACTACACACACACAGTACAGGAAAACACAAATAACTACACACACACAATACAGGAAAACACAAATAACTACACACAGTACAGGAAAAGACAATTAACTACACACACACAGTACAGGAAAACACAAATATCTACACACACACAGTACAGGAAAACACAAATAACTACACACACAGTACAGGAAAAGACAAATAACGACACACACAATACAGGAAAAGACAAATAACGACACACACACAGTACAGGAAACGACAAATAACTACACGCACACAGTACAGGAAAACACAAATAACTACACACACAGTACAGGAAAACACAAATAACTACACACACACAATACAGGAAAAGACAAATAACTACACACACACAATACAGGAAAACACAAATAACGACACACACAGTACAGGAAAACACAAATAACTACACACAGACAATACAGGAAAACACAAATAACTACACACACACAATACAGGAAAAGACAAATAGCAACACGCACACAGTACAGGAAAACACAAATAACGACACACACACAATACACGGAAAGACAAATAACTACACACACAGTACCCGAAAAGACAAATAACTACACACACACAATACAGGAAAAGACAAATAACTACACACACACAATACAGGAAAACACAAATAACTACACACACAATACAGGAAAACACAATTAACTGCACACACAGTACAGGAAAAGACAAATAACTACACACACAGTACAGGAAAACACAAATAACTACACACACAGTACAGGAAAACAGAAATAACTACACACACACAGCACAGGGAAACACAAATAACTACACACACACAATACATGAAAACACCAATAACTACACACACAGTACAGGAAAAGACAATTAACTACACACACACAGTACAGGAAAACACGAATAACTACACACACAGTACAGGAAAACACAAATAACTACACACACACAATACTGGAAAAGACAAATAACTACACACACACAATACAGGAAAACACAAATAACTACACACACGTACAGGAAAAGACAAATAACTACACACACACAATACTGGAAAAGACAAATAACTACACACACAGTACACGAAAAGACAAATAACTACACACAATACAGAAAAAGACAAATAACTACACACACACAATACAGGAAAAGACAAATAACTACAAACACAATACAGGAAAACACAAATAACTACACACACAGTACAGGAAAACACAAATAACTACACACACAGTACAGGAAAAGACAAATAACAACACACACACAGTACAGGAAAACACAAATAACTACACACAGTACAGGAAAACACAAACAACTACACACACAGTACAGGAAAACACAAATAACTACACACACACAGTACAGGAAAACACAAATAACTACACACACACAATACAGGAAAACACAAATAACGACACACACAGTACAGGAAAACACAAATAACTACAAACACAGTACAGGAAAACACAAATAACGACACACACACAATACAGGGAAAGACAAATAACTACACACACAATACACGAAAAGACAAATAACAACACACACACAATACAGGAAAAGACAAATAACTACACACACACAATACAGGAAAACACAAATAACTACACACACAGTACAGGAAAAGACAAATAACTACATACACAGAACAGGAAAACACAAATAACTACACACACAGTACAGGAAAACACAAATAACTACACACACACAGTACAGGAAAACACAAATAACTACACACACACAATACAGGAAAACACAAATAACGACACACACAGTACAGGAAAACACAAATAACTACGCACACACAATACAGGAAAACACAAATAACTACACACACACAATACAGGAAAAGACAAATAACTACACGCACACAGTACAGGAAAACACAAATAACGACACACACAGTACAGAAAAAACACAAATAACGACACACACACAATACAGGGAAAGACAAATAACTACACACACAGTACACGAAAAGACAAATAACTACACACACACAATACAGGAAAACACAAATAACTACACACACACAATACAGGAAAACACAAATAACTACACACACAATACAGGAAAACACAAATTACTACACAACAGTACAGGAAAAGACAAATAACTGCACACACACAGTACAGGAAAACACAAATAACTACAAACACAGTACAGGAAAAGACAAATAACGACACACACACAATACAGGGAAAGACAAATAACTACACACACAATACACGAAAAGACAAATAACTACACACACACAATACAGGAAAACACAAATAACTACACACACACAATACAGGAAAACACAAATAACTACACACACAGTACAGGAAAAGACAAATAACTACATACACAGAACAGGAAAACACAAATAACTACACACACAGTACAGGAAAACACAAATAACTACACACACACAGTACAGGAAAACACAAATAACTACACACACACAATACAGGAAAACACAAATAACGACACACACAGTACAGGAAAACACAAATAACTACGCACACACAATACAGGAAAACACAAATAACTACACACACACAATACAGGAAAAGACAAATAACTACACGCACACAGTACAGGAAAACACAAATAACGACACACACAGTACAGAAAAAACACAAATAACGACACACACACAATACAGGGAAAGACAAATAACTACACACACAGTACACGAAAAGACAAATAACTACACACACACAATACAGGAAAACACAAATAACTACACACACACAATACAGGAAAACACAAATAACTACACACACAATACAGGAAAACACAAATAACTACACACACAGTACAGGAAAAGACAAATAACTACACACACAGTACAGGAAAACACAAATAACGACACACACAGTACAGAAAAAACACAAATAACGACACACACACAATACAGGGAAAGACAAATAACTACACACACAGTACACGAAAAGACAAATAACTACACACACACAATACAGGAAAACACAAATAACTACACACACACAATACAGGAAAACACAAATAACTACACACACAATACAGGAAAACACAAATAACTACACAACAGTACAGGAAAAGACAAATAACTGCACACACACAGTACAGGAAAACACAAATAACTACAAACACAGTACAGGAAAAGACAAATAACGACACACACACAATACAGGGAAAGACAAATAACTACACACACATACACGAAAAGACAAATAACTACACACACACAATACAGGAAAAGACAAATAACTACACACACACAATACAGGAAAACACAAATAACTACACACACAATACAGGAAAACACAAATAACTACACACACAGAACAGGAAAACACAAATAACTACACACACAGTACAGGAAAACACAAATAACTACACACACACAGTACAGGAAAACACAAATAACTACCCACACACAATACAGGAAAACACAAATAACGACACACAGAGTACAGGAAAAGACAAATAACTACACGCACACAGTACAGGAAAACACAAATAACTACACACACAGTACAAGAAAACACAAATAACTACACACACACAGTAAAGGAAAACACAAATAACTACACACACAGTACAGGAAAAGACAAATAACTACACACACACAGTACAGGAAAACACAAATAACTACACACACACAATACAGGAAAACACAAATAACTACACACACACAGTACAGGTAAACACAAATAACTACACACACACAATACAGGAAAACACAAATAACTACACACACAATACAGGAAAACACAAATAACTACACACACAATACAGGAAAACACAAATAACTACACAACAGTACAGGAAAAGACAAATAACTACACACACACAGTACAGGAAAACACAAATAACTACAAACACAGTACAGGAAAAGACAAATAACGACACACACACAATACAGGAAAAGACAAATAACTACACACACAATACACGAAAAGACAAATAACTACACACACACAATACAGGAAAAGACAAATAACTACACCCACACAATACAGGAAAACACAAATAACTACACACACAATACAGGAAAACACAAATAACTACACACACAGAACAGGAAAACACAAATAACTACACACACAGTACAGGAAAACACAAATAACTACACACACACAGTACAGGAAAACACAAATAACTACACACACACAATACAGGAAAACACAAATAACTACACACACACAATACAGGAAAAGACAAATAACTACACGCACACAGTACAGGAAAACACAAATAACTACACACACAGTACAGAAAAAACACAAATAACGACACACACACAATACAGGGAAAGACAAATAACTACACTCACAGTACACAAAAAGACAAATAACTACACACACACAATACAGGAAAACACAAATAACTATACACACACAATACAGGAAAACACAAATAACTACACACACAATACAGTAAAACACAAATAACTACACAACAGTACAGGAAAAGACAAATAACTACACACACAGTACAGGAAAACGCAAATAACTACACACACACAATACAGGAAAACACAAATAACTACACACACAGTACAAGAAAACACAAATAACTAGACACACACAGTAAAGGAAAACACAAATAACTACACACACAGTACAGGCAAAGACAAATAACTACACACACACAGTACAGGAAAACACAAATAACTACACACACACAATACAGGAAAACACAAATAACTACACACACACAGTACAGGTAAACACAAATAACTACACACACACAATACAGGAAAACACAAAAACCTACACACACACAGTACAGGAAAACACAAATAACTACACACACACAGTACAGGAAAACACAAAAAACTACACACACAGTACAGGAAAGAAAAATAACTACACACACACAATACAGGAAAACACAAATAACTACACACACGTACAGGAAAACACAAATAACTACACACAGACAATACAGGAAAACACAAATAACTACACACACAGTACAGGAAAACACAAATAACTACACACACAGTACAGGAAAACAGAAATAACTACACACACACAGCACAGGGAAACACAAATAACTACACACACACAATACATGAAAACACCAATAACTACACACACAGTACAGGTAAAGACAATTATCTACACACACACAGTACAGGAAAACACGAATAACTACACACACAGTACAGGAAAACACACATAACTACACACACACAATACTGGAAAAGAAAAATAACTACACACACACAATACAGGAAAACACAAATAACTACACACACGTACAGGAAAAGACAAATAACTACACACACACAATACTGGAAAAGACAAATAACTACACACACAGTACACGAAAAGACAAATAACTACACACAATACAGAAAAAGACAAATAACTACACACACACAATACAGGAAAAGACAAATAACTACAAACACAATACAGGAAAACACAAATAACTACACACACAGTCCAGGAAAACACAAATAACTACACACACAGTACAGGAAAAGACAAATAACAACACACACACAGTACAGGAAAACACAAATAACTACACACAGTTCAGGAAAACACAAACAACTACACACACAGTACAGGAAAATACAAATAACTACACACACACAGTACAGGAAAACACAAATAACTACACACACACAATACAGGAAAACACAAATAACGACACACACAGTACAGGAAAACACAAATAACTACAAACACAGTACAGTAAAACACAAATAACGACACACACACAATACAGGGAAAGACAAATAACTACACACACAATACACGAGAAGACAAATAACTACACACACACAATACAGGAAAAGACAAATAACTACACACACACAATACAGGAAAACACAAATAACTACACACACAGTACAGGCAAAAAAAAATAACTACACACACTGAACAGGAAAACACAAATAACTACACACACAGTACAGGAAAACACAAATAACTACACACACACAGTACAGGAAAACACAAATAACTACACACTCACAATACAGGAAAACACAAATAACGACACACACAGTACAGGAAAACACAAATAACTACACACACACAATACAGGAAAACACAAATAACTACACACACACAATACAGGAAAAGACAAATAACTACACGCACACAGTACAGGAAAACACAAATAACGACACACACAGTACAGAAAAAACACAAATAACGACACACACACAATACAGGGAAAGACAAATAACTACACACACAGTACACGAAAAGACAAATAACTACACACACACAATACAGGAAAACATAAATAACTACACACACACAATACAGGAAAACACAAATAACTACACACACAATACAGGAAAACACAAATAACTACACAACAGTACAGGAAAAGACAAATAACTACACACACACAGTACAGGAAAACACAAATAACTCCAAACACAGTACAGGAAAAGACAAATAACGACACACACACAATACAGGGAAAGACAAATAACTACACACACAATACACGAAAAGACAAATAACTACACACACACAATACAGGAAAACACAAATAACTACACACACAGTACAGGAAAACACAAATAACTACACACACAGAACAGGAAAACACAAATAACTACACACACAGTACAGGAAAACACAAATAACTACACACACACAGTACAGGAAAACACAAATAACTACACACACACAATACAGGAAAAGACAAATAACTACACGCACACAGTACACGAAAACAAAAATAACTACACACACACAATACAGGAAAACACAAATAACTACACACACAGTACAGGAAAAGACAAATAACTACACACACACAATACTGGAAAAGACAAATAACTACACACACAGTACACGAAAAGAAAAATAACTACACACACACAATACAGAAAAAGACAAATAACTACACACACACAATACAGGAAAAGACAAATAACTACAAACACAATACAGGAAAACACAAATAACTACACACACAGTACAGGAAAACACAAATAACTACACACACAGTACAGGAGAAGACAAATAACAACACACACACAGTACAGGAAAACACAAATAACTACACACAGTACAGGAAAACACAAACAACTACACACACAGTACAGGAAAACACAAATAACTACACACACACAGTACAGGAAAACACAAATAACTACACACACACAATACAGGAAAACACAAATAACGACACACACACCGTACAGGAAAACACAAATAACTACACACACACAATACAGGAAAAGACAAATAACTACACGCACACAGTACAGGAAAACACAAATAACTACAAACACAGTACAGGAAAAGACAAATAACGACACACACACAATACAGGGAAAGACAAATAACTACACACACAGTACACGAAAAGACAAATAACTACACACACACAATACAGGAAAAGACAAATAACTACACACACACAATACAGGAAAACACAAATAACTACAAACACAGTACAGTAAAACACAAATAACGACACACACACAATACAGGGAAAGACAAATAACTGCACACACAATACACGAGAAGACAAATAACTACACACACACAATACAGGAAAAGACAAATAACTACACACACACAATACAGGAAAACACAAATAACTACACACACAGTACAGGCAAAAAAAAATAACGACACACACTGAACAGGAAAACACAAATAACTACACACACAGTACAGGAAAACACAAATAACTACACACACACAGTACAGGAAAACACAAATAACTACACACTCACAATACAGGAAAACACAAATAACGACACACACAGTACAGGAAAACACAAATAACTACACACACACAATACAGGAAAACACAAATAACTACACACACACAATACAGGAAAAGACAAATAACTACACGCACACAGTACAGGAAAACACAAATAACGACACACACAGTACAGAAAAAACACAAATAACGACACACACACAATACAGGGAAAGACAAATAACTACACACACAGTACACGAAAAGACAAATAACTACACACACACAATACAGGAAAACATAAATAACTACACACACACAATACAGGAAAACACAAATAACTACACACACAATACAGGAAAACACAAATAACTACACACACAGTACAGGAAAAGACAAATAACTACACACACACAGTACAGGAAAACACAAATAACTCCAAACACAGTACAGGAAAAGACAAATAACGACACACACACAATACAGGGAAAGACAAATAACTACACACACAATACACGAAAAGACAAATAACTACACACACACAATACAGGAAAACACAAATAACTACACACACAGTACAGGAAAACACAAATAACTACACACACAGAACTGGAAAACACAAATAACTACACACACAGTACAGGAAAACACAAATAACTACACACACACAGTACAGGAAAACACAAATAATTACACACACACAATACAGGAAAAGACAAATAACTACACGCACACAGTACACGAAAACACAAATAACTACACACACACAATACAGGAAAACACAAATAACTACACACACACAATACAGGAAAACACAAATAACTACACACACAATACAGTAAAACACAAATAACTACACAACAGTACAGGAAAAGACAAATATCTACACACACAGTACAGGAAAACGCAAATAACTACACACACACAATACAGGAAAACACAAATAACTACACACACAATACAGGAAAACACAAATAACTACACACACAATACAGGAAAACACAAATAACTACACACACAGTACAGGAAAAGACAAATAACTACACACACAGTACAGGAAAACACAAATAACTACACACACAGTACAGGAAAACAGAAATAACTACACACACACAGCACAGGGAAACACAAATAACTACACACACACAATACATGAAAACACAAATAACTACACACACAGTACAGGAAAAGACAATTAACTGCACACACACAGTACAGGAAAACACGAATAACTACACACACAGTACAGGAAAACACAAAAAACTACACACACAGTACAGGAAAAGACAAATAACAACACACACACAATACAGGAAAACACAAATAACTACACACACGTACAGGAAAACACAAATAACTACACACACACAATACAGGAAAACACAAATAACTACACACACAGTACAGGAAAAGACAAATAACTACACACACACAATACTGGAAAAGACAAATAACTACACACACAGTACACGAAAAGAAAAATAACTACACACACACAATACAGAAAAAGACAAATAACTACACACACACACAATACAGGAAAAGACAAATAACTACAAACACAATACAGGAAAACACAAATAACTACACACACAGTACAGGAAAACACAAATAACTACACACACAGTACAGGAGAAGACAAATAACAACACACACACAGTACAGGAAAACACAAATAACTACACACAGTACAGGAAAACACAAACAACTACACACACAGTACAGGAAAACACAAATAACTACACACACACAATACAGGAAAAGACAAATAACTACACGCACACAGTACAGGAAAACACAAATAACTACAAACACAGTACAGGAAAAGACAAATAACTACACGCACACAGTACACGAAAACACAAATAACTACACACACACAATACAGGAAAACACAAATAACTACACACACACAATACAGGAAAACACAAATAACTACACACACAATACAGTAAAACACAAATAACTACACAACAGTACAGGAAAAGACAAATAACTACACACACAGTACAGGAAAACGCAAATAACTACACACACACAATACAGGAAAACACAAATAACTACACACACAATACAGGAAAACACAAATAACTACACACACAATACAGTAAAACACAAATAACTACACACACAGTACAGGAAAAGACAAATAACTACACACACAGTACAGGAAAACACAAATAACTACACACACAGTACAGGAAAACACAAATAACTACACACACACAGCACAGGGAAACACAAATAACTACACACACACAATACATGAAAACACAAATAACTACACACACAGTACAGGAAAAGACAATTAACTGCACACACACAGTACAGGAAAACACGAATAACTGCACACACAGTACAGGAAAACACAAAAAACTACACACACAGTACAGGAAAAGACAAATAACTACACACACAGTACAGGAAAAGACAAATAACTACACACACGTACAGGAAAACACAAATAACTACACACACACAATACAGGAAAACACAAATAACTACACACACAGTACAGGAAAAGACAAATAACTACACACACACAATACTGGAAAAGACAAATAACTACACACACAGTACACGAAAAGAAAAATAACTACACACACACAATACAGAAAAAGACAAATAACTACACACACACAATACAGGAAAAGACAAATAACTACAAACACAATACAGGAAAACACAAATAACTACACACACAGTACAGGAAAACACAAATAACTACACACACAGTACAGGAGAAGACAAATAACAACACACACACAGTACAGGAAAACACAAATAACTACACACAGTACAGGAAAACACAAACAACTACACACACAGTACAGGAAAACACAAATAACTACACACACACAGTACAGGAAAACACAAATAACTACACACACACAATACAGGAAAACACAAATAACGACACACACACCGTACAGGAAAACACAAATAACTACACACACACAATACAGGAAAAGACAAATAACTACACGCACACAGTACAGGAAAACACAAATAACTACAAACACAGTACAGGAAAAGACAAATAACGACACACACACAATACAGGGAAAGACAAATAACTACACACACAGTACACGAAAAGACAAATAACTACACACACACAATACAGGAAAAGACAAATAACTACACACACACAATACAGGAAAACACAAATAACTACAAACACAGTACAGTAAAACACAAATAACGACACACACACAATACAGGGAAAGACAAATAACTACACACACAATACACGAGAAGACAAATAACTACACACACACAATACAGGAAAAGACAAATAACTACACACACACAATACAGGAAAACACAAATAACTACACACACAGTACAGGCAAAAAAAAAATAACTACACACACTGAACAGGAAAACACAAATAACTACACACACAGTACAGGAAAACACAAATAACTACACACACACAGTACAGGAAAACACAAATAACTACACACTCACAATACAGGAAAACACAAATAACGACACACACAGTACAGGAAAACACAAATAACTACACACACACAATACAGGAAAACACAAATAACTACACACACACAATACAGGAAAAGACAAATAACTACACGCACACAGTACAGGAAAACACAAATAACGACACACACAGTACAGAAAAAACACAAATAACGACACACACACAATACAGGGAAAGACAAATAACTACACACACAGTACACGAAAAGACAAATAACTACACACACACAATACATGAAAACACAAATAACTACACACACACAATACAGGAAAACACAAATAACTACACACACAATACAGGAAAACACAAATAACTACACACACAGTACAGGAAAAGACAAATAACTACACACACACAGTACAGGAAAACACAAATAACTCCAAACACAGTACAGGAAAAGACAAATAACGACACACACACAATACAGGGAAAGACAAATAACTACACACACAATACACGAAAAGACAAATAACTACACACACACAATACAGGAAAACACAAATAACTACACACACAGTACAGGAAAACACAAATAACTACACACACAGAACAGGAAAACACAAATAACTACACACACAGTACAGGAAAACACAAATAACTACACACACACAGTACAGGAAAACACAAATAACTACACACACACAATACAGGAAAAGACAAATAACTACACGCACACAGTACACGAAAACACAAATAACTACACACACACAATACAGGAAAACACAAATAACTACACACACACAATACAGGAAAACACAAATAACTACACACACAATACAGTAAAACACAAATAACTACACAACAGTACAGGAAAAGACAAATATCTACACACACAGTACAGGAAAACGCAAATAACTACACACACACAATACAGGAAAACACAAATAACTACACACACAATACAGGAAAACACAAATAACTACACACACAATACAGGAAAACACAAATAACTACACACACAGTACAGGAAAAGACAAATAACTACACACACAGTACAGGAAAACACAAATAACTACACACACAGTACAGGAAAACAGAAATAACTACACACACACAGCACAGGGAAACACAAATAACTACACACACACAATACATGAAAACACAAATAACTACACACACA
Source organism: Stegostoma tigrinum (assembly GCF_030684315.1). Classification (NCBI taxonomy): domain Eukaryota; kingdom Metazoa; phylum Chordata; class Chondrichthyes; order Orectolobiformes; family Stegostomatidae; genus Stegostoma; species Stegostoma tigrinum. Next base: position 307,261 of record NC_081393.1, on the reverse strand, counting down.
GTACAGGAAAAGACAATTAACTGCACACACACAGTACAGGAAAACACGAATAACTACACACACAGTACAGGAAAACACAAAAAACTACACACACAGTACAGGAAAAGACAAATAACAACACACACACAATACAGGAAAACACAAATAACTACACACACGTACAGGAAAACACAAATAACTACACACACACAATACAGGAAAACACAAATAACTACACACACAGTACAGGAAAAGACAAATAACTACACACACACAATACTGGAAAAGACAAATAACTACACACACAGTACACGAAAAGAAAAATAACTACACACACACAATACAGAAAAAGACAAATAACTACACACACACACAATACAGGAAAAGACAAATAACTACAAACACAATACAGGAAAACACAAATAACTACACACACAGTACAGGAAAACACAAATAACTACACACACAGTACAGGAGAAGACAAATAACAACACACACACAGTACAGGAAAACACAAATAACTACACACAGTACAGGAAAACACAAACAACTACACACACAGTACAGGAAAACACAAATAACTACACACACACAGTACAGGAAAACACAAATAACTACACACACACAATACAGGAAAACACAAATAACGACACACACACAGTACAGGAAAACACAAATAACTACACACACACAATACAGGAAAAGACAAATAACTACACGCACACAGTACAGGAAAACACAAATAACTACAAACACAGTACAGGAAAAGACAAATAACTACACGCACACAGTACACGAAAACACAAATAACTACACACACACAATACAGGAAAACACAAATAACTACACACACACAATACAGGAAAACACAAATAACTACACACACAATACAGTAAAACACAAATAACTACACAACAGTACAGGAAAAGACAAATAACTACACACACAGTACAGGAAAACGCAAATAACTACACACACACAATACAGGAAAACACAAATAACTACACACACAATACAGGAAAACACAAATAACTACACACACAATACAGTAAAACACAAATAACTACACACACAGTACAGGAAAAGACAAATAACTACACACACAGTACAGGAAAACACAAATAACTACACACACAGTACAGGAAAACAGAAATAACTACACACACACAGCACAGGGAAACACAAATAACTACACACACACAATACATGAAAACACAAATAACTACACACACAGTACAGGAAAAGACAATTAACTGCACACACACAGTACAGGAAAACACGAATAACTGCACACACAGTACAGGAAAACACAAAAAACTACACACACAGTACAGGAAAAGACAAATAACTACACACACAGTACAGGAAAAGACAAATAACTACACACACGTACAGGAAAACACAAATAACTACACACACACAATACAGGAAAACACAAATAACTACACACACAGTACAGGAAAAGACAAATAACTACACACACACAATACTGGAAAAGACAAATAACTACACACACAGTACACGAAAAGAAAAATAACTACACACACACAATACAGAAAAAGACAAATAACTACACACACACAATACAGGAAAAGACAAATAACTACAAACACAATACAGGAAAACACAAATAACTACACACACAGTACAGGAAAACACAAATAACTACACACACAGTACAGGAGAAGACAAATAACAACACACACACAGTACAGGAAAACACAAATAACTACACACAGTACAGGAAAACACAAACAACTACACACACAGTACAGGAAAACACAAATAACTACACACACACAGTACAGGAAAACACAAATAACTACACACACACAATACAGGAAAACACAAATAACGACACACACACCGTACAGGAAAACACAAATAACTACACACACACAATACAGGAAAAGACAAATAACTACACGCACACAGTACAGGAAAACACAAATAACTACAAACACAGTACAGGAAAAGACAAATAACGACACACACACAATACAGGGAAAGACAAATAACTACACACACAGTACACGAAAAGACAAATAACTACACACACACAATACAGGAAAAGACAAATAACTACACACACACAATACAGGAAAACACAAATAACTGCACACACAGTACAGGAAAAGACAAATAACTACACACACAGAACAGGAAAACACAAATAACTACACACACAGTACAGGAAAACACAAATAACTACACACACACAGTACAGGAAAACAGAAATAACTACACACACACAGTACAGGAAAACACAAATAACGACACACACAGTACAGGAAAACACAAATAACTACACACACACAATACAGGAAAACACAAATAACTGCACACACACAATACAGGAAAAGACAAATAACTACACGCACACAGTACAGGAAAACACAAATAACTACACACACAGTACAGAAAAAACACAAATAACGACACACACACAATACAGGGAAAGACAAATAACTACACACACAGTACACGTAAAGACAAGTAACTACACACACACAATACAGGAAAACACAAATAACTACACACACACAATACAGACAAAGACAAATAACTACACACACAATACAGGAAAACACAAATAACTACACAACAGTACAGCAAAAGACAAATAACTACACACACAGTACCGGAAAACACAAATAACTACACACACAGTACAGGAAAACACAAATAACTACACACACACAGCACAGGAAAACACGAATAACTACACACACAGTACAGGAAAACACAAATAACTACACACACAGTACAGGAAAACACGAATAACTACACACACAGTACAGGAAAACACAAAAAACTACACACACAGTACAGGAAAAGACAAATAACTACACACACACAATACAGGAAAACACAAATAACTACACACACGTACAGGAAAACACAAATAACTACACACACACAGTACAGGAAAACACAAATAACTACACACACACAATACAGGAAAAGACAAATAACTTCACGCGCACAGTACAGGAAAACACAAATAACTACACACACAGTACCGGAAAACACAAATAACGACACACACACAATACATGGAAAGACAAATAACTACACACACAGTACACGAAAAGACAAATAACTACACACACACAATACAGGAAAAGACAAATAACTACACACACACAATACAGGAAAACACAAATAACTACACACACAATACAGGAAAACACAAATAACTACACACACAGTACAGGAAAAGACAAATAACTACACACACAGTACAGGAAAACACAAATAACTACACACACAGTACAGGAAAACAGAAATAACTACACACACACAGCACAGGGAAAGACAAATAACTACACACACACAATACATGAAAACACAAATAACTACACACACAGTACAGGAAAAGACAAATAACTACACACACACAGTACAGGAAAACACGAATAACTACACACACAGTACAGGAAAACACAAAAAACTACACACACAGTACAGGAAAAGACAAATAACTACACACACACAATACAGGAAAACACAAATAACGACACACACGTACAGGAAAACACAAATAACTACACACACACAATACAGGGAAAGACAATTAACTACACACACACAATACTGGAAAAGACAAATAACTACACACTCAGTACACGAAAAGACAAATAACTACACACACACAATACAGAAAAAGACAAATAACTACACACACACAATACAGGAAAAGACAAATAACTACAAACACAATACAGGAAAACACAAATAACTACACACACAGTACAGGAAACAACAAATAACTACACACACACAGTGCAGGAAAACACAAATAACTACACACACAGTACAGGCAAACACAAATAACTACACACACAGTACAGGAGAAGACAAATATCAACACACAAAGTACAGGAAAACACAAATAACTACACACACACAATACAGGAAAACACAAATAACGACACACACACAGTACAGGAAAACACAAATAACTACACACACACAATACAGGAAAAGACAAATAACTACACGCACACAGTACAGGAAAACACAAATAACTACAAACACAGTACAGGAAAAGACAAAAAACGACACACACACAATACAGGGAAAGACAAATAACGACACACACAGTACACGAAAAGACAAATAACTACACACACACAATACAGGAAAACACAAATAACTACACACACACAATACAGGAAAACACAAATAACTACACACACAATACAGGAAAACACAAATAACTACACACACAGTACAGGAAAAGACAAATAACTACACACACTGAACAGGAAAACACAAATAACTACACACACAGTACAGGAAAACACAAATAACTACACACACACAATACAGGAAAACACAAATAACTACACACACACAATACAGGAAAACACAAATAACGACACACACAGTACAGGAAAACACAAATAACTACACACACACAATACAGGAAAACACAAATAACTACACACACACAATACAGGAAAAGACAAATAACTACACGCACACAGTACAGGAAAACACAAATAACTACACACACAGTACAGAAAAAAAAAATAACGACACACACACAATACAGGGAAAGACAAATAACTACACACACAGTACACGAAATGACAAATAACTACACACACACAATACAGGAAAACACAAATAACTACACACACACAATACAGGAAAACACAAATAACTACACACACAATACAGGAAAACACAAATAACTACACAACAGTACAGGAAAAGACAAATAACTACACACACAGTACAGGAAAACACAAATAACTACACACACAATACAGGAAAACACAAATAACTACACACACACAGCACAGGAAAACACGAATAACTACACACACAGTACAGGAAAACACAAATAACTACACACACAGTACAGGAAAACACGAATAACTACACACACACAGTACAGGAAAACACGAATAACTACACACACAGTACAGGAAAACACAAAAAACTACACACACAGTACAGGAAAAGACAAATAACTACACACACACAATACAGGAAAACACAAATAACTACACACACGTACAGGAAAACACAAATAACTACACACACACAGTACAGGGTAACACAAATAACTACACACACACAATACAGGAAAAGACAAATAACTACACGCACACAGTACAGGAAAACACAAATAACTACACACACAGTAAAGGAAAACACAAATAACGACACACACACAATACACGGAAAGACAAATAACTACACACACAGTACACGAAAAGACAAATAACTACACACACACAATACAGGAAAAGACAAATAACTACACACACACAATACAGGAAAACACAAATAACTACACACACAGTACAGGAAAAGACAAATAACTAGACACACAGTACAGGAAAACACAAATAACTACACACACACAGTACAGGAAAACAGAAATAACTACACACACACAGTACAGGAAAACACAAATAACGACACACACAGTACAGGAAAACACAAATAACTACACACACACAATACAGGAAAACACAAATAACTGCACACACACAATACAGGAAAAGACAAATAACTACACGCACACAGTACAGGAAAACACAAATAACTACACACACAGTACAGAAAAAACACAAATAACGACACACACACAATACAGGGAAAGACAAATAACTACACACACAGTACACGTAAAGACAAGTAACTGCACACACACAATACAGGAAAACACAAATAACTACACACACACAATACAGACAAAGACAAATAACTACACACACAATACAGGAAAACACAAATAACTACACAACAGTACAGGAAAAGACAAATAACTACACACACAGTACCGGAAAACACAAATAACTACACACACAGTACAGGAAAACACAAATAACTACACACACACAGCACAGGAAAACACGAATAACTACACACACAGTACAGGAAAACACAAATAACTACACACACAGTACAGGAAAACACGAATAACTACACACACAGTACAGGAAAACACAAAAAACTACACACACAGTACAGGAAAAGACAAATAACTACACACACACAATACAGGAAAACACAAATAACTACACACACGTACAGGAAAACACAAATAACTACACACACACCGTACAGGAAAACACAAATAACTACACACACACAATACAGGAAAAGACAAATAACTTCACGCGCACAGTACAGGAAAACACAAATAACTACACACACAGTACCGGAAAACACAAATAACGACACACACACAATACACGGAAAGACAAATAACTACACACACAGTACACGAAAAGACAAATAACTACACACACACAATACAGGAAAAGACAAATAACTACACACACACAATACAGGAAAACACAAATAACTACACACACAATACAGGAAAACACAAATAACTACACACACAGTACAGGAAAAGACAAATAACTACACACACAGTACAGGAAAACACAAATAACTACACACACAGTACAGGAAAACAGAAATAACTACACACACACAGCACAGGGAAAGACAAATAACTACACACACACAATACATGAAAACACAAATAACTACACACACAGTACAGGAAAAGACAAATAACTACACACACACAGTACAGGAAAACACGAATAACTACACACACAGTACAGGAAAACACAAAAAACTACACACACAGTACAGGAAAAGACAAATAACTACACACACACAATACAGGAAAACACAAATAACGACACACACGTACAGGAAAACACAAATAACTACACACACACAATACAGGAAAACACAAATAACTACACACACAGTACAGGAAAAGACAATTAACTACACACACACAATACTGGAAAAGACAAATAACTACACACACAGTACAGGAAAAGACAAATAACTACACACACACAATACAGAAAAAGACAAATAACTACACACACACAATACAGGAAAAGACAAATAACTACAAACACAATACAGGAAAACACAAATAACTACACACACAGTACAGGAAACAACAAATAACTACACACACACAGTGCAGGAAAACACAAATAACTACACACACAGTACAGGCAAACACAAATAACTACACACACAGTACAGGAGAAGACAAATATCAACACACAAAGTACAGGAAAACACAAATAACTACACACACACAATACAGGAAAACACAAATAACGACACACACACAGTACAGGAAAACACAAATAACTACACACACACAATACAGGAAAAGACAAATAACTACACGCACACAGTACAGGAAAACACAAATAACTACAAACACAGTACAGGAAAAGACAAAAAACGACACACACACAATACAGGGAAAGACAAATAACTACACACACAGTACACGAAAAGACAAATAACTACACACACACAATACAGGAAAACACAAATAACTACACACACACAATACAGGAAAACACAAATAACTACACACACAATACAGGAAAACACAAATAACTACACACACAGTACAGGAAAAGACAAATAACTACACACACTGAACAGGAAAACACAAATAACTACACACACAGTACAGGAAAACACAAATAACTACACACACACAATACAGGAAAACACAAATAACTACACACACACAATACAGGAAAACACAAATAACGACACACACAGTACAGGAAAACACAAATAACTACACACACACAATACAGGAAAACACAAATAACTACACACACACAATACAGGAAAAGACAAATAACTACACGCACACAGTACAGGAAAACACAAATAACTACACACACAGTACAGAAAAAAAAAATAACGACACACACACAATACAGGGAAAGACAAATAACTACACACACAGTACACGAAATGACAAATAACTACACACACACAATACAGGAAAACACAAATAACTACACACACACAATACAGGAAAACACAAATAACTACACACACAATACAGGAAAACACAAATAACTACACAACAGTACAGGAAAAGACAAATAACTACACACACAGTACAGGAAAACACAAATAACTACACACACAATACAGGAAAACACAAATAACTACACACACACAGCACAGGAAAACACGAATAACTACACACACAGTACAGGAAAACACAAATAACTACACACACAGTACAGGAAAACACGAATAACTACACACACACAGTACAGGAAAACACGAATAACTACACACACAGTACAGGAAAACACAAAAAACTACACACACAGTACAGGAAAAGACAAATAACTACACACACACAATACAGGAAAACACAAATAACTACACACACGTACAGGAAAACACAAATAACTACACACACACAGTACAGGAAAACACAAATAACTACACACACACAATACAGGAAAAGACAAATAACTACACGCACACAGTACAGGAAAACACAAATAACTACACACACAGTAAAGGAAAACACAAATAACGACACACACACAATACACGGAAAGACAAATAACTACACACACAGTACACGAAAAGACAAATAACTACACACACACAATACAGGAAAAGACAAATAACTACACACACACAATACAGGAAAACACAAATAACTACACACACAGTACAGGAAAAGACAAATAACTAGACACACAGTACAGGAAAACACAAATAACTACACACACAGTACAGGAAAACAGAACTAACTACTCACACACAGCACATGGAAACACAAATAACTACACACACACAATACATGAAAACACAAATAACTACACACACAGTACAGGAAAAGACAATTAACTACACACACACAGCACAGGAAAACACGAATAACTACACACACAGTACAGGAAAACACAAAAAACTACACACACAGTACAGGAAAAGACAAATAACTACACACACACAATACAGGAAAACACAAATAACTACACACACGTACAGGAAAACACAAATAACTACACACACACAATACAGGAAAACACAAATAACTACACAGACAGTACAGGAAAAGACAATTAACTACACACACACAATACTGGAAAAGACAAATAACTACACACACAGTACACGAAAAGACAAATTACTACACACACACAATACAGAAAAAGACAAATAACTACACACACACAATACAGGAAAAGACAAATAACTACAAACACAATACAGGAAAACACAAATAACTACACACACAGTACAGGAAAACACAAATAACTACACACACAGTACAGGAAAAGACAAATAACAACACACACACAGTACAGGAAAACACAAATAACTATACACAGTACAGGAAAACACAAACAACTACACACACAGTACAGGAAAACACAAATAACTACACACACACAGTACAGGAAAACACAAATAACTACACACACACACAATACAGGAAAACACAAATAACGACACACACAGTACAGGAAAACACAAATAACTACACACACACAATACAGGAAAAGACAAATAACTACACGCACACACTACAGGAAAACACAAATAACTACAAACACAGTACAGGAAAAGACAAATAACGACACACACACACAATATCGGGAAAGACAAATAACTACACACACAGTACACGAAAAGACAAATAACTACACACACACAATACAGGAAAAGACAAATAACTGCACACACACAATACAGGAAAACACAAATAACTACACACACAGTACAGGAAAACACAAATAACTACACACACACAATACAGGAAAACACAAATAACTACACACACAGTACAGGAAAAGACAATTAACTACACACACACAATACTGGAAAAGACAAATAACTACACACACAGAACACGAAAAGACAAATAACTACACACACACAATACAGAAAAAGACAAATAACTACACACACACAATACAGGAAAAGACAAATAACTACAAACACAAAACAGGAAAACACAAATAACTACACACACACAATACAGGAAAAGACAAATAACTACAAACACAATACAGGAAAACACAAATAACTACACACACAGTACAGGAAAACACAAATAACTACACACACAGTACAGGAAAAGACAAATAACAACACACACACAGTACAGGAAAACACAAATAACTACACACAGTACAGGAAAACACAAACAACTACACACACAGTACAGGAAAACACAAATAACTACACACACACAGTACAGGAAAACACAAATAACTGCACACACACACAATACAGGAAAACACAAATAACGACACACACAGTACAGGAAAACACAAATAACTACACACACACAATACAGGAAAAGACAAATAACTACACGCACACAGTACAGGAAAACACAAATAACTACAAACACAGTACAGGAAAAGACAAATAACGACACACACACACAATACAGGGAAAGACAAATAACTACACACACAGTACACGAAAAGACAAATAACTACACACACACAATACAGGAAAAGACAAATAACTGCCCACACACAATACAGGAAAACACAAATAACTACACACACAGTACAGGAAAAGACAAATAACAACGCACAGAGAACAGGAAAACACAAATAACTACACACACAGTACAGGAAAACACAAATAACTACACACACACAGTACAGGAAAACACAAATAACTACACACACACAATACAGGAAAACACAAATAACGACACACACAGTACAGGAAAACACAAATAACTACACACACACAATACAGGAAAAGACAAATAACTACACGCACACAGCACAGGAAAACACAAATAACTGCACACACAGTACAGAAAAAACACAAATAACGACAAACACACAATACAGGGAAAGACAAATAACTACACACACAGGACACGAAAAGACAAATAACTACACACACACAATACAGGAAAACACAAATAACTACACACACACAATACAGGAAAAGACAAATAACTACACACACAACACAGGAAAACACTAATGACTACACAACAGTACAGGAAAAGACAAATAACTACACACACAGTACAGGAAAACACAAATAACTACACACACAGTACAGGAAAACACAAATAACTACACACACACAGCACAGGAAAACACGATTAACTACACACACAGTACAGGAAAAGACAAATAACTACACGCACACAGTACAGGAAAACACAAATAACTACAAACACAGTACAGGAAAAGACAATAAACGACACACACACAATACAGGGAAAGACAAATAACTACACACACAGTACACGAAAAGACAAATAACTACACACACACAATACAGGAAAACACAAATAACTACACACACACAATACAGGAAAACACAAATAACTACACACACAATACAGGAAAACACAAATAACTACACACACAGTACAGGAAAAGACAAATAACTACACACACTGAACAGGAAAACACAAATAACTACACACACAGTACAGGAAAACACAAATAACTACACACACACAATACAGGAAAACACAAATAACTACACACACACAATACAGGAAAACACAAATAACGACACACACAGTACAGGAAAACACAAATAACTACACACACACAATACAGGAAAACACAAATAACTACACACACACAATACAGGAAAAGACAAATAACTACACGCACACAGTACAGGAAAACACAAATAACTACACACACAGTACAGAAAAAAAAAAATAACGACACACACACAATACAGGGAAAGACAAATAACTACACACACAGTACACGAAATGACAAATAACTACACACACACAATACAGGAAAACACAAATAACTACACACACACAATACAGGAAAACACAAATAACTACACACACAATACAGGAAAACACAAATAACTACACAACAGTACAGGAAAAGACAAATAACTACACACACAGTACAGGAAAACACAAATAACTACACACACAATACAGGAAAACACAAATAACTACACACACACAGCACAGGAAAACACGAATAACTACACACACAGTACAGGAAAACACAAATAACTACACACACAGTACAGGAAAACACAAATAACTACACACACAGTACAGGAAAAGACAAATAACTACACACACACAGTACAGGAAAACACAAATAACTCCAAACACAGTACAGGAAAAGACAAATAACGACACACACACACAATACAGGGAAAGACAAATAACTACACACACAATACACGAAAAGACAAATAACTACACACACACAATACAGGAAAACACAAATAACTACACACACAGTACAGGAAAACACAAATAACTACACACACAGAACAGGAAAACACAAATAACTACACACACAGTACAGGAAAACACAAATAACTACACACACACAGTACAGGAAAACACAAATAACTACACACACACAATACAGGAAAAGACAAATAACTACACGCACACAGTACACGAAAACACAAATAACTACACACACACAATACAGGAAAACACAAATAACTACACACACACAATACAGGAAAACACAAATAACTACACACACAATACAGTAAAACACAAATAACTACACAACAGTACAGGAAAAGACAAATATCTACACACACAGTACAGGAAAACGCAAATAACTACACACACACAATACAGGAAAACACAAATAACTACACACACAATACGGGAAAACACAAATAACTACACACACAATACAGGAAAACACAAATAACTACACACACAGTACAGGAAAAGACAAATAACTACACACACAGTACAGGAAAACACAAATAACTACACACACAGTACAGGAAAACAGAAATAACTACACACACACAGCACAGGGAAACACAAATAACTACACACACACAATACATGAAAACACAAATAACTACACACACAGTACAGGAAAAGACAATTAACTGCACACACACAGTACAGGAAAACACGAATAACTACACACACAGTACAGGAAAACACAAAAAACTACACACACAGTACAGGAAAAGACAAATAACAACACACACACAATACAGGAAAACACAAATAACTACACACACGTACAGGAAAACACAAATAACTACACACACACAATACAGGAAAACACAAATAACTACACACACAGTACAGGAAAAGACAAATAACTACACACACACAATACTGGAAAAGACAAATAACTACACACACAGTACACGAAAAGAAAAATAACTACACACACACAATACAGAAAAAGACAAATAACTACACACACACACAATACAGGAAAAGACAAATAACTACAAACACAATACAGGAAAACACAAATAACTACACACACAGTACAGGAAAACACAAATAACTACACACACAGTACAGGAGAAGACAAATAACAACACACACACAGTACAGGAAAACACAAATAACTACACACAGTACAGGAAAACACAAACAACTACACACACAGTACAGGAAAACAAAAATAACTACACACACACAGTACAGGAAAACACAAATAACTACACACACACAATACAGGAAAACACAAATAACGACACACACACAGTACAGGAAAACACAAATAACTACACACACACAATACAGGAAAAGACAAATAACTACACGCACACAGTACAGGAAAACACAAATAACTACAAACACAGTACAGGAAAAGACAAATAACTACACGCACACAGTACACGAAAACACAAATAACTACACACACACAATACAGGAAAACACAAATAACTACACACACACAATACAGGAAAACACAAATAACTACACACACAATACAGTAAAACACAAATAACTACACAACAGTACAGGAAAAGACAAATAACTACACACACAGTACAGGAAAACGCAAATAACTACACACACACAATACAGGAAAACACAAATAACTACACACACAATACAGGAAAACACAAATAACTACACACACAATACAGTAAAACACAAATAACTACACACACAGTACAGGAAAAGACAAATAACTACACACACAGTACAGGAAAACACAAATAACTACACACACAGTACAGGAAAACAGAAATAACTACACACACACAGCACAGGGAAACACAAATAACTACACACACACAATACATGAAAACACAAATAACTACACACACAGTACAGGAAAAGACAATTAACTGCACACACACAGTACAGGAAAACACGAATAACTGCACACACAGTACAGGAAAACACAAAAAACTACACACACAGTACAGGAAAAGACAAATAACTACACACACAGTACAGGAAAAGACAAATAACTACACACACGTACAGGAAAACACAAATAACTACACACACACAATACAGGAAAACACAAATAACTACACACACAGTACAGGAAAAGACAAATAACTACACACACACAATACTGGAAAAGACAAATAACTACACACACAGTACACGAAAAGAAAAATAACTACACACACACAATACAGAAAAAGACAAATAACTACACACACACAATACAGGAAAAGACAAATAACTACAAACACAATACAGGAAAACACAAATAACTACACACACAGTACAGGAAAACACAAATAACTACACACACAGTACAGGAGAAGACAAATAACAACACACACACAGTACAGGAAAACACAAATAACTACACACAGTACAGGAAAACACAAACAACTACACACACAGTACAGGAAAACACAAATAACTACACACACACAGTACAGGAAAACACAAATAACTACACACACACAATACAGGAAAACACAAATAACGACACACACACCGTACAGGAAAACACAAATAACTACACACACACAATACAGGAAAAGACAAATAACTACACGCACACAGTACAGGAAAACACAAATAACTACAAACACAGTACAGGAAAAGACAAATAACGACACACACACAATACAGGGAAAGACAAATAACTACACACACAGTACACGAAAAGACAAATAACTACACACACACAATACAGGAAAAGACAAATAACTACACACACACAATACAGGAAAACACAAATAACTGCACACACAGTACAGGAAAAGACAAATAACTACACACACAGAACAGGAAAACACAAATAACTACACACACAGTACAGGAAAACACAAATAACTACACACACACAGTACAGGAAAACAGAAATAACTACACACACACAGTACAGGAAAACACAAATAACGACACACACAGTACAGGAAAACACAAATAACTACACACACACAATACAGGAAAACACAAATAACTGCACACACACAATACAGGAAAAGACAAATAACTACACGCACACAGTACAGGAAAACACAAATAACTACACACACAGTACAGAAAAAACACAAATAACGACACACACACAATACAGGGAAAGACAAATAACTACACACACAGTACACGTAAAGACAAGTAACTACACACACACAATACAGGAAAACACAAATAACTACACACACACAATACAGACAAAGACAAATAACTACACACACAATACAGGAAAACACAAATAACTACACAACAGTACAGGAAAAGACAAATAACTACACACACAGTACCGGAAAACACAAATAACTACACACACAGTACAGGAAAACACAAATAACTACACACACACAGCACAGGAAAACACGAATAACTACACACACAGTACAGGAAAACACAAATAACTACACACACAGTACAGGAAAACACGAATAACTACACACACAGTACAGGAAAACACAAAAAACTACACACACAGTACAGGAAAAGACAAATAACTACACACACACAATACAGGAAAACACAAATAACTACACACACGTACAGGAAAACACAAATAACTACACACACACAGTACAGGAAAACACAAATAACTACACACACACAATACAGGAAAAGACAAATAACTTCACGCGCACAGTACAGGAAAACACAAATAACTACACACACAGTACCGGAAAACACAAATAACGACACACACACAATACACGGAAAGACAAATAACTACACACACAGTACACGAAAAGACAAATAACTACACACACACAATACAGGAAAAGACAAATAACTACACACACACAATACAGGAAAACACAAATAACTACACACACAATACAGGAAAACACAAATAACTACACACACAGTACAGGAAAAGACAAATAACTACACACACAGTACAGGAAAACACAAATAACTACACACACAGTACAGGAAAACAGAAATAACTACACACACACAGCACAGGGAAACACAAATAACTACACACACACAATACATGAAAACACAAATAACTACACACACAGTACAGGAAAAGACAAATAACTACACACACACAGTACAGGAAAACACGAATAACAACACACACAGTACAGGAAAACACAAAAAACTACACACACAGTACAGGAAAAGACAAATAACTACACACACACAATACAGGAAAACACAAATAACGACACACACGTACAGGAAAACACAAATAACTACACACACACAATACAGGGAAAGACAATTAACTACACACACACAATACTGGAAAAGACAAATAACTACACACACAGTACACGAAAAGACAAATAACTACACACACACAATACAGAAAAAGACAAATAACTACACACACACAATACAGGAAAAGACAAATAACTACAAACACAATACAGGAAAACACAAATAACTACACACACAGTACAGGAAACAACAAATAACTACACACACACAGTGCAGGAAAACACAAATAACTACACACACAGTACAGGCAAACACAAATAACTACACACACAGTACAGGAGAAGACAAATATCAACACACAAAGTACAGGAAAACACAAATAACTACACACACACAATACAGGAAAACACAAATAACGACACACACACAGTACAGGAAAACACAAATAACTACACACACACAATACAGGAAAAGACAAATAACTACACGCACACAGTACAGGAAAACACAAATAACTACAAACACAGTACAGGAAAAGACAAAAAACGACACACACACAATACAGGGAAAGACAAATAACGACACACACAGTACACGAAAAGACAAATAACTACACACACACAATACAGGAAAACACAAATAACTACACACACACAATACAGGAAAACACAAATAACTACACACACAATACAGGAAAACACAAATAACTACGCACACAGTACAGGAAAAGACAAATAACTACACACACTGAACAGGAAAACACAAATAACTACACACACAGTACAGGAAAACACAAATAACTACACACACACAATACAGGAAAACACAAATAACTACACACACACAATACAGGAAAACACAAATAACGACACACACAGTACAGGAAAACACAAATAACTACACACACACAATACAGGAAAACACAAATAACTACACACACACAATACAGGAAAAGACAAATAACTACACGCACACAGTACAGGAAAACACAAATAACTACACACACAGTACAGAAAAAAAAAAATAACGACACACACACAATACAGGGAAAGACAAATAACTACACACACAGTACACGAAATGACAAATAACTACACACACACAATACAGGAAAACACAAATAACTACACACACACAATACAGGAAAACACAAATAACTACACACACAATACAGGAAAACACAAATAACTACACAACAGTACAGGAAAAGACAAATAACTACACACACAGTACAGGAAAACACAAATAACTACACACACAATACAGGAAAACACAAATAACTACACACACACAGCACAGGAAAACACGAATAACTACACACACAGTACAGGAAAACACAAATAACTACACACACAGTACAGGAAAACACGAATAACTACACACACACAGTACAGGAAAACACGAATAACTACACACACAGTACAGGAAAACACAAAAAACTACACACACAGTACAGGAAAAGACAAATAACTACACACACACAATACAGGAAAACACAAATAACTACACACACGTACAGGAAAACACAAATAACTACACACACACAGTACAGGAAAACACAAATAACTACACACACACAATACAGGAAAAGACAAATAACTACACGCACACAGTACAGGAAAACACAAATAACTACACACACAGTAAAGGAAAACACAAATAACGACACACACACAATACACGGAAAGACAAATAACTACACACACAGTACACGAAAAGACAAATAACTACACACACACAATACAGGAAAAGACAAATAACTACACACACACAATACAGGAAAACACAAATAACTACACACACAGTACAGGAAAAGACAAATAACTAGACACACAGTACAGGAAAACACAAATAACTACACACACACAGTACAGGAAAACAGAAATAACTACACACACACAATACAGGAAAACACAAATAACGACACACACAGTACAGGAAAACACAAATAACTACACACACACAATACAGGAAAACACAAATAACTGCACACACACAATACAGGTAAAGACAAATAACTACACGCACACAGTACAGGAAAACACAAATAACTACACACACAGTACAGAAAAAACACAAATAACGACACACACACAATACAGGGAAAGACAAATAACTACACACACAGTACACGTAAAGACAAGTAACTGCACACACACAATACAGGAAAACACAAATAACTACACACACACAATACAGACAAAGACAAATAACTACACACACAATACAGGAAAACACAAATAACTACACAACAGTACAGGAAAAGACAAATAACTACACACACAGTACCGGAAAACACAAATAACTACACACACAGTACAGGAAAACACAAATAACTACACACACACAGCACAGGAAAACACGAATAACTACTCACACAGTACAGGAAAACACAAATAACTACACACACAGTACAGGAAAACACGAATAACTACACACACAGTACAGGAAAACACAAAAAACTACACACACAGTACAGGAAAAGACAAATAACTACACACACACAATACAGGAAAACACAAATAACTACACACACGTACAGGAAAACACAAATAACTACACACACACAGTACAGGAAAACACAAATAACTACACACACACAATACAGGAAAAGACAAATAACTTCACGCGCACAGTACAGGAAAACACAAATAACTACACACACAGTACCGGAAAACACAAATAACGACACACACACAATACACGGAAAGACAAATAACTACACACACAGTACACGAAAAGACAAATAACTACACACACACAATACAGGAAAAGACAAATAACTACACACACACAATACAGGAAAACACAAATAACTACACACACAATACAGGAAAACACAAATAACTACACACACAGTACAGGAAAAGACAAATAACTACACACACAGTACAGGAAAACACAAATAACTACACACACGTACAGGAAAACACAAATAACTACACACACACAGTACAGGAAAACACAAATAACTACACACACACAATACAGGAAAAGACAAATAACTTCACGCGCACAGTACAGGAAAACACAAATAACTACACACACAGTACCGGAAAACACAAATAACGACACACACACAATACACGGAAAGACAAATAACTACACACACAGTACACGAAAAGACAAATAACTACACACACACAATACAGGAAAAGACAAATAACTACACACACACAATACAGGAAAACACAAATAACTACACACACAATACAGGAAAACACAAATAACTACACACACAGTACAGGAAAAGACAAAAAACTACACACACAGTACAGGAAAAGACAAATAACTACACACACACAATACAGGAAAACACAAATAACGACACACACGTACAGGAAAACACAAATAACTACACACACACAATACAGGAAAACACAAATAACTACACACACAGTACAGGAAAAGACAATTAACTACACACACACAATACTGGAAAAGACAAATAACTACACACACAGTACACGAAAAGACAAATAACTACACACACACAATACAGAAAAAGACAAATAACTACACACACACAATACAGGAAAAGACAAATAACTACAAACACAATACAGGAAAACACAAATAACTACACACACAGTACAGGAAACAACAAATAACTACACACACACAGTGCAGGAAAACACAAATAACTACACACACAGTACAGGCAAACACAAATAACTACACACACAGTACAGGAGAAGACAAATATCAACACACAAAGTACAGGAAAACACAAATAACTACACACACACAATACAGGAAAACACAAATAACGACACACACACAGTACAGGAAAACACAAATAACTACACACACACAATACAGGAAAAGACAAATAACTACACGCACACAGTACAGGAAAACACAAATAACTACAAACACAGTACAGGAAAAGACAAAAAACGACACACACACAATACAGGGAAAGACAAATAACTACACACACAGTACACGAAAAGACAAATAACTACACACACACAATACAGGAAAACACAAATAACTACACACACACAATACAGGAAAACACAAATAACTACACACACAATACAGGAAAACACAAATAACTACACACACAGTACAGGAAAAGACAAATAACTACACACACTGAACAGGAAAACACAAATAACTACACACACAGTACAGGAAAACACAAATAACTACACACACACAATACAGGAAAACACAAATAACTACACACACACAATACAGGAAAACACAAATAACGACACACACAGTACAGGAAAACACAAATAACTACACACACACAATACAGGAAAACACAAATAACTACACACACAAAATACAGGAAAAGACAAATAACTACACGCACACAGTACAGGAAAACACAAATAACTACACACACAGTACAGAAAAAAAAAATAACGACACACACACAATACAGGGAAAGACAAATAACTACACACACAGTACACGAAATGACAAATAACTACACACACACAATACAGGAAAACACAAATAACTACACACACACAATACAGGAAAACACAAATAACTACACACACAATACAGGAAAACACAAATAACTACACAACAGTACAGGAAAAGACAAATAACTACACACACAGTACAGGAAAACACAAATAACTACACACACACAGTACAGGAAAACACAAATAACTACACACACACAATACAGGAAAAGACAAATAACTACACGCACACAGTACAGGAAAACACAAATAACTACACACACAGTAAAGGAAAACACAAATAACGACACACACACAATACACGGAAAGACAAATAACTACACACACAGTACACGAAAAGACAAATAACTACACACACACAATACAGGAAAAGACAAATAACTACACACACACAATACAGGAAAACACAAATAACTACACACACAGTACAGGAAAAGACAAATAACTAGACACACAGTACAGGAAAACACAAATAACTACACACACAGTACAGGAAAACAGAAATAACTACTCACACACAGCACATGGAAACACAAATAACTACACACACACAATACATGAAAACACAAATAACTACACACACAGTACAGGAAAAGACAATTAACTACACACACACAGCACAGGAAAACACGAATAACTACACACACAGTACAGGAAAACACAAAAAACTACACACACAGTACAGGAAAAGACAAATAACTACACACACACAATACAGGAAAACACAAATAACTACACACACGTACAGGAAAACACAAATAACTACACACACACAATACAGGAAAACACAAATAACTACACAGACAGTACAGGAAAAGACAATTAACTACACACACACAATACTGGAAAAGACAAATAACTACACACACAGTACACGAAAAGACAAATTACTACACACACACAATACAGAAAAAGACAAATAACTACACACACACAATACAGGAAAAGACAAATAACTACAAACACAATACAGGAAAACACAAATAACTACACACACAGTACAGGAAAACACAAATAACTACACACACAGTACAGGAAAAGACAAATAACAACACACACACAGTACAGGAAAACACAAATAACTATACACAGTACAGGAAAACACAAACAACTACACACACAGTACAGGAAAACACAAATAACTACACACACACAGTACAGGAAAACACAAATAACTACACACACACTACAGGAAAACACAAATAACTACAAACACAGTACAGGAAAAGACAAATAACGACACACACACACAATATCGGGAAAGACAAATAACTACACACACAGTACACGAAAAGACAAATAACTACACACACACAATACAGGAAAAGACAAATAACTGCACACACACAATACAGGAAAACACAAATAACTACACACACAGTACAGGAAAACACAAATAACTACACACACACAATACAGGAAAACACAAATAACTACACACACAGTACAGGAAAAGACAATTAACTACACACACACAATACTGGAAAAGACAAATAACTACACACACAGAACACGAAAAGACAAATAACTACACACACACAATACAG
Organism: Stegostoma tigrinum; assembly: GCF_030684315.1. Lineage (NCBI taxonomy): Eukaryota > Metazoa > Chordata > Chondrichthyes > Orectolobiformes > Stegostomatidae > Stegostoma > Stegostoma tigrinum. Next base: position 285,125 of record NC_081393.1, on the reverse strand, counting down.
AAAAAGACAAATAACTACACACACACAATACAGGAAAAGACAAATAACTACAAACACAATACAGGAAAACACAAATAACTACACACACAGTACAGGAAAACACAAATAACTACACACACAGTACAGGAAAAGACAAATAACAACACACACACAGTACAGGAAAACACAAATAACTACACACAGTACAGGAAAACACAAACAACTACAGACACAGTACAGGAAAACACAAATAACTACACACACACAGTACAGGAAAACACAAATAACTGCACACACACACAATACAGGAAAACACAAATAACGACACACACAGTACAGGAAAACACAAATAACTACACACACACAATACAGGAAAAGACAAATAACTACACGCACACAGTACAGGAAAACACAAATAACTACAAACACAGTACAGGAAAAGACAAATAACGACACACACACACAATACAGGGAAAGACAAATAACTACACACACAGTACACGAAAAGACAAATAACTACACACACACAATACAGGAAAAGACAAATAACTGCCCACACACAATACAGGAAAACACAAATAACTACACACACAGTACAGGAAAAGACAAATAACAACGCACAGAGAACAGGAAAACACAAATAACTACACACACAGTACAGGAAAACACAAATAACTACACACACACAGTACAGGAAAACACAAATAACTATACACACACAATACAGGAAAACACAAATAACGACACACACAGTACAGGAAAACACAAATAACTACACACACACAATACAGGTTAAACACAAATAACTACACACACACAATACAGGAAAAGACAAATAACTACACGCACACAGCACAGGAAAACACAAATAACTGCACACACAGTACAGAAAAAACACAAATAACGACAAACACACAATACAGGGAAAGACAAATAACTACACACACAGGACACGAAAAGACAAATAACTACACACACACAATACAGGAAAACACAAATAACTACACACACACAATACAGGAAAACACAAATAACTACACACACAACACAGGAAAACACTAATGACTACACAACAGTACAGGAAAAGACAAATAACTACACACACAGTACAGGAAAACACAAATAACTACACACACAGTACAGGAAAACACAAATAACTACACACACACAGCACAGGAAAACACGATTAACTACACACACAGTACAGGAAAAGACAAATAACTACACGCACACAGTACAGGAAAACACAAATAACTACAAACACAGTACAGGAAAAGACAAAAAACGACACACACACAATACAGGGAAAGACAAATAACTACACACACAGTACACGAAAAGACAAATAACTACACACACACAATACAGGAAAACACAAATAACTACACACACACAATACAGGAAAACACAAATAACTACACACACAATACAGGAAAACACAAATAACTACACACACAGTACAGGAAAAGACAAATAACTACACACACTGAACAGGAAAACACAAATAACTACACACACAGTACAGGAAAACACAAATAACTACACACACACAATACAGGAAAACACAAATAACTACACACACACAATACAGGAAAACACAAATAACGACACACACAGTACAGGAAAACACAAATAACTACACACACACAATACAGGAAAACACAAATAACTACACACACACAATACAGGAAAAGACAAATAACTACACGCACACAGTACAGGAAAACACAAATAACTACACACACAGTACAGAAAAAAAAAAATAACGACACACACACAATACAGGGAAAGACAAATAACTACACACACAGTACACGAAATGACAAATAACTACACACACACAATACAGGAAAACACAAATAACTACACACACACAATACAGGAAAACACAAATAACTACACACACAATACAGGAAAACACAAATAACTACACAACAGTACAGGAAAAGACAAATAACTACACACACAGTACAGGAAAACACAAATAACTACACACACAATACAGGAAAACACAAATAACTACACACACACAGCACAGGAAAACACGAATAACTACACACACAGTACAGGAAAACACAAATAACTACACACACAGTACAGGAAAACACGAATAACTACACACACACAGTACAGGAAAACACGAATAACTACACACACAGTACAGGAAAACACAAAAAACTACACACACAGTACAGGAAAAGACAAATAACTACACACACACAATACAGGAAAACACAAATAACTACACACACGTACAGGAAAACACAAATAACTACACACACACAGTACAGGAAAACACAAATAACTACACACACACAATACAGGAAAAGACAAATAACTACACGCACACAGTACAGGAAAACACAAATAACTACACACACAGTAAAGGAAAACACAAATAACGACACACACACAATACACGGAAAGACAAATAACTACACACACAGTACACGAAAAGACAAATAACTACACACACACAATACAGGAAAAGACAAATAACTACACACACACAATACAGGAAAACACAAATAACTACACACACAGTACAGGAAAAGACAAATAACTAGACACACAGTACAGGAAAACACAAATAACTACACACACAGTACAGGAAAACAGAGATAACTACTCACACACAGCACATGGAAACACAAATAACTACACACACACAATACATGAAAACACAAATAACTACACACACAGTACAGGAAAAGACAATTAACTACACACACACAGCACAGGAAAACACGAATAACTACACACACAGTACAGGAAAACACAAAAAACTACACACACAGTACAGGAAAAGACAAATAACTACACACACACAATACAGGAAAACACAAATAACTACACACACGTACAGGAAAACACAAATAACTACACACACACAATACAGGAAAACACAAATAACTACACTCACAGTACAGGAAAAGACAATTAACTACACACACACAATACTGGAAAAGACAAATAACTACACACACAGTACACGAAAAGACAAATTACTACACACACACAATACAGAAAAAGACAAATAACTACACACACACAATACAGGAAAAGACAAATAACTACAAACACAATACAGGAAAACACAAATAACTACACACACAGTACAGGAAAACACAAATAACTACACACACAGTACAGGAAAAGACAAATAACAACACACACACAGTACAGGAAAACACAAATAACTATACACAGTACAGGAAAACACAAACAACTACACACACAGTACAGGAAAACACAAATAACTACACACACACAGTACAGGAAAACACAAATAACTACACACACACACAATACAGGAAAACACAAATAACGACACACACAGTACAGGAAAACACAAATAACTACACACACACAATACAGGAAAACACAAATAACTACACACACAGTACAGGAAAAGACAATTAACTACACACACACAATACTGGAAAAGACAAATAACTACACACACAGAACACGAAAAGACAAATAACTACACACACACAATACAGAAAAAGACAAATAACTACACACACACAATACAGGAAAAGACAAATAACTACAAACACAATACAGGAAAACACAAATAACTACACACACACAATACAGGAAAAGACAAATAACTACAAACACAATACAGGAAAACACAAATAACTACACACACAGTACAGGAAAACACAAATAACTACACACACAGTACAGGAAAAGACAAATAACAACACACACACAGTACAGGAAAACACAAATAACTACACACAGTACAGGAAAACACAAACAACTACAGACACAGTACAGGAAAACACAAATAACTACACACACACAGTACAGGAAAACACAAATAACTGCACACACACACAATACAGGAAAACACAAATAACGACACACACAGTACAGGAAAACACAAATAACTACACACACACAATACAGGAAAAGACAAATAACTACACGCACACAGTACAGGAAAACACAAATAACTACAAACACAGTACAGGAAAAGACAAATAACGACACACACACACAATACAGGGAAAGACAAATAACTACACACACAGTACACGAAAAGACAAATAACTACACACACACAATACAGGAAAAGACAAATAACTGCCCACACACAATACAGGAAAACACAAATAACTACACACACAGTACAGGAAAAGACAAATAACAACACACAGAGAACAGGAAAACACAAATAACTACACACACAGTACAGGAAAACACAAATAACTACACACACACAGTACAGGAAAACACAAATAACTACACACACACAATACAGGAAAACACAAATAACGACACACACAGTACAGGAAAACACAAATAACTACACACACACAATACAGGAAAACACAAATAACTACACACACACAATACAGGAAAAGACAAATAACTACACGCACACAGCACAGGAAAACACAAATAACTGCACACACAGTACAGAAAAAACACAAATAACGACAAACACACAATACAGGGAAAGACAAATAACTACACACACAGGACACGAAAAGACAAATAACTACACACACACAATACAGGAAAACACAAATAACTACACACACACAATACAGGAAAACACAAATAACTACACACACAACACAGGAAAACACTAATGACTACACAACAGTACAGGAAAAGACAAATAACTACACACACAGTACAGGAAAACACAAATAACTACACACACAGTACAGGAAAACACAAATAACTACACACACACAGCACAGGAAAACACGATTAACTACACACACAGTACAGGAAAACACAAATAACTACACACACAGTACAGGAAAACAGGAATAACTACACACACACAGTACAGGAAAACACGAATAACTACACACACAGTACAGGAAAAGACAAATAACTACACACACACAAAACAGGAAAACACAAATAACTACACACACGTACAGGAAAACACAAATAACTACACACACACAGTACAGGAAAACACAAATAACTACACACACAGTACAGGAAAAGAAAATTAACTACACACACACAATACTGGTAAAGACAAATAACTACACACACAGTACACGAAAAGACAAATAACTACACACACACAATACAGAAAAAGACAAATAACTACACACACACAATACAGGAAAAGACAAATAACTACAAACACAATACAGGAAAACACAAATAACTACACACACAGTACAGGAAAACAAAAATAACTACACACACAGTACAGGAGAAGACAAATAACAACACACAAAGTACAGGAAAACACAAATAACTGCACACACACAATACAGGAAAACACAAATAACTACACACACAGTACAGGAAAATATAAATAACTACACACACAGTACAGGAAAACACAAATAACTACACACACACAGTACAGGAAAACACAAATAACTACACACACACAGTACAGGAAAACACAAATAACTACACACACACAATACAGGAAAACACAAATAACTACACACAGTACAGGAAAACACAAACAACTACACACACAGTACAGGAAAACACAAATAACTACACACACACAGTACAGGAAAACACAAATAACTGCACACACACACAATACAGGAAAACACAAATAACGACACACACAGTACAGGAAAACACAAATAACTACACACACAGTACAGGAAAACACAAATAACTACACACACACAATACAGGAAAAGACAAATAACTACACGCACACAGTACAGGAAAACACAAATAACTACAAACACAGTACAGGAAAAGACAAATAACGACACACACACACAATACAGGGAAAGACAAATAACTACACACACAGTACACGAAAAGACAAATAACTACACACACACAATACAGGAAAAGACAAATAACTGCCCACACACAATACAGGAAAACACAAATAACTACACACACAGTACAGGAAAAGACAAATAACAACACACAGAGAACAGGAAAACACAAATAACTACACACACAGTACAGGAAAACACAAATAACTACACACACACAGTACAGGAAAACACAAATAACTACACACACACAATACAGGAAAACACAAATAACGACACACACAGTACAGGAAAACACAAATAACTACACACACACAATACAGGAAAACACAAATAACTACACACACACAATACAGGAAAAGACAAATAACTACACGCACACAGCACAGGAAAACATAAATAACTGCACACACAGTACAGAAAAAACACAAATAACGACAAACACACAATACAGGGAAAGACAAATAACTACACACACAGGACACGAAAAGACAAATAACTACACACACACAATACAGGAAAACACAAATAACTACACACACACAATACAGGAAAACACAAATAACTACACACACAATACAGGAAAACACTAATGACTACACAACAGTACAGGAAAAGACAAATAACTACACACACAGTACAGGAAAACACAAATAACTACACACACAGTACAGGAAAACACAAATAACTACACACACACAGCACAGGAAAACACGATTAACTACACACACAGTACAGGAAAACACAAATAACTACACACACAGTACAGGAAAACACGAATAACTACACACACACAGTACAGGAAAACACGAATAACTACACACACAGTACAGGAAAAGACAAATAACTACACAAACACAAAACAGGAAAACACAAACAACTACACACACGTACAGGAAAACACAAATAACTACACACACACAGTACAGGAAAACACAAATAACTACACACACAGTACAGGAAAAGAAAATTAACTACACACACACAATACTGGTAAAGACAAATAACTACACACACAGTACACGAAAAGACAAATAACTACACACACACAATACAGAAAAAGACAAATAACTACACACACACAATACAGGAAAAGACAAATAACTACAAACACAATACAGGAAAACACAAATAACTACACACACAGTACAGGAAAACAAAAATAACTACACACACAGTACAGGAGAAGACAAATAACAACACACAAAGTACAGGAAAACACAAATAACTACACACACACAATACAGGAAAACACAAATAACTACACACACAGTACAGGAAAATATAAATAACTACACACACAGTACAGGAAAACACAAATAACTACACACACACAGTACAGGAAAACACAAATAACTACACACACACAATACAGGAAAACACAAATAGCTACACACACACAATAAAGGAAAACACAAATAACTACACACACACAGTACAGGAAAACACAAATAACTACACACACAGAGTACAGGAAAACACAAATAACTACACACACACAGTACAGGAAAACACAAATAACTACACACACACAGTACAGGAAAACACAAATAACTACACACACACAATACAGGAAAACACAAATAACTACACACACACAATACAAGAAAACACAAATAACTACACACACACAGTACAGGAAAACACAAATAACTACACACATAGTACAGGAAAAGACAAATAACTATACACACAATACAGGAAAAGACAAATAACGACACACACACAGTACAGGAAACGACAAATAACTACACACCCACAGTACAGGAAAACACAAATAACGACACACACAGTACAGGAAAACACAAATAACTACACACACACAATACAGGAAAACACAAATAACTACACACACAATACAGGAAAACACAAATAACTACACACACACAATACAGGAAAAGACAAATAACTACACACACTATACAGGGAAAGACCAATAACTACACACACAGTACAGGAAAACACAAATAACTACACCCACACAGCACAGGGAAACACAAATAACTACACACACACAATACATGAAAACACAAATAACTACACACACAGTACAGGAAAACACAAATAACTACAAACACAATACAGGAAAAGACAAATAACGACACACACACACAATACAGTGAAAAACAAATAACTACACACACAGTACACGAAAAGACAAATAACTACACACACACAATACAGGAAAACACAAATAACTGGACACACACAATACAGGAAAATACATATAACTACACACACAGTACAGGAAAACACAAATAACTACACACACACAATACAGGAAAACACAAATAACTACACACACAGTACAGGAAAAGACAATTAACTACACACACACAATACTGGAAAAGACAAATAACTACACACACAGTACACGAAAAGACAAATAACTACACACACACAATACAGAAAAAGACAAATAACTACACACACACAATACAGGAAAAGACAAATAACTACAAACACAATACAGGAAAACACAAATAACTACACACACAGTACAGGAAAACACAAATTACTACACACACAGTACAGGAAAAGACAAATAACAACACACACACAGTACAGGAAAACACAAATAACTACACACAGTACAGGAAAACACAAACAACTACACACACAGTACAGGAAAACACAAATAACTACACACACACAGTACAGGAAAACACAAATAACTACACACACACACAATACAGGAAAACACAAATAACGACACACACAGTACAGGAAAACACAAATAACTACACACACACAATACAGGAAAAGACAAATAACTACACGCACACAGTACAGGAAAACACAAATAACTACAAACACAGTACAGGAAAAGACAAATAACGACACACACACACAATACAGGGAAAGACAAATAACTACACACACAGTACACGAAAAGACAAATAACTACACACACACAATACAGGAAAAGACAAATAACTGCACACACACAATTCAGGAAAACACAAATAACTACACACACAGTACAGGAAAAGACAAATAACAACACACAGAGAACAGGAAAACACAAATAACTACACACACAGTACAGGAAAACACAAATAACAACACACACACAGTACAGGAAAACACAAATAACTACACACACACAATACAGGAAAACACAAATAACGACACACACAGTACAGGAAAACACAAATAACTACACACACACAATACAGGAAAACACAAATAACTACACACACACAATACAGGAAAAGACAAATAACTACACGCACACAGTACAGGAAAACACAAATAACTACACACACAGTACAGAAAAAACACAAATAACGACAATCACACAATACAGGGAAAGACAAATAACTACACACACAGGACACGAAAAGACAAATAACTACACACACACAATACAGGAAAACACAAATAACTACACACACACAATACAGGAAAACACAAATAACTACACACACAATACAGGAAAACACAAATAACTACACAACAGTACAGGAAAAGACAAATAACTTCACACACAGTACAGGAAAACACAAATAACTACACACACACAGTACAGGAAAACACAAATAACTACACACACACAGCACAGGAAAACACGAATAACTACACACACAGTACAGGAAAACACAAATAACTACACACACAGTACAGGAAAAGACAAATAACTACACACACACAAAACAGGAAAACACAAATAACTACACACACGTACAGGAAAAGACAAATAACTACACTCACACAGTACAGGAAAACACAAATAACTACACACACAGTACAGGAAAAGACAATTAACTACACACACACAATACTGGTAAAGACAAATAACTACACACACAGTACACGAAAAGACAAATAACTACACACACACAATACAGAAAAAGACAAATAACTACACACACACAATACAGGAAAAGACAAATAACTACAAACACAATACAGGAAAACACAAATAACTACACACACAGTACAGGAAAACACAAATAACTACACACACAGTACAGGAGAAGACAAATAACAACACACAAAGTACAGGAAAACACAAATAACTACACACACAGTACAGGAAAACACAAATAAAAACACACACACAGTACAGGAAAATATAAATAACTACACACACAGTACAGGAAAACACAAATAACTACACACACACAGTACAGGAAAACACAAATAACTACACACACACAATACAGGAAAAGACAAATAACTACACACACACAATACAGGAAAACACAAATAGCTACACACACACAATACAGGAAAACACAAATAACTACACTCACACAGTACACGAAAAGACAAATAACTACACACACACAGTACAGGAAAACACAAATAACTACACACACACAGTACAGGAAAACACAAATAACTACACACACACAGTGCAGGAAAACACAAATAACTAGACACACACAATACAGGAAAACACAAATAACTACACACACACAATACAAGAAAACACAAATAACTACACACACACAGTACAGGAAAACACAAATAACTACACACATAGTACAGGAAAAGACAAATAACTACACACACAATACAGGAAAAGACAAATAACGACACACACACAGTACAGGAAAAGAAAATTAACTACACACACACAATACTGGTAAAGACAAATAACTACACACACAGTACACGAAAAGACAAATAACTACACACACACAATACAGAAAAAGACAAATAACTACACACACACAATACAGGAAAAGACAAATAACTACAAACACAATACAGGAAAACACAAATAACTACACACACAGTACAGGAAAACAAAAATAACTACACACACAGTACAGGAGAAGACAAATAACAACACACAAAGTACAGGAAAACACAAAAAACTACACACACACAATACAGGAAAACACAAATAACTACACACACAGTACAGGAAAATATAAATAACTACACACACAGTACAGGAAAACACAAATAACTACACACACACAGTACAGGAAAACACAAATAACTACACACACACAATACAGGAAAACACAAATAGCTACACACACACAATAAAGGAAAACACAAATAACTACACACACACAGTACAGGAAAACACAAATAACTACACACACAGAGTACAGGAAAACACAAATAACTACACACACACAGTACAGGAAAACACAAATAACTACACACACACAGTACAGGAAAACACAAATAACTACACACACACAATACAGGAAAACACAAATAACTACACACACACAATTCAAGAAAACACAAATAACTACACACACACAGTACAGGAAAACACAAATAACTACACACATAGTACAGGAAAAGACAAATAACTATACACACAATACAGGAAAAGACAAATAACGACACACACACAGTACAGGAAACGACAAATAACTACACACCCACAGTACAGGAAAACACAAATAACTACACACACAGTACAGGAAAACACAAATATCTGCACACACACAGTACAGGAAAACACAAATAACTACACACACACAATACAGGAAAACACAAATAACTACACACACAATACAGGAAAACACAAATAACTACACACCCACAGTACAGGAAAACACAAATAACTACACACACACAGTACAGGAAAACACAAATAACTACTCACATTGTACTGGAAAACACAAATAACTACACACACACAATACAGGAAAAGACAAATAACTACACACACTATACAGGGAAAGACCAATAACTACACACACAGTACAGGAAAACACAAATAACTACACCCACACAGCACAGGGAAACACAAATAACTACACACACACAATACATGAAAACACAAATAACTACACACACAGTACAGGAAAACACAAATAACTACAAACACAATACAGGAAAAGACAAATAACGACACACACACACAATACAGTGAAAAACAAATAACTACACACACAGTACACGAAAAGACAAATAACTACACACACACAATACAGGAAAACACAAATAACTGGACACACACAATACAGGAAAATACATATAACTACACACACAGTACAGGAAAACACAAATAACTACACACACACAATACAGGAAAACACAAATAACTACACACACAGTACAGGAAAAGACAATTAACTACACACACACAATACTGGAAAAGACAAATAACTACACACACAGTACACGAAAAGACAAATAACTACACACACACAATACAGAAAAAGACAAATAACTACACACACACAATACAGGAAAAGACAAATAACTACAAACACAATACAGGAAAACACAAATAACTACACACACAGTACAGGAAAACACAAATTACTACACACACAGTACAGGAAAAGACAAATAACAACACACACACAGAACAGGAAAACACAAATAACTACACACAGTACAGGAAAACACAAACAACTACACACACAGTACAGGAAAACACAAATAACTACACACACACAGTACAGGAAAACACAAATAACTACACACACACACAATACAGGAAAACACAAATAACGACACACACAGTACAGGAAAACACAAATAACTACACACACACAATACAGGAAAAGACAAATAACTACACGCACACAGTACAGGAAAACACAAATAACTACAAACACAGTACAGGAAAAGACAAATAACGACACACACACACAATACAGGGAAAGACAAATAACTACACACACAGTACACGAAAAGACAAATAACTACACACACACAATACAGGAAAAGACAAATAACTGCACACACACAATTCAGGAAAACACAAATAACTACACACACAGTACAGGAAAAGACAAATAACAACACACAGAGAACAGGAAAACACAAATAACTACACACACAGTACAGGAAAACACAAATAACAACACACACACAGTACAGGAAAACACAAATAACTACACACACACAATACAGGAAAACACAAATAACGACACACACAGTACAGGAAAACACAAATAACTACACACACACAATACAGGAAAACACAAATAACTACACACACACAATACAGGAAAAGACAAATAACTACACGCACACAGTACAGGAAAACACAAATAACTACACACACAGTACAGAAAAAACACAAATAACGACAAACACACAATACAGGGAAAGACAAATAACTACACACACAGGACACGAAAAGACAAATAACTACACACACACAATACAGGAAAACACAAATAACTACACACACACAATAGAGGAAAACACAAATAACTACACACACAATACAGGAAAACACAAATAACTACACAACAGTACAGGAAAAGACAAATAACTTCACACACAGTACAGGAAAACACAAATAACTACACACACACAGTACAGGAAAACACAAATAACTACACACACACAGCACAGGAAAACACGAATAACTACACACACAGTACAGGAAAACACAAATAACTACACACACAGTACAGGAAAAGACAAATAACTACACACACACAAAACAGGAAAACACAAATAACTACACACACGTACAGGAAAAGACAAATAACTACACTCACACAGTACAGGAAAACACAAATAACTACACACACAGTACAGGAAAAGACAATTAACTACACACACACAATACTGGTAAAGACAAATAACTACACACACAGTACACGAAAAGACAAATAACTACACACACACAATACAGAAAAAGACAAATAACTACACACACACAATACAGGAAAAGACAAATAACTACAAACACAATACAGGAAAACACAAATAACTACACACACAGTACAGGAAAACACAAATAACTACACACACAGTACAGGAGAAGACAAATAACAACACACAAAGTACAGGAAAACACAAATAACTACACACACAGTACAGGAAAACACAAATAAAAACACACACACAGTACAGGAAAATATAAATAACTACACACACAGTACAGGAAAACACAAATAACTACACACACACAGTACAGGAAAACACAAATAACTACACACACACAATACAGGAAAAGACAAATAACTACACACACACAATACAGGAAAACACAAATAGCTACACACACACAATACAGGAAAACACAAATAACTACACTCACACAGTACACGAAAAGACAAATAACTACACACACACAGTACAGGAAAACACAAATAACTACACACACACAGTACAGGAAAACACAAATAACTACACACACACAGTGCAGGAAAACACAAATAACTAGACACACACAATACAGGAAAACACAAATAACTACACACACACAATACAAGAAAACACAAATAACTACACACACACAGTACAGGAAAACACAAATAACTACACACATAGTACAGGAAAAGACAAATAACTACACACACAATACAGGAAAAGACAAATAACGACACACACACTGTACAGGAAACGACAAATAACTACACACCCACAGTACAGGAAAACACAAATAACTACACACACAGTACAGGAAAACACAAATATCTGCACACACACAGTACAGGAAAACACAAATAACTACACACACACAATACAGGAAAACACAAATAACTACACACACAATCCTGGAAAAGACAAATAACTACACACACACAATACAGGAAAAGACTAATAACTACACACACTATACAGGGAAAGACAAATAACTACACACACAGTACAGGAAAACACAAATAACTACACCCACACAGCACAGGGAAACACAAATAACTACACACACACAATACATGAAAACACAAATAACTACACACACAGTACAGGAAAACACAAATAACTACACACACACAGCACAGGAAAACACGAATAACTACACACACAGTAAGGGAAAACACAAAAAACTACACACACAGTACAGGAAAAGACAAATAACTACACACACACAATACAGGAAAACACAAATAACTACACACACGTACAGGAAATCACAAATAACTACACACACACAATACAGGAAAACACAAATAACTACACACACAGTACAGGAAAAGACAATTAACTACACACACACAATACTGGAAAAGACAAATAACTACACACACAGTACACGAAAAGACAAATAACGACACACACACAATACAGAAAAAGACAAATAACTACACACACACAATACAGGAAAACACAAATAACTACACACACAGTACAGGAAAACACAAATAACTACACACACAGTACAGGAAAAGACAAATAACAACACACACACAGTACAGGAAAACACAAATAACTACACACAGTACAGGAAAACACAAACAACTACACACACAGTACAGGAAAACACAAATAACTACACACACACAGTACAGGAAAACACAAATAACTACACACACACAATACAGGAAAACACAAATAACGACACACACAGTACAGGAAAACACAAATAACTGCACACACACAGTACAGGAAAACACAAATAACTACACACATTGTACTGGAAAACACAAATAACTACACACACACAATACAGGAAAACACAAATAACTACACACACAGGACAGGAAAACACGAATAACTACACACACACAGTACAGGAAAACACGAATAACTACACACACAGTACAGGAAAACACAAAAAACTACACACACAGTACAGGAAAACACAAATAACTACACACACACAGTACAGGAAAACACAAATAACTGCACACACACACAATACAGGAAAACACAAATAACGACACACACAGTACAGGAAAACACAAATAACTACACTCACACAATACAGGAAAAGACAAATAACTACACGCACACAGTACAGGAAAACACAAATAACTACAAACACAGTACAGGAAAAGACAAATAACGACACACACACACAATACAGGGAAAGACAAATAACTACACACACAGTACACGAAAAGACAAATAACTACACACACACAATACAGGAAAAGACAAATAACTGCCCACACACAATACAGGAAAACACAAATAACTACACACACAGTACAGGAAAAGACAAATAACAACACACAGAGAACAGGAAAACACAAATAACTACACACACAGTACAGGAAAACACAAATAACTACACACACACAGTACAGGAAAACACAAATAACTACACACACACAATACAGGAAAACACAAATAACGACACACACAGTACAGGAAAACACAAATAACTACACACACACAATACAGGAAAACACAAATAACTACACACACACAATACAGGAAAAGACAAATAACTACACGCACACAGCACAGGAAAACACAAATAACTGCACACACAGTACAGAAAAAACACAAATAACGACAAACACACAATACAGGGAAAGACAAATAACTACACACACAGGACACGAAAAGACAAATAACTACACACACACAATACAGGAAAACACAAATAACTACACACACACAATACAGGAAAACACAAATAACTACACACACAACACAGGAAAACACTAATGACTACACAACAGTACAGGAAAAGACAAATAACTACACACACAGTACAGGAAAACACAAATAACTACACACACAGTACAGGAAAACACAAATAACTACACACACACAGCACAGGAAAACACGATTAACTACACACACAGTACAGGAAAACACAAATAACTACACACACAGTACAGGAAAACACGAATAACTACACACACACAGTACAGGAAAACACGAATAACTACACACACAGTACAGGAAAAGACAAATAACTACACACACACAAAACAGGAAAACACAAATAACTACACACACGTACAGGAAAACACAAATAACTACACACACACAGTACAGGAAAACACAAATAACTACACACACAGTACAGGAAAAGAAAATTAACTACACACACACAATACTGGTAAAGACAAATAACTACACACACAGTACACGAAAAGACAAATAACTACACACACACAATACAGAAAAAGACAAATAACTACACACACACAATACAGGAAAAGACAAATAACTACAAACACAATACAGGAAAACACAAATAACTACACACACAGTACAGGAAAACAAAAATAACTACACACACAGTACAGGAGAAGACAAATAACAACACACAAAGTACAGGAAAACACAAATAACTACACACACACAATACAGGAAAACACAAATAACTACACACACAGTACAGGAAAATATAAATAACTACACACACAGTACAGGAAAACACAAATAACTACACACACACAGTACAGGAAAACACAAATAACTACACACACACAGTACAGGAAAACACAAATAACTACACACACACAATACAGGAAAACACAAATAACTACACACAGTACAGGAAAACACAAACAACTACACACACAGTACAGGAAAACACAAATAACTACACACACACAGTACAGGAAAACACAAATAACTGCACACACACACAATACAGGAAAACACAAATAACGACACACACAGTACAGGAAAACACAAATAACTACACACACAGTACAGGAAAACACAAATAACTACACACACACAATACAGGAAAAGACAAATAACTACACGCACACAGTACAGGAAAACACAAATAACTACAAACACAGTACAGGAAAAGACAAATAACGACACACACACACAATACAGGGAAAGACAAATAACTACACACACAGTACACGAAAAGACAAATAACTACACACACACAATACAGGAAAAGACAAATAACTGCCCACACACAATACAGGAAAACACAAATAACTACACACACAGTACAGGAAAAGACAAATAACAACACACAGAGAACAGGAAAACACAAATAACTACACACACAGTACAGGAAAACACAAATAACTACACACACACAGTACAGGAAAACACAAATAACTACACACACACAATACAGGAAAACACAAATAACGACACACACAGTACAGGAAAACACAAATAACTACACACACACAATACAGGAAAACACAAATAACTACACACACACAATACAGGAAAAGACAAATAACTACACGCACACAGCACAGGAAAACATAAATAACTGCACACACAGTACAGAAAAAACACAAATAACGACAAACACACAATACAGGGAAAGACAAATAACTACACACACAGGACACGAAAAGACAAATAACTACACACACACAATACAGGAAAACACAAATAACTACACACACACAATACAGGAAAACACAAATAACTACACACACAATACAGGAAAACACTAATGACTACACAACAGTACAGGAAAAGACAAATAACTACACACACAGTACAGGAAAACACAAATAACTACACACACAGTACAGGAAAACACAAATAACTACACACACACAGCACAGGAAAACACGATTAACTACACACACAGTACAGGAAAACACAAATAACTACACACACAGTACAGGAAAACACGAATAACTACACACACACAGTACAGGAAAAGACGAATAACTACACAAACACAAAACAGGAAAACACAAATAACTACACACACGTACAGGAAAACACAAATAACTACACACACACAGTACAGGAAAACACAAATAACTACACACACAGTACAGGAAAAGAAAATTAACTACACACACACAATACTGGTAAAGACAAATAACTACACACACAGTACACGAAAAGACAAATAACTACACACACACAATACAGAAAAAGACAAATAACTACACACACACAATACAGGAAAAGACAAATAACTACAAACACAATACAGGAAAACACAAATAACTACACACACAGTACAGGAAAACAAAAATAACTACACACACAGTACAGGAGAAGACAAATAACAACACACAAAGTACAGGAAAACACAAATAACTACACACACACAATACAGGAAAACACAAATAACTACACACACAGTACAGGAAAATATAAATAACTACACACACAGTACAGGAAAACACAAATAACTACACACACACAGTACAGGAAAACACAAATAACTACACACACACAATACAGGAAAACACAAATAGCTACACACACACAATAAAGGAAAACACAAATAACTACACACACACAGTACAGGAAAACACAAATAACTACACACACAGAGTACAGGAAAACACAAATAACTACACACACACAGTACAGGAAAACACAAATAACTACACACACACAGTACAGGAAAACACAAATAACTACACACACACAATACAGGAAAACACAAATAACTACACACACACAATACAAGAAAACACAAATAACTACACACACACAGTACAGGAAAACACAAATAACTACACACATAGTACAGGAAAAGACAAATAACTATACACACAATACAGGAAAAGACAAATAACGACACACACACAGTACAGGAAACGACAAATAACTACACACCCACAGTACAGGAAAACACAAATAACTACACACACAGTACAGGAAAACACAAATATCTGCACACACACAGTACAGGAAAACACAAATAACTACACACACACAATACAGGAAAACACAAATAACTACACACACAATCCTGGAAAAGACAAATAACTACACACACCCAATACAGGAAAAGACAAATAACTACACACACTATACAGGGAAAGACCAATAACTACACACACAGTACAGGAAAACACAAATAACTACACCCACACAGCACAGGGAAACACAAATAACTACACACACACAATACATGAAAACACAAATAACTACACACACAGTACAGGAAAACACAAATAACTACAAACACAATACAGGAAAAGACAAATAACGACACACACACACAATACAGTGAAAAACAAATAACTACACACACAGTACACGAAAAGACAAATAACTACACACACACAATACAGGAAAACACAAATAACTGGACACACACAATACAGGAAAACACATATAACTACACACACAGTACAGGAAAACACAAATAACTACACAACAGTACAGGAAAAGACAAATAACTTCACACACAGTACAGGAAAACACAAATAACTACACACACACAGTACAGGAAAACACAAATAACTACACACACACAGCACAGGAAAACACGAATAACTACACACACAGTACAGGAAAACACAAATAACTACACACACAGTACAGGAAAAGACAAATAACTACACACACACAAAACAGGAAAACACAAATAACTACACACACGTACAGGAAAAGACAAATAACTACACTCACACAGTACAGGAAAACACAAATAACTACACACACAGTACAGGAAAAGACAATTAACTACACACACACAATACTGGTAAAGACAAATAACTACACACACAGTACACGAAAAGACAAATAACTACACACACACAATACAGAAAAAGACAAATAACTACACACACACAATACAGGAAAAGACAAATAACTACAAACACAATACAGGAAAACACAAATAACTACACACACAGTACAGGAAAACACAAATAACTACACACACAGTACAGGAGAAGACAAATAACAACACACAAAGTACAGGAAAACACAAATAACTACACACACAGTACAGGAAAACACAAATAAAAACACACACACAGTACAGGAAAATATAAATAACTACACACACAGTACAGGAAAACACAAATAACTACACACACACAGTACAGGAAAACACAAATAACTACACACACACAATACAGGAAAAGACAAATAACTACACACACACAATACAGGAAAACACAAATAGCTACACACACACAATACAGGAAAACACAAATAACTACACTCACACAGTACACGAAAAGACAAATAACTACACACACACAGTACAGGAAAACACAAATAACTACACACACACAGTACAGGAAAACACAAATAACTACACACACACAGTGCAGGAAAACACAAATAACTAGACACACACAATACAGGAAAACACAAATAACTACACACACACAATACAAGAAAACACAAATAACTACACACACACAGTACAGGAAAACACAAATAACTACACACATAGTACAGGAAAACACAAATAACTACACACACAATACAAGAAAACACAAATAACTACACACACACAATACAGGAAAAGACAAATAACGACACACACACAGTACAGGAAACGACAAATAACTACACACCCACAGTACAGGAAAACACAAATAACTACACACACAGTACAGGAAAACACAAATATCTGCACACACACAGTACAGGAAAACACAAATAACTACACACACACAATACAGGAAAACACAAATAACTACACACACAATCCTGGAAAAGACAAATAACTACACACACACAATACAGGAAAAGACTAATAACTACACACACTATACAGGGAAAGACAAATAACTACACACACAGTACAGGAAAACACAAATAACTACACCCACACAGCACAGGGAAACACAAATAACTACACACACACAATACATGAAAACACAAATAACTACACACACAGTACAGGAAAACACAAATAACTACACACACACAGCACAGGAAAACACGAATAACTACACACACAGTAAGGGAAAACACAAAAAAACTACACACACAGTACAGGAAAAGACAAATAACTACACACACACAATACAGGAAAACACAAATAACTACACACACGTACAGGAAATCACAAATAACTACACACACACAATACAGGAAAACACAAATAACTACACACACAGTACAGGAAAAGACAATTAACTACACACACACAATACTGGAAAAGACAAATAACTACACACACAGTACACGAAAAGACAAATAACGACACACACACAATACAGAAAAAGACAAATAACTACACACACACAATACAGGAAAACACAAATAACTACACACACAGTACAGGAAAACACAAATAACTACACACACAGTACAGGAAAAGACAAATAACAACACACACACAGTACAGGAAAACACAAATAACTACACACAGTACAGGAAAAGACAAATAACGACACACACACACAATACAGGGAAAGACAAATAACTACACACACAATACAGGAAAAGACAAATAACTACACACACACAATACAGGAAAACACAAATAGCTACACACACACAATACAGGAAAACACAAATAACTACACTCACACAGTACACGAAAAGACAAATAACTACACACACACAGTACAGGAAAACACAAATAACTACACACACACAGTACAGGAAAACACAAATAACTACACACACACAGTGCAGGAAAACACAAATAACTAGACACACACAATACAGGAAAACACAAATAACTACACACACACAATACAAGAAAACACAAATAACTACACACACACAGTACAGGAAAACACAAATAACTACACACATAGTACAGGAAAACACAAATAACTACACACACAATACAAGAAAACACAAATAACTACACACACACAATACAGGAAAAGACAAATAACGACACACACACAGTACAGGAAACGACAAATAACTACACACCCACAGTACAGGAAAACACAAATAACTACACACACAGTACAGGAAAACACAAATATCTGCACACACACAGTACAGGAAAACACAAATAACTACACACACACAATACAGGAAAACACAAATAACTACACACACAATCCTGGAAAAGACAAATAACTACACACACACAATACAGGAAAAGACTAATAACTACACACACTATACAGGGAAAGACAAATAACTACACACACAGTACAGGAAAACACAAATAACTACACCCACACAGCACAGGGAAACACAAATAACTACACACACACAATACATGAAAACACAAATAACTACACACACAGTACAGGAAAACACAAATAACTACACACACACAGCACAGGAAAACACGAATAACTACACACACAGTAAGGGAAAACACAAAAAAACTACACACACAGTACAGGAAAAGACAAATAACTACACACACACAATACAGGAAAACACAAATAACTACACACACGTACAGGAAATCACAAATAACTACACACACACAATACAGGAAAACACAAATAACTACACACACAGTACAGGAAAAGACAATTAACTACACACACACAATACTGGAAAAGACAAATAACTACACACACAGTACACGAAAAGACAAATAACGACACACACACAATACAGAAAAAGACAAATAACTACACACACACAATACAGGAAAACACAAATAACTACACACACAGTACAGGAAAACACAAATAACTACACACACAGTACAGGAAAAGACAAATAACAACACACACACAGTACAGGAAAACACAAATAACTACACACAGTACAGGAAAACACAAACAACTACACACACAGTACAGGAAAACACAAATAACTACACACACACAGTACAGGAAAACACAAATAACTACACACACACAATACAGGAAAACACAAATAACGACACACACAGTACAGGAAAACACAAATAACTGCACACACACAGTACAGGAAAACACAAATAACTACACACATTGTACTGGAAAACACAAATAACTACACACACACAATACAGGAAAACACAAATAACTACACACACAGGACAGGAAAACACGAATAACTACACACACACAGTACAGGAAAACACGAATAACTACACACACAGTACAGGAAAACACAAAAAACTACACACACAGTACAGGAAAAGACAAATAACTCCACACAGACAATACAGGAAAACACAAATAACTACACACACAGTACAGGAAAAGACAATTGACTACACACACACAATCCTGGAAAAGACAAATAACTACACACACAGTACACGAAAAGACAAATAACTACACACACACAATACAGAAAAAGACAAATAACTACACACACACAATACAGGAAAAGACAAATAACTACAAACACAATACAGGAAAACACAAATAACTACACACACAGTACAGGAAAACACAAATAACTACACACACAGTACAGGAAAAGACAAATAACAACACACACACAGTACAGGAAAACACAAACAACTACACACACAGTACAGGAAAAGACAAATAACTACACACACACAATACAGGAAAACACAAATGACTGCACACACATACAGGAAAACACAAATAACTACACACACACAATACAGGAAAACACAAATAACTACAGAAACAGTACAGGAAAAGACAATTAACTACACACACACAATCCTGGAAAAGACAAATAACTACACACACAGTACACGAAAAGACAAATAACTACACACAAACAATACAGAAAAAGACAAATAACTACACACACACAATACAGGAAAAGACAAATAACTACAAACACAATACAGGAAAACACAAATAATTACACACACAGTACAGGAAAACACAAATAACTACACACACAGTACAGGAAAAGACAAATAACAACACACACACAGTACAGGAAAACACAAATAACGACACACAGTACAGGAAAACACAAACAACTACACACACAGTACAGGAAAACACAAATGACTACACACACACAGTACAGGAAAACACAAATAACTACACACACACAATACAGGAAAACACAAATAACGACACACACAGTACAGGAAAACACAAATAACTGCACACACACAGTACAGGAAAACACAAATAACTACACATATTGTAGTGGAAAACACAAATAACTACACACACACAATACAGGAAAAGACAAATAACTACACACACAGTACAGGAAAACACAAATAACTACACACACACAATACAGGAAAACACAAATAACGACACACACAGTACAGGAAAACACAAATAACTGCACACACACAGTACAGGAAAACACAAATAACTACACACATTGTACTGGAAAACACAAATAACTACACACACACAATACAGGAAAACACAAATAACTACACACACAGTACAGGAAAACACGAATAACTACACACACACAGTACAGGAAAACACGAATAACTACACACACAGTACAGGAAAACACAAAAAACTACACACACAGTACAGGAAAAGACAAATAACTCCACACAGACAATACAGGAAAACACAAATAACTACACACACAGTACAGGAAAAGACAATTGACGACACACACACAATCCTGGAAAAGACAAATAACTACACACACAGTACACGAAAAGACAAATAACTACACACACACAATACAGAAAAAGACAAATAACTACACACACACAATACAGGAAAAGACAAATAACTACAAACACAATACAGGAAAACACAAATAACTACACACACAGTACAGGAAAACACAAATAACTACACACACAGTACAGGAAAAGACAAATAACAACACACACACAGTACAGGAAAACACAAACAACTACACACACAGTACAGGAAAAGACAAATAACTGCACTCACACAATACAGGAAAACACAAATAACTGCACACACATACAGGAAAACACAAATAACTACACACACACAATACAGGAAAACACAAATAACTACAGAAACAGTACAGGAAAAGACAATTAACTACACACACACAATCCTGGAAAAGACAAATAACTACACACACAGTACACGAAAAGACAAATAACTACACACAAACAATACAGAAAAAGACAAATAACTACACACACACAATACAGGAAAAGACAAATAACTACAAACACAATACAGGAAAACACAAATAATTACACACACAGTACAGGAAAACACAAATAACTACACACACAGTACAGGAAAAGACAAATAACAACACACACACAGTACAGGAAAACACAAATAACGACACACAGTACAGGAAAACACAAACAACTACACACACAGTACAGGAAAAGACAGATAACTACACACACACAATACAGGAAAACACAAATAACTGCACACACATACAGGAAAACACAAATAACTACACACACACAATACAGGAAAACACAAATAACTACAGAAACAGTACAGGAAAAGACAATTAACTACACACACACAATCCTGGAAAAGACAAATAACTACACACACAGTACACGAAAAGACAAATAACTACACACATAGTACAGGAAAACACAAATAACTACACACACAGTACAGGAAAACACAAATAACTACACACACACAATACAGGAAAACACAAATAACTACACACACACAATACAGGAAAACACAAATACCTACACACACACAGTACAGGAAAACACAAATAACTACACACACACACAATACAGGAAAACACAAATAACTACACACACACAATACATGAAAACACAAATAACTACACACACAGTACAGGAAAAGACAATTAACTGCACACACACAGTACAGGAAAACACGAATAACTGCACACACAGTACAGGAAAACACAAAAAACTACACACACAGTACAGGAAAAGACAAATAACTACACACACAGTACAGGAAAAGACAAATAACTACACACACGTACAGGAAAACACAAATAACTACACACACACAATACAGGAAAACACAAATAACTACACACACAGTACAGGAAAAGACAAATAACTACACACACACAATACTGGAAAAGACAAATAACTACACACACAGTACACGAAAAGAAAAATAACTACACACACACAATACAGAAAAAGACAAATAACTACACACACACAATACAGGAAAAGACAAATAACTACAAACACAATACAGGAAAACACAAATAACTACACACACAGTACAGGAAAACACAAATAACTACACACACAGTACAGGAGAAGACAAATAACAACACACACACAGTACAGGAAAACACAAATAACTACACACAGTACAGGAAAACACAAACAACTACACACACAGTACAGGAAAACACAAATAACTACACACACACAGTACAGGAAAACACAAATAACTACACACACACAATACAGGAAAACACAAATAACGACACACACACCGTACAGGAAAACACAAATAACTACACACACACAATACAGGAAAAGACAAATAACTACACGCACACAGTACAGGAAAACACAAATAACTACAAACACAGTACAGGAAAAGACAAATAACGACACACACACAATACAGGGAAAGACAAATAACTACACACACAGTACACGAAAAGACAAATAACTACACACACACAATACAGGAAAAGACAAATAACTACACACACACAATACAGGAAAACACAAATAACTGCACACACAGTACAGGAAAAGACAAATAACTACACACACAGAACAGGAAAACACAAATAACTACACACACAGTACAGGAAAACACAAATAACTACACACACACAGTACAGGAAAACAGAAATAACTACACACACACAGTACAGGAAAACACAAATAACGACACACACAGTACAGGAAAACACAAATAACTACACACACACAATACAGGAAAACACAAATAACTGCACACACACAATACAGGAAAAGACAAATAACTACACGCACACAGTACAGGAAAACACAAATAACTACACACACAGTACAGAAAAAACACAAATAACGGCACACACACAATACAGGGAAACACAAATAACTACACACACAGTACACGTAAAGACAAGTAACTACACACACACAATACAGGAAAACACAAATAACTACACACACACAATACAGACAAAGACAAATAACTACACACACAATACAGGAAAACACAAATAACTACACAACAGTACAGGAAAAGACAAATAACTACACACACAGTACCGGAAAACACAAATAACTACACACACAGTACAGGAAAACACAAATAACTACACACACACAGCACAGGAAAACACGAATAACTACACACACAGTACAGGAAAACACAAATAACTACACACACAGTACAGGAAAACACGAATAACTACACACACAGTACAGGAAAACACAAAAAACTACACACACAGTACAGGAAAAGACAAATAACTACACACACACAATACAGGAAAACACAAATAACTACACACACGTACAGGAAAACACAAATAACTACACACACACAGTACAGGAAAACACAAATAACTACACACACACAATACAGGAAAAGACAAATAACTTCACGCGCACAGTACAGGAAAACACAAATAACTACACACACAGTACCGGAAAACACAAATAACGACACACACACAATACACGGAAAGACAAATAACTACACACACAGTACACGAAAAGACAAATAACTACACACACACAATACAGGAAAAGACAAATAACTACACACACACAATACAGGAAAACACAAATAACTACACACACAATACAGGAAAACACAAATAACTACACACACAGTACAGGAAAAGACAAATAACTACACACACAGTACAGGAAAACACAAATAACTACACACACAGTACAGGAAAACAGAAATAACTACACACACACAGCACAGGGAAAGACAAATAACTACACACACACAATACATGAAAACACAAATAACTACACACACAGTACAGGAAAAGACAAATAACTACACACACACAGTACAGGAAAACACGAATAACTACACACACAGTACAGGAAAACACAAAAAACTACACACACAGTACAGGAAAAGACAAATAACTACACACACACAATACAGGAAAACACAAATAACGACACACACGTACAGGAAAACACAAATAACTACACACACACAATACAGGAAAACACAAATAACTACACACACAGTACAGGAAAAGACAATTAACTACACACACACAATACTGGAAAAGACAAATAACTACACACACAGTACACGAAAAGACAAATAACTACACACACACAATACAGAAAAAGACAAATAACTACACACACACAATACAGGAAAAGACAAATAACTACAAACACAATACAGGAAAACACAAATAACTGCACACACAGTACAGGAAACAACAAATAACTACACACACACAGTGCAGGAAAACACAAATAACTACACACACAGTACAGGCAAACACAAATAACTACACACACAGTACAGGAGAAGACAAATATCAACACACAAAGTACAGGAAAACACAAATAACTACACACACACAATACAGGAAAACACAAATAACGACACACACACAGTACAGGAAAACACAAATAACTACACACACCCAATACAGGAAAAGACAAATAACTACACGCACACAGTACAGGAAAACACAAATAACTACAAACACAGTACAGGAAAAGACAAAAAACGACACACACACAATACAGGGAAAGACAAATAACTACACACACAGTACACGAAAAGACAAATAACTACACACACACAATACAGGAAAACACAAAGAACTACACACACACAATACAGGAAAACACAAATAACTACACACACAATACAGGAAAACACAAATAACTACACACACAGTACAGGAAAAGACAAATAACTACACACACAGAACAGGAAAACACAAATAACTACACACACAGTACAGGAAAACACAATTAACTACACACACACAATACAGGAAAACACAAATAACTACACACACACAATACAGGAAAACACAAATAACGACACACACAGTACAGGAAAACACAAATAACTACACACACACAATACAGGAAAACACAAATAACTACACACACACAATACAGGAAAAGACAAATAACTACACGCACACAGTACAGGAAAACACAAATAACTACACACACAGTACAGAAAAAAAAAATAACGACACACACACAATACAGGGAAAGACAAATAACTACACACACAGTACACGAAAAGACAAATAACTACACACACACAATACAGGAAAACACAAATAACTACACACACACAATACAGGAAAACACAAATAACTACACACACAATACAGGAAAACACAAATAACTACACAACAGTACAGGAAAAGACAAATAACTACACACACAGTACAGGAAAACACAAATAACTACACACACAATACAGGAAAACACAAATAACTACACACACACAGCACAGGAAAACACGAATAGTTACACACACAGTACAGGAAAACACAAATAACTACACACACAGTACAGGAAAACACGAATAACTACACACACACAGTACAGGAAAACACGAATAACTACACACACAGTACAGGAAAACACAAAAAACTACACACACAGTACAGGAAAAGACAAATAACTACACACACACAATACAGGAAAACACAAATAACTACACACACGTACAGGAAAACACAAATAACTACACACACACAGTACAGGAAAACACAAATAACTACACACACAGTAAAGGAAAACACAAATAACGACACACACACAATACACGGAAAGACAAATAACTACACACACAGTACACGAAAAGACAAATAACTACACACACACAATACAGGAAAAGACAAATAACTACACACACACAATACAGGAAAACACAAATAACTACACACACAGTACAGGAAAAGACAAATAACTAGACACACAGTACAGGAAAACACAAATAACTACACACACAGTACAGGAAAAGACAAATAACTACTCACACACAGCACATGGAAACACAAATAACTACACACACACAATACATGAAAACACAAATAACTACACACACAGTACAGGAAAAGACAATTAACTACACACACACAGCACAGGAAAACACGAATAACTACACACACAGTACAGGAAAACACAAAAAACTACACACACAGTACAGGAAAAGACAAATAACTACACACACACAATACAGGAAAACACAAATAACTACACACACGTACAGGAAAACACAAATAACTACACACACACAATACAGGAAAACACAAATAACTACACAGACAGAACAGGAAAAGACAATTAACTACACACACACAATACAGGAAAAGACAAATAACTACACGCACACAGTACAGGAAAACACAAATAACTACAAACACAGTACAGGAAAAGACAAATAACGACACACACACACAATACAGGGAAAGACAAATAACTACACACACAGTACACGAAAAGACAAATAACTACACACACACAATACAGGAAAAGACAAATAACTGCACACACACAATACAGGAAAACACAAATAACTACACACACAGTACAGGAAAAGACAAATAACAACACACAGAGAACAGGAAAACACAAATAACTACACACACAGTACAGGAAAACACAAATAACAACACACACACAGTACAGGAAAACACAAATAACTACACACACACAATACAGGAAAACACAAATAACGACACACACAGTACAGGAAAACACAAATAACTACACACACACAATACAGGAAAACACAAATAACTACACACACACAATACAGGAAAAGACAAATAACTACACGCACACAGTACAGGAAAACACAAATAACTACACACACAGTACAGAAAAAACACAAATAACGACAAACACACAATACAGGGAAAGACAAATAACTACACACACAGGACACGAAAAGACAAATAACTACACACACACAATACAGGAAAACACAAATAACTACGCACACACAATACAGGAAAACACAAATAACTACACACACAATACAGGAAAACACAAATAACTACACAACAGTACAGGAAAAGACAAATAACTTCACACACAGTACAGAAAACACAAATAACTACACACACACAGTACAGGAAAACACAAATAACTACACACACACAGCACAGGAAAACACGAATAACTACACACACAGTACAGGAAAACACAAATAACTACACACACAGTACAGGAAAAGACAAATAACTACACACACACAAAACAGGAAAACACAAATAACTACACACACGTACAGGAAAACACAAATAACTACACTCACACAGTACAGGAAAACACAAATAACTACACACACAGTACAGGAAAAGACAATTAACTACACGCACACAATACTGGTAAAGACAAATAACTACACACACAGTACACGAAAAGACAAATAACTACACACACACAATACAGAAAAAGACAAATAACTACACACACACAATACAGGAAAAGACAAATAACTACAAACACAATACAGGAAAACACAAATAACTACACACACAGTACAGGAAAACACAAATAACTACACACACAGTACAGGAGAAGACAAATAACAACACACAAAGTACAGGAAAACACAAATAACTACACACACAGTACAGGAAAACACAAATAAAAACACACACACAGTACAGGAAAATATAAATAACTACACACACAGTACAGGAAAACACAAATAACTACACACACAGTACAGGAAAACACAAATAACTACACACACACAATACAGGAAAAGACAAATAACTACACACACACAATACAGGAAAACACAAATAGCTTCACACACACAATACAGGAAAACACAAATAACTACACACACACAGTACAGGAAAACACAAATAACTACACACACAGAGTACAGTAAAACACAAATAACTACACACACACAGTACAGGAAAACACAAATAACTACACACACACAGTGCAGGAAAACACAAATAACTAGACACACACAATACAGGAAAACACAAATAACTACACACACACAATACAAGAAAACACAAATAACTACACACACACAGTACAGGAAAACACAAATAACTACACACATAGTACAGGAAAAGACAAATAACTACACACACAATACAGGAAAAGACAAATAACGACACACACACAGTACAGGAAACGACAAATAACTACACACCCACAGTACAGGAAAACACAAATAACTACACACACAGTACAGGAAAACACAAATATCTGCACACACACAGTACAGGAAAACACAAATAACTACACACACACAATACAGGAAAACACAAATAACTACACACACAATCCTGGAAAAGACAAATAACTACACACACACAATACAGGAAAAGACAAATAACTACACACACTATACAGGGAAAGACAAATAACTACACACACAGTACAGGAAAACACAAATAACTACACCCACACAGCACAGGGAAACACAAATAACTACACACACACAATACATGAAAACACAAATAACTACACACACAGCACAGGAAAACACGAATAACTACACACACAGTAAGGGAAAACACAAAAAACTACACACACAGTACAGGAAAAGACAAATAACTACACACACACAATACAGGAAAACACAAATAACTACACACACGTACAGGAAAACACAAATAACTACACACACACAATACAGGAAAACACAAATAACTACACACACAGTACAGGAAAAGACAATTAACTACACACACACAATACTGGAAAAGACAAATAACTACACACACAGTACACGAAAAGACAAATAACGACACACACACAATACAGAAAAAGACAAATAACTACACACACACAATACAGGAAAACACAAATAACTACACACACAGTACAGGAAAACACAAATAACTACACACACAGTACAGGAAAAGACAAATAACAACACACACACAGTACAGGAAAACACAAATAACTACACACAGTACAGGAAAACACAAACAACTACACACACAGTACAGGAAAACACAAATAACTACACACACACAGTACAGGAAAACACAAATAACTACACACACACAATACAGGAAAACACAAATAACGACACACACAGTACAGGAAAACACAAATAACTGCACACACACAGTACAGGAAAACACAAATAACTACACACACAGTACAGGAAAACACAAAAAACTACACACACAGTACAGGAAAAGACAAATAACTCCACACAGACAATACAGGAAAACACAAATAACTACACACACAGTACAGGAAAAGACAATTGACTACACACACACAATCCTGGAAAAGACAAATAACTACACACACAGTACACGAAAAGACAAATAACTACACACACACAATACAGAAAAAGACAAATAACTACACACACACAATACAGGAAAAGACAAATAACTACAAACACAATACAGGAAAACACAAATAACTACACACACAGTACAGGAAAACACAAATAACTACACACACAGTACAGGAAAAGACAAATAACAACACACACACAGTACAGGAAAACACAAACAACTACACACACAGTACAGGAAAAGACAAATAACTACACACACACAATACAGGAAAACACAAATAACTGCACACACATACAGGAAAACACAAATAACTACACACACACAATACAGGAAAACACAAATAACTACAGAAACAGTACAGGAAAAGACAATTAACTACACACACACAATCCTGGAAAAGACAAATAACTACACACACAGTACACGAAAAGACAAATAACTACACACAAACAATACAGAAAAAGACAAATAACTACACACACACAATAGAGGAAAAGACAAATAACTACAAACACAATACAGGAAAACACAAATAATTACACACACAGTACAGGAAAACACAAATAACTACACACACAGTACAGGAAAAGACAAATAACAACACACACACAGTACAGGAAAACACAAATAACGACACACAGTACAGGAAAACACGAACAACTACACACACAGTACAGGAAAACACAAATGACTACACACACACAGTACAGGAAAACACAAATAACTACACACACACAATACAGGAAAACACAAATAACGACACACACAGTACAGGAAAACACAAATAACTGCACACACACAGTACAGGAAAACACAAATAACTACACACATTGTACTGGAAAACTCAAATAACTACACACACACAATACAGGAAAACACAAATAACTACACACACAGTTCAGGAAAACACAAATAACTACACACACACAATACAGGAAAACACAAATAACTACACACACAGTACAGGAAAACACGAATAACTACACACACACAGTACAGGAAAACACGAATAACTACACACACAGTACAGGAAAACACAAAAAACTACACACAGTACAGGAAAACACAAACAACAACACACACAGTACAGGAAAACACAAATAACTACACACACAGTACAGGAAAACACAAATAACTACACACACACAATACAGGAAAACACAAATAACGACACACACAGTACAGGAAAACACAAATAACTGCACACACACAGTACAGGAAAAGACAAATAACTCCACACACACAATACAGGAAAACACAAATAACTACACACACAGTACAGGAAAAGACAATTAACTACACACGCACAATCCTGGAAAAGACAAATAACTACACACACAGTACACGAAAAGACAAATAACTACACACACACAATACAGAAAAAGACAAATAACTACACACACACAATATAGGTAAAGACAAATAACTACAAACACAATACAGGAAAACACAAATAACTACACACACAGTACAGGAAAACACAAATAACTACACACACAGTACAGGAAACCACAAATAACAACACACACACAGTACAGGAAAACACAAATAACTACACACAGTACAGGAAAACACAAACAACTACACACACAGTACAGGAAAACACAAATAACTACAAACACACAGTACAGGAAAACACAAATAACTACACACACACAATACAGGAAAACACAAATAACGACACACACAGTACAGGAAAACACAAATAACTGCACACACACAGTACAGGAAAACACAAATAACTACACACATTGTACTGGAAAACACAAATAACTACACACACACAATACAGGAAAACACAAATAACTACACACACAGCACAGGAAAACACAAATAACTACACACACACAATACAGGAAAACACAAATAACTACACACACAGTACAGGAAAACACGAATAACTACACACACACAGTACAGGAAAACACGAATAACTACACACACACAGGACAGGAAAACACAAAAAACTACACACACAGTACAGGAAAAGACAAATAACTACACACACACAATACAGGAAAACACAAATAACTACACACACGTACAGGAAAACACAAATAACTACACACACACAGTACAGGAAAACACAAATTACTACACTCACAGTACAGGAAAAGACAATTAACTGCAAACACACAATACTGGAAAAGACAAATAACTACACACACAGTACACGAAAAGACAAATAACTACACACACACAATACAGAAAAAGACAAATAACTACAAACACAATAGAGGAAAACACAAATAACTACACACACAGTACTGGAAAACACAAATAACTACACACACAGTACAGGAAAAGACAAATAACAACACACAAAGTACAGGAAAACACAAATAACTACACACACAGTACAGGAAAACTCAAATAACTACACACACACAGTACAGGAAAATATAAATAACTACACACACAGTACAGGAAAACACAAATAACTACACACACACAGTACAGGAAAACACAAATAACTACACACACAGTACAGGAAAACACAAATAACGACACACACACAATACAGGAAAACACAAATAACTACACACGCAGTACAGAACACACAAATAACTACACACACAGTACAGGAAAAGACTAATAACTACACACACACAGTACAGGAAATCACAAATAACTACACACACACAGTACAGGAAAACACAAACAACTACACACACTCAGTACAGGAAAACACAAATAACTACACACACAGTGCAGGTAAGCACAAATAACTAGACACACACAGTACAGAAAAAGACAAATAAGTACACACACACAATACAGGAAAAGACAAATAACTACAAACACAATAGAGGAAAACACAAATAACTACACACACAGTACTGGAAAACACAAATAACTACACACACAGTACAGGAAAAGACAAATAACAACACACAAAGTACAGGAAAACACAAATAACTACACACACAGTACAGGAAAACTCAAATAACTACACACACACAGTACAGGAAAATATAAATAACTACACACACAGTACAGGAAAACACAAATAACTACACACACACAGTACAGGAAAACACAAATAACTACACACACAGTACAGGAAAACACAAATAACGACACACACACAATACAGGAAAACACAAATAACTACACACAAACAGTACAGGAAAACACAAATAACTACACACACAGAGTACAGGAAAACACAAATAACTACACACACATAGTACAGTAAAACACAAATAACTACACACACACACAGTACAGGAAAACACAAATAACTACACACACACAATACAGGAAAACACAAATAACTACACACACTCAATACAGGAAAACACAAATAACTACACACACAGTACAGGAAAACACGAATAACTACACACACACAGTACAGGAAAACACGAATAACTACACACACAGTACAGGAAAACACAAAAAACTACACACACAGTACAGGAAAAGACAAATAACTACACACACACAAAACAGGAAAACACAAATAACTACACACACGTACAGGAAAACACAAATAACTACACACACACAGTACAGGAAAACACAAATAACTACACACACAGTACAGGAAAAGACAATTAACTACACACACACAATACTGGTAAAGACAAATAACTACACACACAGTACACGAAAAGACAAATAACTACACACACACAATACAGAAAAAGACAAATAACTACACACACACAATACAGGAAAAGACAAATAACTACAAACACAATACAGGAAAACACAAATTACTACACACACAGTCCAGGAAAACACAAATAACTACACACACAGTACAGGAGAAGACAAATAACAACACACAAAGTACAGGAAAACACAAATAACTACACACACAGTACAGGAAAACACAAATAAAAACACACACACAGTACAGGAAAATATAAATAACTACACACACAGTACAGGAAAACACAAATAACTACACACACACAGTACAGGAAAACACAAATAACTACACACACACAGTACAGGAAAACACAAATAACTACACACACACAATACAGGAAAACACAAATAGCTACACACACACAATACAGGAAAACACAAATAACTACACACACACAGTACAGGAAAACACAAATAACTACACACACAGAGTACAGTAAAACACAAATAACTACACACACACAGTACAGGAAAACACAAATAACTACACACACACAGTGCAGGAAAACACAAATAACTAGACACACACAATACAGGAAAACACAAATAACTACACACACACAATACAAGAAAACACAAATAACTACACACACACAGTACAGGAAAACACAAATAACTACACACATAGTACAGGAAAAGACAAATAACTACACACACAATACAGGAAAAGACAAATAACGACACACACACAGTACAGGAAACGACAAATAACTACACACCCACAGTACAGGAAAACACAAATAACTACACACACAGTACAGAAAAACACAAATATCTGCACACACACAGTACAGGAAAACACAAATAACTACACACACACAATACAGGAAAACACAAATAACTACACACACAATCGTGGAAAAGATAAATAACTACACACACACAATACAGGAAAAGACAAATAACTACACACACTATACAGGGAAAGACAAATAACTACACACACAGTACAGGAAAACACAAAGAACTACACACACACAGTACAGGAAAACACAAATGACTACACACACACAGTAAAGGATAACACAAATAACTACACACACACAATACATGAAAACACAAATAACTACACACACAGTACAGGAAAACACAAATAACTACACTCACACAGCAGAGGAAAACACGAATAACTACACACACAGTAAGGGAAAACACTAAAAACTACACACACAGTACAGGAAAAGACAAATAACTACACACACACAATACAGGAAAACACAAATAACTACACACACGTACAGGAAAACACAAATAACTACACACACACAATACAGGAAAACACAAATAACTACACACACAGTACAGGAAAAGACAATTAACTACACACACACAATACTGGAAAAGACAAATAACTACACACACAGTACACGAAAAGACAAATAACGACACACACACAATACAGGAAAAGACAAATAACTACAAACACAATACAGGAAAACACAAATAACTACACACACAGTACAGGAAAACACAAATAACTACACACACACAGTACAGGAAAACACGAATAACTACACACACAGTACAGGAAAACACAAAAAACTACACACAGTACAGGAAAACACAAACAACTACACACACAGTACAGGAAAACACAAATAACTACACACACACAGTACAGAAAAAGACAAATAACTACACACACACAGTACAGGAAAACACAAATGACTACACACACACAGTAAAGGATAACACAAATAACTACACACACAGTACAGGAAAAGACAAATAACTACACACACGCAGTACAGGAAAACACAAATAACTACACACACACATTACAGGAAAACACAAATAACTACACACACACAGTAAAGGAAAACACAAATAACTACACACACAGTACAGGAAAAGACAATTAACTACACACACACAATACTGGAAAAGACAATTAACTACACACACAGTACACGAAAAGACAAATAACTACACACACACAATACAGGAAAACACAAATAACTACACACACAGTACAGGAAAAGACAAATAACAACACACACACAGTACAGGAAAACACAAATAACTACACACAGTACAGGAAAACACATACAACTACACACACAGTACAGGAAAACACAAATAACTACACACACACAGTACAGGAAAACACAAATAACTACACACACACAATACAGGAAAACACAAATAACGACACACACAGTACAGGAAAACACAAATAACTGCACACACACAGTACAGGAAAACACAAATAACTACTCACATTGTACTGGAAAACACAAATAACTACACACACACAATACAGGAAAACACAAATAACTACACACACACAATACAGGAAAACACAAATAACTACACACACAGTACAGGAAAACACGAATAACTACACACACACAGTACAGGAAAACACGAATAACTACACACACAGTACAGGAAAACACAAAAAACTACACACACAGTACAGGAAAAGACAAATATCTCCACACACACAAGACAGGAAAACACAAATAACTACACACACAGTACAGGAAAAGACAATTAACTACACACACACAATCCTGGAAAAGACAAATAACTACACACACAGTACACGAAAAGACAAATAACTACACACACACAATACAGAAAAAGACAAATAACTACACACACACAATACAGGAAAAGACAAATAACTACAAACACAATACAGGAAAACACAAATAACTACACACACAGTACAGGAAAACACAAATAACTACACACACAGTACAGGAAAAGACAAATAACAACACACACACAGTACAGGAAAACACAAACAACTACACACACAGTACAGGAAAAGACAAATAACTACACACACACAATACAGGAAAACACAAATAACTGCACACACATACAGGAAAACACAAATAACTACACACACACAATACAGTAAAACACAAATAACTACACACACAGTACAGGAAAAGACAATTAACTACACACACACAATCCTGGAAAAGACAAATAACTACACACACAGTACACGAAAAGACAAATAACTACACACAAACAATACAGAAAAAGACAAATAACTACACACACACAATACAGGAAAAGACAAATAACTACAAACACAATACAGGAAAACACAAATAATTACACACACAGTACAGGAAAACACAAATAACTACACACACAGTACAGGAAACCACAAATAACAACACACACACAGTACAGGAAAACACAAATAACGACACACAGTACAGGAAAACACAAACAACTACACACACAGAACAGGAAAACACAAATGACTACACACACACAGTACAGGAAAACACAAATAACTACACACACACAATACAGGAAAACACAAATAACGACACACACAGTACAGGAAAACACAAATAACTGCACACACACAGTACAGGAAAACACAAATAACTACACACATTGTACTGGAAAACACAAATAACTACACACACACAATACAGGAAAACACAAATAACTACACACACAGTACAGGAAAACACAAATA
Source organism: Stegostoma tigrinum (assembly GCF_030684315.1). Classification (NCBI taxonomy): domain Eukaryota; kingdom Metazoa; phylum Chordata; class Chondrichthyes; order Orectolobiformes; family Stegostomatidae; genus Stegostoma; species Stegostoma tigrinum. Next base: position 245,003 of record NC_081393.1, on the reverse strand, counting down.
ACTACACACACACAATACAGGAAAACACAAATAACTACACACACAGTACAGGAAAACACGAATAACTACACACACACAGTACAGGAAAACACGAATAACTACACACACAGTACAGGAAAACACAAATAACTACACACACACAGTACAGGAAAACACAAATAACTACACACACACAATACAGGAAAACACAAACAACGACACACACAGTACAGGAAAACACAAATAACTGCACACACACAGTACAGGAAAAGACAAATAACTCCACACACACAATACAGGAAAACACAAATAACTACACACACAGTACAGGAAAAGACAATTAACTACACACACACAATCCTGGAAAAGACAAATAACTACACACACAGTACACGAAAAGACAAATAACTACACACACACAATACAGAAAAAGACAAATAACTACACACACACAATATAGGTAAAGACAAATAACTACAAACACAATACAGGAAAACACAAATAACTACACACACAGTACAGGAAAACACAAATAACTACACACACAGTACAGGAAAAGACAAATAACAACACACACACAGTACAGGAAAACACAAATAACTACACACAGTACAGGAAAACACAAACAACTACACACACAGTACAGGAAAACACAAATAACTACAAACACACAGTACAGGAAAACACAAATAACTACACACACACAATACAGGAAAACACAAATAACGACACACACAGTACAGGAAAACACAAATAACTGCACACACACAGTACAGGAAAACACAAATAACTACACACATTGTACTGGAAAACACAAATAACTACACACACACAATACAGGAAAACACAAATAACTACACACACAGCACAGAAAAACACAAATAACTACACACACGCAATACAGGAAAACACAAATAACTACACACACAGTACAGGAAAACACGAATAACTACACACACAGTACAGGAAAACACGAATAACTACACACACAGTACAGGAAAACACAAAAAACTACACACACAGTACAGGAAAAGACAAATAACTCCACACACACAATACAGGAAAACACAAATAACTACACACACGTACAGGAAAACACAAATAACTACACACACACAGTACAGGAAAACACAAATAACTACACACACAGTACAGGAAATGACAATTAGCTACAAACACACAATACTGGAAAAGACAAATAACTACACACACAGTACACGAAAAGACAAATAACTACACACACACAATACAGAAAAAGACAAATAAGTACACACACACAATACAGGAAAAGACAAATAACTACAAACACAATACAGGAAAACACAAATAACTACACACACAGTACTGGAAAACACAAATAACTACACACACAGTACAGGAAAAGACAAATAACAACACACAAAGTACAGGAAAACACAAATAACTACACACACGGTACAGGAAAACACAAATAACTACACACACACAGTACAGGAAAATATAAATAACTACACACACAGTACAGGAAAACACAAATAACTACACACACACAGTACAGGAAAACACAAATAACTACACACACAGTACAGGAAAACACAAATAACGACACACACACAATACAGGAAAACACAAATAACTACACACACACAGTACAGGAAAATACAAATAACTACACACGCAGAGTACAGGAAAACACAAATAACTACACACACAGAGTACAGTAAAACACAAATAACTACACACACACAGTACAGGAAAACACAAATAACTACACACACACAATACAGGAAAACACAAATAACTACACACACACAATACAAGAAAACACAAATAACTACACACACAGTACAGGAAAACACGAATAACTACACACACACAGTACAGGAAAACACGAATAACTACACACACAGTACAGGAAAAGACAAATAACTACACACACACAAAACAGGAAAACACAAATAACTACACACACGTACAGGAAAGCACAAATAACTACACACACACAGTACAGGAAAACACAAATAACTACACACACAGTACAGGAAAAGACAATTAACTACACACACACAATACTGGTAAAGACAAATAACTACACACACAGTGCACGAAAAGACAAATAACTACACACACACAATACAGAAAAAGACAAATAACTACACACACACAATACAGGAAAAGACAAATAACTACAAACACAACACAGGAAAACAAAAAATAACTACACACACAGTACAGGAAAACACAAATAACTACACACACAGTACAGGAGAAGACAAATAACAACACACACAGTACAGGAAAACACAAATAACTACACACACAGTACAGGAAAACACAAATAAAAACACACACACAGTACAGGAAAATATAAATAACTACACACACAGTACAGGAAAACACAAATAACTACACACACACAGTACAGGAAAACACAAATAACTACACACACACAGTACAGGAAAACACAAATAACTACACACACACAATACAGGAAAACACAAATAGCTACACACACACAATACAGGAAAACACAAATAACTACACACACACACAGTACAGGAAAACACAAATAACTACACACACAGAGTACAGTAAAACACAAATAACTACACACACACAGTACAGGAAAACACAAATAACTACACACACACAGTGCAGGAAAACACAAATAACTAGACACACACAATACAGGAAAACACAAATAACTACACACACACAATACAAGAAAACACAAATAACTACACACACACAGTACAGGAAAACACAAATAACTACACACATAGTACAGGAAAAGACAAATAACTACACACACAATACAGGAAAAGACAAATAACGACACACACACAGTAGAGGAAACGACAAATAACTACACACCCACAATACAGGAAAACACAAATAACTACACACACAGTACAGGAAAACACAAATATCTGCACACACACAGTACAGGAAAACACAAATAACTACACACACACAATACAGGAAAACACAAATAACTACACACACAATCCTGGAAAAGACAAATAACTACACACACACAATACAGGAAAAGACAAATAACTACACACACTATACAGGGAAAGACAAATAACTACACACACAGTGCAGGAAAACACAAATAACTACACCCACACAGCACAGGGAAACACAAATAACTACACACACACAATACATGAAAACACAAATAACTACACACACAGTACAGGAAAACACAAATAACTACACACACACAGCACAGGAAAACACGAATAACTACACACACAGTAAGGGAAAACACAAAAAACTACACACACAGTACAGGAAAAGACAAATAACTACACACACACAATACAGGAAAACACAAATAACTACACACACGTACAGGAAAACACAAATAACTACACACACACAATACAGGAAAACACAAATAACTACACACACAGTACAGGAAAAGACAATTAACTACACACACACAATACTGGAAAAGACAAATAACTACACACACAGTACACGAAAAGACAAATAACGACACACACACAATACAGAAAAAGACAAATAACTACACACACACAATACAGGAAAAGACAAATAACTACAAACACAATACAGGAAAACACAAATAGCTACACACACAGTACAGGAAAACACAAATAACTACACACACAGTACAGGAAAAGACAAATAACAACACACACACAGTACAGGAAAACACAAATAACTACACACAGTACAGGAAAACACAAACAACTACACACACAGTACAGGAAAACACAAATAACTACACACACACAGTACAGGAAAACACAAATAACTACACACACACAATACAGGAAAACACAAATAACGACACACAAAGTACAGGAAAACACAAATAACTGCACACACACAGTACAGGAAAACACAAATAACTACACACATTGTACTGGAAAACACAAATAACTACACACACACAATACAGGAAAACACAAATAACTACACACACAGTACAGGAAAAGACAATTAACTACACACACACAATCCTGGAAAAGACAAATAACTACACACACAGTACACGAAAAGACAAATAACTACACACACACAATACAGAAAAAGACAAATAACTACACACACACAATATAGGTAAAGACAAATAACTACAAACACAATACAGGAAAACACAAATAACTACACACACAGTACACGAAAACACAAATAACTACACACACAGTACAGGAAAAGACAAATAACGACACACACACAATACAGGGAAAGACAAATAACTACACACAGTACAGGAAAACACAAACAACTACACACACAGTACAGGAAAACACAAATAACTACAAACACACAGTACAGGAAAACACAAATAACTACACACACACAATCCAGGAAAACACAAATAACGACACACACAGTACAGGAAAACACAAATAACGACACACACAGTACAGGAAAACACAAATAACTACACACATTGTACTGGAAAACACAAATAACTACACACACACAATACAGGAAAACACAAATAACTACACACACAGCACAGGAAAACACAAATAACTACACACACACAATACAGGAAAACACAAATAACTACACACACAGTACAGGAAAACACGAATAACTACACACACACAATACAGGAAAACACAAAAAACTACACACACAGTACAGGAAAAGACAAATAACTACACACACACAATACAGGAAAACACAAATAACTACACACACGTACAGGAAAACACAAATAACTACACACACACAGTACAGGAAAACACAAATTACTACACACACAGTACAGGAAAAGACAATTAACTACAAACACACAATACTGGAAAAGACAAATAACTACACACACAGTACACGAAAAGACAAATAAGTACACACACACAATACAGGAAAAGACAAATAACTACATACACACACAGTACAGGAAAACACAAATAACTACACACACAGTACTGGAAAACACAAATAACTACACACACAGTACAGGAAAAGACAAATAACAACACACAAAGTACAGGAAAACACAAATAACTACACACACAGTACAGGAAAACACAAATAACTACACACACACAGTACAGGAAAATATAAATAACTACACACACAGTACAGGAAAACACAAATAACTACACACAGTACAGGAAAACACAAACAACTACACACACAGTACAGGAAAACACAAATAACTACAAACACACAGTACAGGAAAACACAAATAACTACACACACACAATACAGGAAAACACAAATAACGACACACACAGTACAGGAAAACACAAATAACTGCACACACACAGTACAGGAAAACACAAATAACTACACACATTGTACTGGAAAACACAAATAACTACACACACACAATACAGGAAAACACAAATAACTACACACACAGCACAGAAAAACACAAATAACTACACACACGCAATACAGGAAAACACAAATAACTACACACACAGTACAGGAAAACACGAATAACTACACACACAGTACAGGAAAACACGAATAACTACACACACAGTACAGGAAAACACAAAAAACTACACACACAGTACAGGAAAAGACAAATAACTCCACACACACAATACAGGAAAACACAAATAACTACACACACGTACAGGAAAACACAAATAACTACACACACACAGTACAGGAAAACACAAATAACTACACACACAGTACAGGAAATGACAATTAGCTACAAACACACAATACTGGAAAAGACAAATAACTACACACACAGTACACGAAAAGACAAATAACTACACACACACAATACAGAAAAAGACAAATAAGTACACACACACAGTACTGGAAAACACAAATAACTACACACACAGTACAGGAATAGACAAATAACAACACACAAAGTACAGGAAAACACAAATAACTACACACACGGTACAGGAAAACACAAATAACTACACACACACAGTACAGGAAAATATAAATAACTACACACACAGTACAGGAAAACACAAATAACTACACACACACAGTACAGGAAAACACAAATAACTACACACACAGTACAGGAAAACACAAATAACGACACACACACAACACAGGAAAACACAAATAACTACACACACACAGTACAGGAAAATACAAATAACTACACACACAGAGTACAGGAAAACACAAATAACTACACACACAGAGTACAGTAAAACACAAATAACTACACACACACAGTACAGGAAAACACAAATAACTACACACACACAATACAGGAAAACACAAATAACTACACACACACAATACAAGAAAACACAAATAACTACACACACAGTACAGGAAAACACGAATAACTACACACACACAGTACAGGAAAACACGAATAACTACACACACAGTACAGGAAAAGACAAATAACTACACACACACAAAACAGGAAAACACAAATAACTACACACACGTACAGGAAAGCACAAATAACTACACACACACAGTACAGGAAAACACAAATAACTACACACACAGTACAGGAAAAGACAATTAACTACACACACACAATACTGGTAAAGACAAATAACTACACACACAGTGCACGAAAAGACAAATAACTACACACACACAATACAGAAAAAGACAAATAACTACACACACACAATACAGGAAAAGACAAATAACTACAAACACAACACAGGAAAACAAAAAATAACTACACACACAGTACAGGAAAACACAAATAACTACACACACAGTACAGGAGAAGACAAATAACAACACACACAGTACAGGAAAACACAAATAACTACACACACAGTACAGGAAAACACAAATAAAAACACACACACAGTACAGGAAAATATAAATAACTACACACACAGTACAGGAAAACACAAATAACTACACACACACAGTACAGGAAAACACAAATAACTACACACACACAGTACAGGAAAACACAAATAACTACACACACACAATACAGGAAAACACAAATAGCTACACACACACAATACAGGAAAACACAAATAACTACACACACACACAGTACAGGAAAACACAAATAACTACACACACAGAGTACAGTAAAACACAAATAACTACACACACACAGTACAGGAAAACACAAATAACTACACACACACAGTGCAGGAAAACACAAATAACTAGACACACACAATACAGGAAAACACAAATAACTACACACACACAATACAAGAAAACACAAATAACTACACACACACAGTACAGGAAAACACAAATAACTACACACATAGTACAGGAAAAGACAAATAACTACACACACAATACAGGAAAAGACAAATAACGACACACACACAGTAGAGGAAACGACAAATAACTACACACCCACAATACAGGAAAACACAAATAACTACACACACAGTACAGGAAAACACAAATATCTGCACACACACAGTACAGGAAAACACAAATAACTACACACACACAATACAGGAAAACACAAATAACTACACACACAATCCTGGAAAAGACAAATAACTACACACACACAATACAGGAAAAGACAAATAACTACACACACTATACAGGGAAAGACAAATAACTACACACACAGTACAGGAAAACACAAATAACTACACCCACACAGCACAGGGAAACACAAATAACTACACACACACAATACATGAAAACACAAATAACTACACACACAGTACAGGAAAACACAAATAACTACACACACACAGCACAGGAAAACACGAATAACTACACACACAGTAAGGGAAAACACAAAAAACTACACACACAGTACAGGAAAAGACAAATAACTACACACACACAATACAGGAAAACACAAATAACTACACACACGTACAGGAAAACACAAATAACTACACACACACAATACAGGAAAACACAAATAACTACACACACAGTACAGGAAAAGACAATTAACTACACACACACAATACTGGAAAAGACAAATAACTACACACACAGTACACGAAAAGACAAATAACGACACACACACAATACAGAAAAAGACAAATAACTACACACACACAATACAGGAAAAGACAAATAACTACAAACACAATACAGGAAAACACAAATAGCTACACACACAGTACAGGAAAACACAAATAACTACACACACAGTACAGGAAAAGACAAATAACAACACACACACAGTACAGGAAAACACAAATAACTACACACAGTACAGGAAAACACAAACAACTACACACACAGTACAGGAAAACACAAATAACTACACACACACAGTACAGGAAAACACAAATAACTACACACACACACAATACAGGAAAACACAAATAACGACACACAAAGTACAGGAAAACACAAATAACTGCACACACACAGTACAGGAAAACACAAATAACTACACACATTGTACTGGAAAACACAAATAACTACACACACACAATACAGGAAAACACAAATAACTACACACACAGTACAGGAAAAGACAATTAACTACACACACACAATCCTGGAAAAGACAAATAACTACACACACAGTACACGAAAAGACAAATAACTACACACACACAATACAGAAAAAGACAAATAACTACACACACACAATATAGGTAAAGACAAATAACTACAAACACAATACAGGAAAACACAAATAACTACACACACAGTACACGAAAACACAAATAACTACACACACAGTACAGGAAAAGACAAATAACAACACACACACAGTACAGGAAAACACAAATAACTACACACAGTACAGGAAAACACAAACAACTACACACACAGTACAGGAAAACACAAATAACTACAAACACACAGTACAGGAAAACACAAATAACTACACACACACAATACAGGAAAACACAAATAACGACACACACAGTACAGGAAAACACAAATAACTGCACACACACAGTACAGGAAAACACAAATAACTACACACATTGTACTGGAAAACACAAATAACTACACACACACAATACAGGAAAACACAAATAACTACACACACAGCACAGGAAAACACAAATAACTACACACACACAATACAGGAAAACACAAATAACTACACACACAGTACAGGAAAACACGAATAACTACACACACACAATACAGGAAAACACAAAAAACTACACACACAGTACAGGAAAAGACAAATAACTACACACACACAATACAGGAAAACACAAATAACTACACACACGTACAGGAAAACACAAATAACTACACACACACAGTACAGGAAAACACAAATTACTACACACACAGTACAGGAAAAGACAATTAACTACAAACACACAATACTGGAAAAGACAAATAACTACACACACAGTACACGAAAAGACAAATAAGTACACACACACAATACAGGAAAAGACAAATAACTACATACACACACAGTACAGGAAAACACAAATAACTACACACACAGTACTGGAAAACACAAATAACTACACACACAGTACAGGAAAAGACAAATAACAACACACAAAGTACAGGAAAACACAAATAACTACACACACAGTACAGGAAAACACAAATAACTACACACACACAGTACAGGAAAATATAAATAACTACACACACAGTACAGGAAAACACAAATAACTACACACACGCACAGTACAGGAAAACACAAATAACTACACACACAGTACAGGTAAACACATATAACTACACACACAGTACAGGAAAACACAAATAACTACACACACAGTACAGGAAACCACAAATAACTACACACACACAATACAGGAAAACACAAATAACTACACACACACAGTACAGGAAAACACAAATAACTACACACACACAGTACAGGAAAAGACAAATAATTACACACATAGTACAGGAAAACACAAACAACTAGACGCACACAATACAGGAAAACACAAATAACAACACACACAGTACAGGAAAACACAAATAACTACACACACACAATACAGGAAAACACAAATAACTAAACACACAGTACAGGAAAACACAAATAACTACACACACACACAGTAAAGGAAAACACAAATAACTACACACACAGTACAGGCAAAGACAAATAACTACACACACACAGTACAGGAAAACACAAATAACTACACACACACAATACAGAAAACACAAATAACTACACACACACAGTAAAGGAAAACACAAATAACTACACACACAGTACAGGAAAAGACAATTAACTACACACACACAATACTGGAAAAGACATTTAACTACACACACAGTGCAGGAAAATACAAATAACTACACACACACAGTACAGGAAAAAAACAAATAACTACACACACACAATACAGGAAAAGACAAATAACTACAAACACAATACAGGAAAACACAAATAACTACACACACAGTACAGGAAAACACAAATAACTACACACACAGTAAAGGAAAAGACAAATAACAACACACAAAGTACAGGAAAACACAAATAACTACACACACAGTACAGGAAAACTCAAATAACTACACACACACAGTACAGGAAAATATAAATAACTACACACACAGTACAGGAAAACACAAATCACTACACACACAGTACAGGAAAACACAAATAACTACACACACACAGTACACGAAAAGACAAATAACTACACACACACAGTACAGGAAAACACAAATAACTACACACACACAGTACAGGAAAACACAAATAACTACACACATAGTACAGGAAAACACAAATAACTACACACACACAATATAGGAAAACACAAATAACTACACACACAGTACCGGAAAACACAAATAACTACACACACACAGTACAGGAAAACACAAATAACTACACACACAGTACAGGAAAACACAAATCACTGCACACACAGTACAGGAAAACACAAATAACTACACACACACAGTACACGAAAAGACAAATAACTACACACACACACAGTACAGGAAAACACAAATAACTACACACACACAATACAGGAAAACACAAATAACTACACACACAATACAGGTAAACACAAATAACTACACACACACAATACATGAAAACACAAATAACTACACACACAGTACAGGAAAACACAAATAACTACACACACACAGTACAGGAAAACACAAATAACTACACACACAGTACAGGAAAACACTAATAACTACACACACAGTACAGGAAACCACAAATAACTACACACACACAACACAGGAAAACACAAAGAACTACACACACACAGAACAGGAAAAGACAAATAATTACACACATAGTACAGGAAAACACAAACAACTAGATGCACACAATACAGGGAAACACAAATAACAACACACACAGTACAGGAAAACACAAATAACTACACACACACAATACAGGAAAACACAAATAACTACACACACAGTACAGGAAAACACAAATGTCGACACACACACAGTAAAGGAAAACACAAATAACTACACACACAGTACAGGAAAAGACAAATAACTACACACACACAGTAAAGGAAAACACAAATAACTACACACACAGTACAGGAAAAGACAATTAACTACACACACACAATACTGGAAAAGACAATTAACTACACACACAGTACACGAAAAGACAAATAACTACACACACACAATACAGGGAAACACAAATAACTACACACACAGTACAGGAAAAGACAATAAACTACACACACACAATACTGGAAAAGACAAATAACTACACACACAGTACAGGAAAAAACAAATAACTACACACACACAATACAGGAAAAGACAAATAACTACAAACACAATACAGGACAACACAAATAACTACACACACAGTACAGGAAAACACAAATAACTACACACACAGCACAGGAAAAGACAAATAACAACACACAAAGTACAGGAAAACACAAATAACTACACACACAGTACAGGAAAACTCAAATAACAACACGCACACAGTACAGGAAAACACAAATAACTACACACACAGTACAGAAAAAACACAAATCACTACACACACAGTACAGGAAAACACAAATAACTACACACACACAGTACACGAAAAGACAAATAACGACACACACACAGTACAGGAAAACACAAATAACTACACACACACAGTACAGGAAAACACAAATAACTACACACACACAATATAGGAAAACACAAATAACTACACACACAGTACAGGAAAACACAAATAACTACACACACACAGTACAGGCAAACACAAATAACTACACACAGTACAGGAAAACACAAATCACTACACACACAGTACAGGAAAACACAAATAACTACACACACACAGTACACGAAAACACAAATAACTACACACACAGTAGAGGAAAACACTAATAACTACACACACAGTACAGGAAACCACAAATAACTACACACCCACAGTACAGGAAAACACAAATAACTACACACACACAGTACAGGAAAACACAAAGATCTACACACACACAGTACAGGAAAAGACAAATAATTACACACATAGTACAGGAAAACACAAACACCTAGACGCACACATTACAGTAAAACACAAATAACAACACACACAGTACAGGAAAACACAAATAACTACACACACACAATACACGAAAACACAAATAACTACACACACAGTACAGGAAAACACAAATAACTACACACACACAGTAAAGGAAAACACAAATAACTACACACACAGTACAGAAAAGACAATTAACTACACACTCACAGTACAGGAAAACAAAAATAACTACACACACACAATACAGGAAAACACAAATAACTACACACACACAGTAAAGGAAAACACAAATAACTACACACACAGTACAGGAAAAGACAATAAACTACACACACACAATACTGGAAAAGACAATTAACTACACACACAGTACACGAAAAGACAAATTACTACACACACACAATACAGAAAACGACAAATAACTACACACACACAATACAGGAAAAGACAAATAACTACAAACACAATACAGGAAAACACAAATAACTACACACACAGTACAGGAAAACACAAATAACTACACACACAGTACAGGAAAAGACAAATAACAACACACAAAGTACAGGAAAACACAAATAACTACACACACAGTACAGGAAAACTCAAATAACTACACACACACAGTACAGGAAAATATAAACAACTACACACACAGCACAGCAAAACACAACTAACTACACACACACAGTACAGGAAAACACAAATAACTACACACACAATACAGGAAAACACAAATAACTACACACACACAATACAGGAAAAGACAAATAACTACACGCACACAGTACAGGAAAACACAAAAAATGACACACACACAATACAGGGAAAGAAAAATAACTACACACATAGTACACGAAAAGACAAATAACTACACACACACAATACAGGAAAAGACAAATAACTGCACACACACAATACAGGAAAAGACAAATAACTACACACACAGTACAGGAAAAAACAAATAACTACACACACACAATACAGGAAAAGACAAATAACTACAAACACAATACAGGACAACACAAATAACTACACACACAGTACAGGAAAACACAAATAACTACACACACAGTACAGGAAAAGACAAATAACAACACACAAAGTACAGGAAAACACAAATAACTACACACACAGTACAGGAAAACTAGAATAACTACACACACACAGTACAGGAACATATAAATAACTACACACACAGTACAGGAAAACACAAATCACTACACACACAGTACAGGAAAACACAAATAACTACACACACACAGTACACGAAAAGACAAATAACTACACACACACAGTACAGGAAAACACAAATAACTACACACACACAGTACAGGAAAACACAAATAACTACACACATAGTACAGGAAAACACAAATAACTACACACACACAATATAGGAAAACACAAATAACTACACACACAGTACAGGAAAACACAAATAACTACACACACACAGTACAGGAAAACACAAATAACTACACACACAGTACAGGAAAACACAAATCACTACACACACAGTACAGGAAAACACAAATAACTACACACACACAGTACACGAAAACACAAATAACTACACACACAGTACAGGAAAACACTAATAACTACACACACAGTACAGGAAAACACAAATAACTACACACACACAATACAGGAAAACACAAATAACTACACACACACAGTAAAGGAAAACACAAAGATCTACACACACACAGTACAGGAAAAGACAAATAATTACACACATAGTACAGGAAAACACAAACAACTAGACGCACACAATACAGTAAAACACAAATAACAACACACACAGTACAGGAAAACACAAATAACTACACACACACAGGACAGGAAAACACAAATAACTACACACACAGTACAGGAAAACACAAATAACTACACACACACAGTAAAGGAAAACACAAATAACTACACACACAGTACAGAAAAGACAATTAACTACACACACACAGTACAGGAAAACAAAAATAACTACACACACAAAATACAGGAAAACACAAATAACTACACACACACAGTAAAGGAAAACACAAATAACTACACACACAGTACAGGAAAAGACAATTAACTACACACACACAATACTGGAAAAGACAATTAACTACACACACAGTACACGAAAAGACAAATTACTACACACACACAATACAGAAAACGACAAATAACTACACACACACAATACAGGAAAAGACAAATAACTACAAACACAATACAGGAAAACACAAATAACTACACACACAGTACAGGAAAACACAAATAACGACACACACAGTACAGGAAAAGACAAATAACAACACACAAAGTACAGGAAAACACAAATAACTACACACACAGTACAGGAAAACTCAAATAACTACACACACACAGTACACGAAAATATAAACAACTACACACACAGCACAGCAAAACACAAATAACTACACACACACAGTACAGGAAAACACAAATAACTACACACACAATACAGGAAAACACAAATAACTACACACACACAATACAGGAAAAGACAAATAACTACACGCACACAGTACAGGAAAACACAAATAACTACACACACAGTACAGGAAAACACAAATAATGACACACACACAATACAGGAAAACACAAATAACTACACACACACAGTACAGGAAAAGACAAATAACTACACACACACAATACAGGAAAAGACAAATAACTACACACACACAATACAGGAAAACACAAATAACTACACACACAATACAGGAAAACACAAATAACTACACACAAAGTACAGGAAAAGACAAATAACTACACATACAGAACAGCAAAACACAAATAACTACACACACAGTACAGGAAAAGACAAATAACTACACACACACAGCACAGGGAAACACAAATAACTACACACACAGAATACAGGAAAACACAAATAACGACACACACAGTACAGGAAAACAAAAATAACTACACACACACAGTACAGGAAAACACGAATAACTACACACACAGTACAGGAAAACACAAAACACTACACACACAGTACAGGAAATGACAAATAACTACACACACAGTACAGGAAAACACAAATAACTACACACACGTACAGGAAAACACAAATAACTACACACACACAATACAGGAAAACACAAATAACTACACACACAGTACAGGAAAAGACAATGAACTACACACACACAATACTGGAAAAGACAAATAACTACACACACAGTGCAGGAAAATACAAATAACTACACACACAGTGCAGGAAAAAACAAATAACTACACACACACAATACAGGAAAAGACAAATAACTACAAACACAATACAGGAAAACACAAATAACTACACACATAGTACAGGAAAACACAAATAACTGCACACACAGTACAGGAAAAGACAAATAACAACACACAAAGTACAGGAAAACACAAATAACTACACACAGAGTACAGGAAAACTCAAATAACTACACACACACAGTACAGGAAAATATAAATAACTACACACACAGTACAGGAAAACACAAACAACTACACACACAGTACAGGAAAACACAAATAACTACACACACACAGTACAAGAAAACACAAATAACTAGACACACACAGGACAGGAAAACACAAATAACTGCACACACAGTACAGGAAAAGACAAATAACGACACACACACAGTACAGGAAAACACAAATAACGACACACACAATACAGGAAAACACAAATAATTACACACACACATTACAGGTAAACACAAATAACTACACACACACAGTATAGGAAAACACAAAAACCTACACACACACAGTACAGGAAAACACAAATAACTACACACACACAATACAGGAAAACACAAATAACTACACACACTCAATACAGGAAAACACAAATAACTACACACCCACAGTACAGGAAAACACAAATAACTACACACACAGTACAGGAAAACACAAATAACTACACACACCCAATACAAGAAAACACAAATAACTACACACACACAGTACAGGAAAACACAAATAACTACACACACAGTACAGGAAAACACAAATAACTGCACACACACAGTACAGGAAAACACAAATAACTACACACACAGTACAGGAAAACACAAATAACTACACACACACAGTACAGGAAAACACGAATAACTACACACACAGTACAGGAAAACACAAAAAACTACACACACAGTTCAGGAAAAGACAAATAACTACACACACACAATACAGGAAAACACAAATAACTACACACACGTACAGGAAAACACAAATAACTACACACACACAATACAGGAAAAGACAAATAACTACACACACAGTACACGAAAAGACAAATAACTACACACACACAATACAGGAAAACACAAATAACTACACACAGACAGTACAGGAAAACACAAATAACTACAACACAGTACAGGAAAACACAAACAACTACACACACAGTACAGGAAAACACAAATAACTACACACACAGTACAGGAAAAGACAAATAACTACACACAAAGTACAGGAAAACACAAATAACGACACATAGTGCAGGAAAACACAAATAACTACACACACACAGCACAGGGAAACACAAATAACTACACACACACAATACAGGAAAACACAAATAACTACACACACAGTCCAGGAAAACACAAATAACTACACACACACAGTACAGGAAAACACAAATAACTACACACACATTACAGGAAAACACAAACAACTACACACACAGTACAGGAAAACACAAATAACTACACACACACAGTACAAGAAAACACAAATAACTAGACACACACATGACAGGAAAACACAAATAACTGCACACACAGTACAGGAAAAGACAAATAACGACACACACACAGTACAGGAAAACACAAATAACGACACACACAATACAGGAAAACACAAATAACTACACACACACATTACAGGTAAACACAAATAACTACACACACACAGTATAGGAAAACACAAAAACCTACACACACACAGTACAGGAAAACACAAATAACTACACACACACAATACAGGAAAACACAAATAACTACACACACTCAATACAGGAAAACACAAATAACTACACACCCACAGTACAGGAAAACACAAATAACTACACCCACAGTACAGGAAAACACAAATAACTACACACACACATTACAGGTAAACACAAATAACTACACACACACAGTATAGGAAAACACAAAAACCTACACACACACAGTACAGGAAAACACAAATAACTACACACACACAATACAGGAAAACACAAATAACTACACACACTCAATACAGGAAAACACAAATAACTACACACCCACAGTACAGGAAAACACAAATAACTACACCCACAGTACAGGAAAACACAAATAACTAGACACACACAGGACAGGAAAACACAAATAACTGCACACACAGTACAGGAAAAGACAAATAACGACACACACACAGTACAGGAAAACACAAATAACGACACACACAATACAGGAAAACACAAATAACTACACACACACATTACAGGTAAACACAAATAACTACACACACACAGTATAGGAAAACACAAAAACCTACACACACACAGTACAGGAAAACACAAATAACTACACACACACAATACAGGAAAACACAAATAACTACACACACTCAATACAGGAAAACACAAATAACTACACACCCACAGTACAGGAAAACACAAATAACTACACACACAGTACAGGAAAACACAAATAACTACACACACCCAATACAAGAAAACACAAATAACTACACACACACAGTACAGGAAAACACAAATAACTACACACACAGTACAGGAAAACACAAATAACTGCACACACACAGTACAGGAAAACACAAATAACTACACACACAGTACAGGAAAACACAAATAACTACACACACACAGTACAGGAAAACACGAATAACTACACACACAGTACAGGAAAACACAAAAAACTACACACACAGTTCAGGAAAAGACAAATAACTACACACACACAATACAGGAAAACACAAATAACTACACACACGTACAGGAAAACACAAATAACTACACACACACAATACAGGAAAAGACAAATAACTACACACACAGTACACGAAAAGACAAATAACTACACACACACAATACAGGAAAACACAAATAACTACACACAGACAGTACAGGAAAACACAAATAACTACAACACAGTACAGGAAAACACAAACAACTACACACACAGTACAGGAAAACACAAATAGCTACACACACAGTACAGGAAAAGACAAATAACTACACACAAAGTACAGGAAAACACAAATAACGACACATAGTGCAGGAAAACACAAATAACTACACACACACAGCACAGGGAAACACAAATAACTACACACACACAATACAGGAAAACACAAATAACTACACACACAGTCCAGGAAAACACAAATAACTACACACACACAGTACAGGAAAACACAAATAACTACACACACATTACAGGAAAACACAAACAACTACACACACAGTACAGGAAAACACAAATAACTACACACACACAGTACAAGAAAACACAAATAACTAGACACACACAGGACAGGAAAACACAAATAACTGCACACACAGTACAGGAAAAGACAAATAACGACACACACACAGTACAGGAAAACACAAATAACGACACACACAATACAGGAAAACACAAATAACTACACACACACATTACAGGTAAACACAAATAACTACACACACACAGTATAGGAAAACACAAAAACCTACACACACACAGTACAGGAAAACACAAATAACTACACACACACAATACAGGAAAACACAAATAACTACACACACTCAATACAGGAAAACACAAATAACTACACACCCACAGTACAGGAAAACACAAATAACTACACACACAGTACAGGAAAACACAAATAACTACACACACCCAATACAAGAAAACACAAATAACTACACACACACAGTACAGGAAAACACAAATAACTACACACACAGTACAGGAAAACACAAATAACTGCACACACACAGTACAGGAAAACACAAATAACTACACACACACAGGACAGGAAAACACAAATAACTACACACACAGTTCAGGAAAAGACAAATAACTACACACACACAATACAGGAAAACACAAATAACTACACACACGTACAGGAAAACACAAATAACTACACACACACAATACAGGAAAAGACAAATAACTACACACACAGTACACGAAAAGACAAATAACTACACACACAATACAGGAAAAGACAAATAACTGCACACGCAATACAGGAAAACACAAATAACTACAACACAGTCCAGGAAAACACAAACAACTACACACACAGTACAGGAAAACACAAACAACTACACACACAGTACAGGAAAAGACAAATAACTACACACAAAGTACAGGAAAAAACAAATAACTACACACACAGTACAGGAAAACACAAATAACTACACACACACAATACAGGAAAACACAAATAACTACACACACAGTACAGGAAAACACAAATAACTACACACACACAGTACAGGAAAACACAAATAACTACACACACAGTACAGGAAAACACAAATAACTACACACACACAATACAGGAAAACACAAATAACTACACACACACAGGACAGGAAAAGACAAATAACTACACGCACACAGTACAGGAAAACACAAATAACTACACACACAGTACAGGAAAACACAAATAATGACACACACACAATACAGGGAAAGAAAAATAACTACACACATAGTACACGAAAAGACAAATAACTACACACACACAATAAAGGAAAAGACAAATAACTACACACACACAATACAGGAAAACACAAATAACTACACACACAATACAGGAAAACACAAATAACTACACACACGTACAGGATAACACAAATAACTACACACACACAATACAGGAAAACACAAATAACTACACACACAGTACAGGAAAAGACAATTAACTACACACAAACAATACTGGAAAAGACAAATAACTACACACACAGTGCAGGAAAATACAAATAACAACACACACAGTACAGGAAAAAACAAATAACTACACACACACAATACAGGAAAAGACAAATAACTACAAACACAATACAGGAAAACACAAATAACTACACACATAGTACAGGAAAACACAAATAACTACACACACAGTACAGGAAAAGACAAATAACAACACACAAAGTACAGGAAAACACAAATAACTACACACACAGTACAGGAAAACTCAAATAACTACACACACACAGTACAGGAAAATATAAATAACTACACACACACAGTACAGGAAAACACAAATAACTACACACATAGTACAGGAAAACACAAATAACTACACACACACAATATAGGAAAACACAAATAACTACACACACAGTACAGGAAAACAGAAATAACTACACACACACAGTACAGGAAAACACAAATAACTACACACACAGTACAGGAAAACACAAATCACTACTCACACAGTACAGGAAAACACAAATAACTACACACACACAGTACACGAAAAGACAAATAACTACACACACACACAGTACAGGAAAACACAAATAACTACACACACACAGTACAGGAAAACACAAATAACTACACACATAGTACAGGAAAACACAAATAACTACACACACACAATACAGGAAAACACAAATAACTACACACACAGTACAGGAAAACACAAATAACTACACACACACAGTACAGGAAAACACAAATAACTACACACACAGTACAGGAAAACACAAATAACTACACACACACAGTACAGGAAAACACAAATAACTACACACACAGTACAGGAAAACACAAATAACTACACACACAGTACAGGAAAACGCAAATAACTACACACACACAATACAGGAAAACACAAATACCTACACACACACAGTACAGGAAAACACAAATAACTACACACACAGTACAGGAAAAGACAAATAATTACACACATAGTACAGGAAAACACAAACAACTAGACGCACACAATACAGGAAAACACAAATAACAACACACACAGTACAGGAAAACACAAATAACTACACACACACAATACAGGAAAACACGAATAACTACACACACAGTACAGGAAAACACAAATAACTACACACACACAGTAAAGGAAAACACAAATAACTACACACACAGTACAGGAAAAGACAAATAACTACACACACACAGTACAGGAAAACACAAATAACTACACACACACAATACAGGAAAACACAAATGACTACACACACACAGTACAGGTAAACACAAATAACTACACACACACAGTACAGGAAAACACAAAAAACTACACACACACAGTACAGGAAAACACAAATAACTACACACACACAGTACAGGAAATCACAAATAATTACACACACAATACAGGAAAAGACAAATAACTACACACACACAATACAGGAAAACACTAATAACTACACACACAGTACAGGAAAACACAAATAACTACACACACAGTACAGGAAAAGACAAATAACTACACACACACAGTACAGGAAAACACAAATAACTACACAAACACAGTACAGGAAAACACAAACACCTACACACACACAGTACAGGAAAACACAAATAACTACACACACAGTACAGGAAAAGACAAATAACTATACACACACAGTACAGGAAAACACAAATAACTACACACACAGTACAGGAAAACACAAATAACTACACACACACACTATAGGAAAACACAAATAACTACACACACAGTACATGAAAACACAAATAACTACACACACACAGTACAGGAAAACACAAATCACTACACACACAGTACAGGAAAACACAAATAACTGCACACACACAGTACAGGAAAACACAAATATCTACACACACACAGGACAGGAAAACACAAATAACTGCACACACACAATACAGGAAAACACAAATAACTACACACCCACAGTACAGGAAAACACAAATAACTACACACACAGTACAGGAAAACACAAATAACTACACACACCCAATACAAGAAAACACAAATAACTACACACACACAGTACAGGAAAACACAAATAACTACACACACAGTACAGGAAAACACAAATAACTGCACACACACAGTACAGGAAAACACAAATAACTACACACACACAGGACAGGAAAACACAAATAACTACACACACACAATACAGGAAAACACAAATAACTACACACACACAGTACAGGAAAACACAAATAACTACACACACACAGCACAGGAAAACACAAATAACTACACACACACAATACAGGAAAACACAAATAACTACACACACAGTACAGGAAAACACAAATAACTACACACACAGTACAGGAAAACACGAATAACGACACACACACAGTACAGGAAAACACAAATAACTACACACACACAGTACAGGAAAACACAAATAACTACACACACAGTACAGGAAAACACAAATAACTACACACACACAATACAGGAAAACACAAATAACGTCACACACAGTACAGGAAAACACAAATAACTACACACACACAATACAGGAAAACACAAATAACTACACACACACAGTACAGGAAAACACAAATAACTACACACACAGTACAGGAAAACACAAATAACGACACACACACAATGCAGGGAAAGACAAATAACTACACACACAGTACACAAAAAGACAAATAACTACACACACACAATACAGGAAAAGACAAATAACTACACACACACAATACAGGAAAATACAAATAACTACACACACAATACAGGAAAACACAAATAACTACACACACAGTACAGGAAAAGACAACTAACTGCACACACGGTGCAGGAAAACACAAATAACTACACACACAGTACAGGAAAACACAAATAACTACACACACACAGTACAGGAAAACACGAATAACTACACACACAGTACAGGAAAACACAAAAAACTACACACACAGTTCAGGAAAAGACAAATAACTACACACACACAATACAGGAAAACACAAATAACTACACACACGTACAGGAAAACACAAATAACTACAACACAGTACAGGAAAACACAAACAACTACACACACAGTACAGGAAAACACAAATAACTGCACACACAGTACAGGAAAAGACAAATAACTACACACAAAGTACAGGAAAACACAAATAACTACACACACAGTCCAGGAAAACACAAATAACTACACACACACAGTACAGGAAAACACAAATAACTACAAACACATTACAGGAAAACACAAACAACTACACACACAGTACAGGAAAACACAAATAACTACACACACACAGTACAAGAAAACACAAATAACTAGACACACACAGGACAGGAAAACACAAATAACTGCACACACAGTACAGGAAAAGACAAATAACGACACACACACAGTACAGGAAAACACAAATAACGACACACACAATACAGGAAAACACAAATAACTACACACACACATTACAGGTAAACACAAATAACTACACACACACAGTATAGGAAAACACAAAAACCTACACACACACAGTACAGGAAAACACAAATAACTACACACACACAGTACAGGAAAACACAAATAACTACACACACAATACAGGAAAAGACAAATAACTACACACACACAATACAGGAAAACACTAATAACTACACACACAGTACAGGAAAACACAAATAACTACACACACAGTACAGGAAAAGACAAATAACTACACACACACAGTACAGGAAAACACAAATAACTACACAAACACAGTACAGGAAAACACAAACACCTACACACACACAGTACAGGAAAACACAAATAACTACACACACAGTACAGGAAAAGACAAATAACTATACACACACAGTACAGGAAAACACAAATAACTGCACACACAGTACAGGAAAACACAAATAACTACACACACACAATATAGGAAAACACAAATAACTACACACACAGTACATGAAAACACAAATAACTACACACACACAGTACAGGAAAACACAAATCACTACACACACAGTACAGGAAAACACAGATAACTGCACACACACAGTACAGGAAAACACAAATATCTACACACACACAGGACAGGAAAACACAAATAACTGCACACTCACAATACAGGAAAACACAAATAACTACACACACACAGTACAGAAAAACACAAATAACTACACACCCACAGTACAGGAAAACACAAATAACTACACACACACAATACAAGAAAACACAAATAACTACACACACACAGTACAGGAAAACACAAATAACTACACACACAGTACAGGAAAACACAAATAACTGCATACACACAGTACAGGAAAACACAAATAACTACACACACACAGGACAGGAAAACACAAATAACTACACACACACAATACAGGAAAACACAAATAACTACACACACACAGTACAGGAAAACACAAATAACTACACACACAGCACTGGAAAACACAAATAACTACACACACACAATACAGGAAAACACAAATAACTACACACACAGTACAGGAAAACACAAATAACTACACACACACAGTACAGGAAAACACGAATAACGACACACACACAGCACAGGAAAACACGAATAACTACACACACACAGTACAGGAAAACACAAATAACTACACACACAGTACAGGGAAACACAAATAACTACACACACACAATACAGGAAAACACAAAAAACGACACACACAGTACAGGAAAACACAAATGACTACACACACACAATACAGGAAAACACAAATAACTACACACACACAGTCCAGGAAAACACAAATAACTACACACACAGTACAGGAAAACACAAATAACGACACACACACAATGCAGGGAAAGACAAATAACTACACACACAGTACACAAAAAGACAAATAACTACACACACACAATACAGGAAAAGACAAATAACTACACACACACAATACAGGAAAATACAAATAACTACACACACAATACAGGAAAACACAAATAACTACACACACAGTACAGGAAAAGACAAATAACTACACACACGGTGCAGGAAAACACTAATAACTACACACACAGTACAGGAAAACACAAATAACTACACACACACAGTACAGGAAAACACGAATAACTACACACACAGTACAGGAAAACACAAAAAACTACACACACAGTTCAGGAAAAGACAAATAACTACACACACACAATACAGGAAAACACAAATACCTACACACACGTGCAGGAAAACACAAATAACTACACACACACACAATACAGGAAAAGACAAATAACTACACACACAGTACACGAAAAGACAAATAACTACACACACACAATACAGGAAAAGACAAATAACTGCACACGCAATACAGGAAAACACAAATAACTACAACACAGTACAGGAAAACACAAACAACTACACACACAGTACAGGAAAACACAAATAACTACACACAAAGTACAGGAAAACACAAATAACGACACATAGTACAGGAAAACACAAATAACTACACACACACAGCACAGGGAAACACAAATAACTACACACACACAATACAGGAAAACACAAAAAACTACACACACAGTACAGGAAAACACAAATAACTACACACACACAGTACAGGAAAACACAAATAACTACACACACATTACAGGAAAACACAAACAACTACACACACAGTACAGGAAAACACATATAACTACACACACACAGTATAGGAAAACACAAATAACTACACACACACAGGACAGGAAAACACAAATAACTGAACACACAGTACAGGAAAAGACAAATAACGACACGCACACAGTACAGGAAAACACAAATAACGACACACACAATACAGGAAAACACAAATATCTACACACACACAGTACAGGAAAACACAAATAACTACACGCACACACAGTACAGGAAAAGACAAATAACTACACACACACAATACAGGAAAGCACAAATAACTACACACACACAGTACAGGAAAACACAAATAACTACACACACATTACAGGAAAACACAAACAACTACACACACAGTACAGGAAAACACATATAACTACACACACACAGTATAGGAAAACACAAATAACTACACACACACAGGACAGGAAAACACAAATAACTGAACACACAGTACAGGAAAAGACAAATAACGACACACACACAGTACAGGAAAACACAAATAACGACACACACAATACAGGAAAACACAAATATCTACACACACACAGTACAGGAAAACACAAATAACTACACGCACACACAGTACAGGAAAAGACAAATAACTACACACACACAATACAGGAAAGCACAAATAACTACACACAGACAGTACAGGAAAACACAAATAACTACACACACAGTACAGGAGAAGACAAATAACAACACACAAAGTACAGGAAAACACAAATAACTACACACACACAATACAGGAAAACACAAATAACTACACACACATTACAGGAAAAGACAAACAACTGCACACAGAATACAGGAAAAGACAAATTATTACACACACACAGTAGAGGAAAACACAAATAACTACACACACACAATACAGGAAAACACAAATAACTACACACACGTACAGGAAAACACAAATAACTACACACACACAATACAGGAAAAGACAAATAACTACACACACACAATACAGGAAAAGACAAATAACTACACACACACAACGCAGGAAAACACAAATAACTACACACACACAGTACAGGAAAACACAAATAACTACACACACACAGTACAGGAAAAGACAAGTAACTACACACACACAGTACCCGAAAACACAAATAACTACTCATACACAGTACCGGAAAAGACAAATAACTACACACACAATACAGAAAACACAAATAACTACACACACAGTACAGGAAAACACAAATAACTACACACACGTACAGGAAAACACAAATAACTACACACACACAATACAGGAAAACACAAATAACTACACACACAGTACAGGAAAACAGAAATAACTACACACACAGTACAGGAAAACACAAATAACGACACACACAGTACACGAAAAGGCAAATAACTACACACACACAATACAGGAAAAGACAAATAACTACACACACAGTTCAGGAAAAGACAAATAACTACACACACACAGTACAGGAAAACACAAATAACTACACACACAGTACAGGAAAACACAAATAACTACACACACATTACAGGAAAACACAAACAACTACACACACAGTACAGGAAAACACAAATAACTACACACACACAGTACAGGAAAACACAAATAACCAGACACACACAGGACAGGAAAACACAAATAACTGCACACACAGTACAGGAAAAGACAAATAACGACACACACACAGTACAGGAAAACACAAAAAACGACACACACAATTCAGGAAAAGACAAATAACTACACACACACAGTACAGGAAAACACAAATAACTACACGCACACACAGTACAGGAAAAGACAAATAACTACACACACACAATACAGGAAAACACAAATAACTACACACAGACAGTACAGGAAAACACAAATAACTACACACACACAATACAGGAAAACACAAATAACTACACACACTCAATACAGGAAAACACATATAACTACACACACACAATACAGGAAAACACAAATTACTACACACACAGTACAGGAAAACACAAATAACTACACACACAGTACAGGAAAAGACAAATAACTGCACACACAATACAGAAAACACAAATAACTACACACACAGTACAGGAAAACACAAATAACTACACACACACAGTACAGGAAAACACAAATAACTACACACACACAATACAGGAAAACACAAATAACTACACACACAGTACAGGAAAAGACAAATAACTACACACACAGTACAGGAAAACACAAATAACTACACACACACAATACAGGAAAAGACAAATAACTACACACACACAACGCAGGAAAACACAAATAACTACACACACACAGTACAGGAAAACACAAATAACTACACACACAATACAGGAAAACACAAATAACTACACACACACAGTACAGGAAAAGACAAGTAACTACACACACACAGTACCGGAAAACACAAATAACTACACACACATTACAGGAAAACACAAATAACTACACACACAACGCAGGAAAACACAAATAACTACACACACACAGTACAGGAAAAGACAAGTAACTACACACACACAGTACCCGAAAACACAAATAACTACTCACACACAGTACCGGAAAAGACAAATAACTACACACACAATACAGAAAACACAAATAACTACACACACAGTACAGGAAAACACAAATAACTGCACACACACAGTACAGGAAAACACAAATAACTACACACACACAGGACAGGAAAACACAAATAACTACACACACACAATACAGGAAAACACAAATAACTACACACACACAGTACAGGAAAACACAAATAACTACACACACACAGCACAGGAAAACACAAATAACTACACACACACAACACAGGAAAACACAAATAACTACACACACAGTACAGGAAAACACAAATAACTACACACACAGTACAGGAAAAGCCAAATAACTGCACACACGGTGCAGGAAAACACAAATAACTACACACACAGTACAGGAAAACACAAATAACTACACACACACAGTACAGGAAAACACGAATAACTACACACACAGTACAGGAAAACACAAAAAACTACACACACAGTTCAGGAAAAGACAAATAACTACACACACACAATACAGGAAAACACAAATAACTACACACACGTACAGGAAAACACAAATAACTACACACACAGTACACGAAAAGACAAATAACTACACACACACAATACAGGAAAACACAAATAACTACACACAGACAGTACAGGAAAACACAAATAACTACAACACAGTACAGGAAAACACAAACAACTACACACACAGTACAGGAAAACACAAATAACTACACACACAGTACAGGAAAAGACAAATAACTACACACAAAGTACAGGAAAACACAAATAACGACACATAGTGCAGGAAAACACAAATAACTACACACACACAGCACAGGGAAACACAAATAACTACACACACACAATACAGGAAAACACAAGTAACTACACACACAGTCCAGGAAAACACAAATAACTACACACACACAGTACAGGAAAACACAAATAACTACACACACATTACAGGAAAACACAAACAACTACACACACAGTACAGGAAAACACAAATAACTACACACACACAGTACAAGAAAACACAAATAACTAGACACACACAGGACAGGAAAACACAAATAACTGCACACACAGTACAGGAAAAGACAAATAACGACACACACACAGTACAGGAAAACTCAAATAACGACACACACAATACAGGAAAACACAAATAACTACACACACACATTACAGGTAAACACAAATAACTACACACACACAGTATAGGAAAACACAAAAACCTACACACACACAGTACAGGAAAACACAAATAACTACACACACACAATACAGGAAAACACAAATAACTACACACACTCAATACAGGAAAACACAAATAACTACACACCCACAGTACAGGAAAACACAAATAACTACACCCACAGTACAGGAAAACACAAATAACTAGACACACACAGGACACGAAAACACAAATAACTGCACACACAGTACAGGAAAAGACAAATAACGACACACACACAGTACAGGAAAACACAAATAACGACACACACAATACAGGAAAACACAAATAACTACACACACACATTACAGGTAAACACAAATAACTACACACACACAGTATAGGAAAACACAAAAACCTACACACACACAGTACAGGAAAACACAAATAACTACACACACACAATACAGGAAAACACAAATAACTACACACACTCAATACAGGAAAACACAAATAACTACACACCCACAGTACAGGAAAACACAAATAACTACACACACAGTACAGGAAAACACAAATAACTACACACACCCAATACAAGAAAACACAAATAACTACACACACACAGTACAGGAAAACACAAATAACTACACACACAGTACAGGAAAACACAAATAACTGCACACACACAGTACAGGAAAACACAAATAACTACACACACAGTACAGGAAAACACAAATAACTACACACACACAGTACAGGAAAACACGAATAACTACACACACAGTACAGGAAAACACAAAAAACTACACACACAGTTCAGGAAAAGACAAATAACTACACACACACAATACAGGAAAACACAAATAACTACACACACGTACAGGAAAACACAAATAACTACACACACACAATACAGGAAAAGACAAATAACTACACACACAGTACACGAAAAGACAAATAACTACACACACACAATACAGGAAAACACAAATAACTACACACAGACAGTACAGGAAAACACAAATAACTACAACACAGTACAGGAAAACACAAACAACTACACACACAGTACAGGAAAACACAAATAACTACACACACAGTACAGGAAAAGACAAATAACTACACACAAAGTACAGGAAAACACAAATAACGACACATAGTGCAGGAAAACACAAATAACTACACACACACAGCACAGGGAAACACAAATAACTACACACACACAATACAGGAAAACACAAATAACTACACACACAGTCCAGGAAAACACAAATAACTACACACACACAGTACAGGAAAACACAAATAACTACACACACATTACAGGAAAACACAAACAACTACACACACAGTACAGGAAAACACAAATAACTACACACACACAGTACAAGAAAACACAAATAACTAGACACACACAGGACAGGAAAACACAAATAACTGCACACACAGTACAGGAAAAGACAAATAACGACACACACACAGTACAGGAAAACACAAATAACGACACACACAATACAGGAAAACACAAATAACTACACACACACATTACAGGTAAACACAAAAAACTACACACACACAGTATAGGAAAACACAAAAACCTACACACACACAGTACAGGAAAACACAAATAACTACACACACACAATACAGGAAAACACAAATAACTACACACACTCAATACAGGAAAACACAAATAACTACACACCCACAGTACAGGAAAACACAAATAACTACACACACAGTACAGGAAAACACAAATAACTACACACACCCAATACAAGATAACACAAATAACTACACACACACAGTACAGGAAAACACAAATAACTACACACACAGTACAGGAAAACACAAATAACTGCACACACACAGTACAGGAAAACACAAATAACTACACACACACAGGACAGGAAAACACAAATAACTACACACACAGTTCAGGAAAAGACAAATAACTACACACACACAATACAGGAAAACACAAATAACTACAAACACGTACAGGAAAACACAAATAACTACACACACACAATACAGGAAAAGACAAATAACTACACACACAGTACACGAAAAGACAAATAACTACACACACAATACAGGAAAAGACAAATAACTGCACACGCAATACAGGAAAACACAAATAACTACAACACAGTCCAGGAAAACACAAACAACTACACACACAGTACAGGAAAACACAAACAACTACACACACAGTACAGGAAAAGACAAATAACTACACACAAAGTACAGGAAAACACAAATAACTACACACACAGTACAGGAAAACACAAATAACTACACACACACAATACAGGAAAACACAAATAACTACACACACAGTACAGGAAAACACAAATAACTACACACACACAGTACAGGAAAACACAAATAACTACACACACAGTACAGGAAAACACAAATAACTACACACACACAATACAGGAAAACACAAATAACTACACACACACAGGACAGGAAAAGACAAATAACTACACGCACACAGTACAGGAAAACACAAATAACTACACACACAGTACAGGAAAACACAAATAATGACACACACACAATACAGGGAAAGAAAAATAACTACACACATAGTACACGAAAAGACAAATAACTACACACACACAATAAAGGAAAAGACAAATAACTACACACACACAATACAGGAAAACACAAATAACTACACACACAATACAGGAAAACACAAATAACTACACACACGTACAGGATAACACAAATAACTACACACACACAATACAGGAAAACACAAATAACTACACACACAGTACAGGAAAAGACAATTAACTACACACAAACAATACTGGAAAAGACAAATAACTACACACACAGTGCAGGAAAATACAAATAACAACACACACAGTACAGGAAAAAACAAATAACTACACACACACAATACAGGAAAAGACAAATAACTACAAACACAATACAGGAAAACACAAATAACTACACACATAGTACAGGAAAACACAAATAACTACACACACAGTACAGGAAAAGACAAATAACAACACACAAAGTACAGGAAAACACAAATAACTACACACACAGTACAGGAAAACTCAAATAACTACACACACACAGTACAGGAAAATATAAATAACTACACACACACAGTACAGGAAAACACAAATAACTACACACATAGTACAGGAAAACACAAATAACTACACACACACAATATAGGAAAACACAAATAACTACACACACAGTACAGGAAAACAGAAATAACTACACACACACAGTACAGGAAAACACAAATAACTACACACACAGTACAGGAAAACACAAATCACTACACACACAGTACAGGAAAACACAAATAACTACACACACACAGTACAGGAAAACACAAATAACTACACACATAGTACAGGAAAACACAAATAACTACACACACACAATACAGGAAAACACAAATAACTACACACACAGTACAGGAAAACACAAATAACTACACACACACAGTACAGGAAAACACAAATAACTACACACACAGTACAGGAAAACACAAATAACTACACACACACAGTACAGGAAAACACAAATAACTACACACACAGTACAGGAAAACACAAATAACTACACACACAGTACAGGAAAACGCAAATAACTACACACACACAATACAGGAAAACACAAATACCTACACACACACAGTACAGGAAAACACAAATAACTACACACACAGTACAGGAAAAGACAAATAATTACACACATAGTACAGGAAAACACAAACAACTAGACGCACACAATACAGGAAAACACAAATAACAACACACACAGTACAGGAAAACACAAATAACTACACACACACAATACAGGAAAACACGAATAACTACACACACAGTACAGGAAAACACAAATAACTACACACACACAGTAAAGGAAAACACAAATAACTACACACACAGTACAGGAAAAGACAAATAACTACACACACACAGTACAGGAAAACACAAATAACTACACACACACAATACAGGAAAACACAAATGACTACACACACACAGTACAGGTAAACACAAATAACTACACACACACAGTACAGGAAAACACAAAAAACTACACACACACAGTACAGGAAAACACAAATAACTACACACACACAGTACAGGAAAACACAAATAATTACACACACAATACAGGAAAAGACAAATAACTACACACACACAATACAGGAAAACACTAATAACTACAAACACAGTACAGGAAAACACAAATAACTACACACACAGTACAGGAAAAGACAAATAACTACACACACACAGTACAGGAAAACACAAATAACTACACAAACACAGTACAGGAAAACACAAACACCTACACACACACAGTACAGGAAAACACAAATAACTACACACACAGTACAGGAAAAGACAAATAACTATACACACACAGTACAGGAAAACACAAATAACTACACACACAGTACAGGAAAACACAAATAACTACACACACACACTATAGGAAAACACAAATAACTACACACACAGTACATGAAAACACAAATAACTACACACACACAGTACAGGAAAACACAAATCACTACACACACAGTACAGGAAAACACAAATAACTGCACACACACAGTACAGGAAAACACAAATATCTACACACACACAGGACAGGAAAACACAAATAACTGCACACACACAATACAGGAAAACACAAATAACTACACACCCACAGTACAGGAAAACACAAATAACTACACACACAGTACAGGAAAACACAAATAACTACACACACCCAATACAAGAAAACACAAATAACTACACACACACAGTACAGGAAAACACAAATAACTACACACACAGTACAGGAAAACACAAATAACTGCACACACACAGTACAGGAAAACACAAATAACTACACACACACAGGACAGGAAAACACAAATAACTACACACACACAATACAGGAAAACACAAATAACTACACACACACAGTACAGGAAAACACAAATAACTACACACACACAGCACAGGAAAACACAAATAACTACACACACACAATACAGGAAAACACAAATAACTACACACACAGTACAGGAAAACACAAATAACTACACACACAGTACAGGAAAACACGAATAACGACACACACACAGTACAGGAAAACACAAATAACTACACACACACAGTACAGGAAAACACAAATAACTACACACACACAATACAGGAAAACACAAATAACTACACACACACAATACAGGAAAACACAAATAACGTCACACACAGTACAGGAAAACACAAATAACTACACACACACAATACAGGAAAACACAAATAACTACACACACACAGTACAGGAAAACACAAATAACTACACACACAGTACAGGAAAACACAAATAACGACACACACACAATGCAGGGAAAGACAAATAACTACACACACAGTACACAAAAAGACAAATAACTACACACACACAATACAGGAAAAGACAAATAACTACACACACACAATACAGGAAAATACAAATAACTACACACACAATACAGGAAAACACAAATAACTACACACACAGTACAGGAAAAGACAACTAACTGCACACACGGTGCAGGAAAACACAAATAACTACACACACAGTACAGGAAAACACAAATAACTACACACACACAGTACAGGAAAACACGAATAACTACACACACAGTACAGGAAAACACAAAAAACTACACACACAGTTCAGGAAAAGACAAATAATACACACACACAATACAGGAAAACACAAATAACTACACACACGTACAGGAAAACACAAATAACTACACACACACAATACAGGAAAAGACAAATAACTACACACACAGTACATGAAAAGACAAATAACTACACACACACAATACAGGAAAACACAAATAACTACACACAGACAGTACAGGAAAACACAAATAACTACAACACAGTACAGGAAAACACAAACAACTACACACACAGTACAGGAAAACACAAATAACTGCACACACAGTACAGGAAAAGACAAATAACTACACACAAAGTACAGGAAAACACAAATAACGACACATAGTGCAGGAAAACACAAATAACTACACACACACAGCACAGGGAAACACAAATAACTACACACACACAATACAGGAAAACACAAATAACTACACACACAGTCCAGGAAAACACAAATAACTACACACACACAGTACAGGAAAACACAAATAACTACAAACACATTACAGGAAAACACAAACAACTACACACACAGTACAGGAAAACACAAATAACTACACACACACAGTACAAGAAAACACAAATAACTAGACACACACAGGACAGGAAAACACAAATAACTGCACACACAGTACAGGAAAAGACAAATAACGACACACACACAGTACAGGAAAACACAAATAACGACACACACAATACAGGAAAACACAAATAACTACACACACACATTACAGGTAAACACAAATAACTACACACACACAGTATAGGAAAACACAAAAACCTACACACACACAGTACAGGAAAACACAAATAACTACACACACACAGTACAGGAAAACACAAATAACTACACACACAATACAGGAAAAGACAAATAACTACACACACACAATACAGGAAAACACTAATAACTACACACACAGTACAGGAAAACACAAATAACTACACACACAGTACAGGAAAAGACAAATAACTACACACACACAGTACAGGAAAACACAAATAACTACACAAACACAGTACAGGAAAACACAAACACCTACACACACACAGTACAGGAAAACACAAATAACTACACACACAGTACAGGAAAAGACAAATAACTATACACACACAGTACAGGAAAACACAAATAACTGCACACACAGTACAGGAAAACACAAATAACTACACACACACAATATAGGAAAACACAAATAACTACACACACAGTACATGAAAACACAAATAACTACACACACACAGTACAGGAAAACACAAATCACTACACACACAGTACAGGAAAACACAGATAACTGCACACACACAGTACAGGAAAACACAAATATCTACACACACACAGGACAGGAAAACACAAATAACTGCACACTCACAATACAGGAAAACACAAATAACTACACACACACAGTACAGAAAAACACAAATAACTACACACCCACAGTACAGGAAAACACAAATAACTACACACACACAATACAAGAAAACACAAATAACTACACACACACAGTACAGGAAAACACAAATAACTACACACACAGTACAGGAAAACACAAATAACTGCATACACACAGTACAGGAAAACACAAATAACTACACACACACAGGACAGGAAAACACAAATAACTACACACACACAATACAGGAAAACACAAATAACTACACACACACAGTACAGGAAAACACAAATAACTACACACACAGCACTGGAAAACACAAATAACTACACACACACAATACAGGAAAACACAAATAACTACACACACAGTACAGGAAAACACAAATAACTACACACACACAGTACAGGAAAACACGAATAACGACACACACACAGCACAGGAAAACACGAATAACTACACACACACAGTACAGGAAAACACAAATAACTACACACACAGTACAGGGAAACACAAATAACTACACACACACAATACAGGAAAACACAAAAAACGACACACACAGTACAGGAAAACACAAATAACTACACACACACAATACAGGAAAACACAAATAACTACACACACACAGTCCAGGAAAACACAAATAACTACACACACAGTACAGGAAAACACAAATAACGACACACACACAATGCAGGGAAAGACAAATAACTACACACACAGTACACAAAAAGACAAATAACTACACACACACAATACAGGAAAAGACAAATAACTACACACACACAATACAGGAAAATACAAATAACTACACACACAATACAGGAAAACACAAATCACTACACACACAGTACAGGAAAACACAGATAACTGCACACACACAGTACAGGAAAACACAAATATCTACACACACACAGGACAGGAAAACACAAATAACTGCACACTCACAATACAGGAAAACACAAATAACTACACACACACAGTACAGAAAAACACAAATAACTACACACCCACAGTACAGGAAAACACAAATAACTACACACACACAATACAAGAAAACACAAATAACTACACACACACAGTACAGGAAAACACAAATAACTACACACACAGTACAGGAAAACACAAATAACTGCATACACACAGTACAGGAAAACACAAATAACTACACACACACAGGACAGGAAAACACAAATAACTACACACACACAATACAGGAAAACACAAATAACTACACACACACAGTACAGGAAAACACAAATAACTACACACACAGCACTGGAAAACACAAATAACTACACACACACAATACAGGAAAACACAAATAACTACACACACAGTACAGGAAAACACAAATAACTACACACACACAGTACAGGAAAACACGAATAACGACACACACACAGCACAGGAAAACACGAATAACTACACACACACAGTACAGGAAAACACAAATAACTACACACACAGTACAGGGAAACACAAATAACTACACACACACAATACAGGAAAACACAAAAAACGACACACACAGTACAGGAAAACACAAATAACTACACACACACAATACAGGAAAACACAAATAACTACACACACACAGTCCAGGAAAACACAAATAACTACACACACAGTACAGGAAAACACAAATAACGACACACACACAATGCAGGGAAAGACAAATAACTACACACACAGTACACAAAAAGACAAATAACTACACACACACAATACAGGAAAAGACAAATAACTACACACACACAATACAGGAAAATACAAATAACTACACACACAATACAGGAAAACACAAATAACTACACACACAGTACAGGAAAAGACAAATAACTACACACACGGTGCAGGAAAACACAAATAACTACACACACAGTACAGGAAAACACAAATAACTACACACACACAGTACAGGAAAACACGAATAACTACACACACAGTACAGGAAAACACAAAAAACTACACACACAGTTCAGGAAAAGACAAATAACTACACACACACAATACAGGAAAACACAAATACCTACACACACGTGCAGGAAAACACAAATAACTACACACACACAATACAGGAAAAGACAAATAACTACACACACAGTATACGAAAAGACAAATAACTACACACACACAATACAGGAAAAGACAAATAACTGCACACGCAATACAGGAAAACACAAATAACTACAACACAGTACAGGAAAACACAAACAACTACACACACAGTACAGGAAAACACAAATAACTACACACAAAGTACAGGAAAACACAAATAACGACACATAGTACAGGAAAACACAAATAACTACACACACACAGCACAGGGAAACACAAATAACTACACACACACAATACAGGAAAACACAAAAAACTACACACACAGTACAGGAAAACACAAATAACTACACACACACAGTACAGGAAAACACAAATAACTACACACACATTACAGGAAAACACAAACAACTACACACACAGTACAGGAAAACACATATAACTACACACACACAGTATAGGAAAACACAAATAACTACACACACACAGGACAGGAAAACACAAATAACTGAACACACAGTACAGGAAAAGACAAATAACGACACACACACAGTACAGGAAAACACAAATAACGACACACACAATACAGGAAAACACAAATATCTACACACACACAGTA
Source organism: Stegostoma tigrinum (assembly GCF_030684315.1). Lineage (NCBI taxonomy): Eukaryota > Metazoa > Chordata > Chondrichthyes > Orectolobiformes > Stegostomatidae > Stegostoma > Stegostoma tigrinum. The sequence goes on along the minus strand of NC_081393.1, from coordinate 205,586 downwards.
CAGGAAAACACAAATAACTACACGCACACACAGTACAGGAAAAGACAAATAACTACACACACACAATACAGGAAAGCACAAATAACTACACACACACAGTACAGGAAAACACAAATAACTACACACACATTACAGGAAAACACAAACAACTACACACACAGTACAGGAAAACACATATAACTACACACACACAGTATAGGAAAACACAAATAACTACACACACACAGGACAGGAAAACACAAATAACTGAACACACAGTACAGGAAAAGACAAATAACGACACACACACAGTACAGGAAAACACAAATAACGACACACACAATACAGGAAAACACAAATATCTACACACACACAGTACAGGAAAACACAAATAACTACACGCACACACAGTACAGGAAAAGACAAATAACTACACACACACAATACAGGAAAGCACAAATAACTACACACAGACAGTACAGGAAAACACAAATAACTACACACACAGTACAGGAGAAGACAAATAACAACACACAAAGTACAGGAAAACACAAATAACTACACACACACAATACAGGAAAACACAAATAACTACACACACATTACAGGAAAAGACAAACAACTGCACACAGAATACAGGAAAAGACAAATTATTACACACACACAGTAGAGGAAAACACAAATAACTACACACACACAATACAGGAAAACACAAATAACTACACACACGTACAGGAAAACACAAATAACTACACACACACAATACAGGAAAAGACAAATAACTACACACACACAATACAGGAAAAGACAAATAACTACACACACACAACGCAGGAAAACACAAATAACTACACACACACAGTACAGGAAAACACAAATAACTACACACACACAGTACAGGAAAAGACAAGTAACTACACACACACAGTACCCGAAAACACAAATAACTACTCACACACAGTACCGGAAAAGACAAATAACTACACACACAATACAGAAAACACAAATAACTACACACACAGTACAGGAAAACACAAATAACTACACACACACAGTACAGGAAAACACAAATAACTACACACACAGTACAGGAAAACACAAATAACTACACACACACAGTACAGGAAAAGACAAATAACTACACACACAGTACAGGAAAAGACAAATAACTACACACACACAGTCCAGGAAAACACAAATAACTACACACACAGTACAGGAAAACACAAATAACGACACACACACAATACAGGGAAAGACAAATAACTACACACACATTACAGGAAAAGACAAACAACTGCACACAGAATACAGGAAAAGACAAATTATTACACACACACAGTAGAGGAAAAGACAAATAACTACACACACACAATACAGGAAAACACAAATAACTACACACACGTACAGGAAAACACAAATAACTACACACACACAATACAGGAAAAGACAAATAACTACACACACACAATACAGGAAAAGACAAATAACTACACACACACAACGCAGGAAAACACAAATAACTACACACACACAGTACAGGAAAACACAAATAACTACACACACACAGTACAGGAAAAGACAAGTAACTACACACACACAGTACCCGAAAACACAAATAACTACTCACACACAGTACCGGAAAAGACAAATAACTACACACACAATACAGAAAACACAAATAACTACACACACAGTACAGGAAAACACAAATAACTACACACACACAGTACAGGAAAACACAAATAACTACACACACAGTACAGGAAAACACAAATAACTACACACACACAGTACAGGAAAAGACAAATAACTACACACACAGTACAGGAAAAGACAAATAACTACACACACACAGTCCAGGAAAACACAAATAACTACACACACAGTACAGGAAAACACAAATAACGACACACACACAATACAGGGAAAGACAAATAACTACACACACAGTACACAAAAAGACAAATAACTACACACACACAATACAGGAAAAGACAATTAACTACACACACACAATACAGGAAAAGACAAATAACTACACACACAATACAGGAAAACACAAATAACTACACACACAGTACAGGAAAAGACAAATAACTACACACACGGTGCAGGAAAACACAAATAACTACACACACAGTACAGGAAAACACAAATAACTACACACACAGAGCACAGGAAAACACAAATAACTACACACACAGTACAGGAAAACACAAATAACTACACACACACAGTACAGGAAAACACGAATAACTACACACACAGTACAGGAAAACACAAAAAACTACACACACAGTTCAGGAAAAGACAAATAACTACACACACACAATACAGGAAAACACAAATAACTACACACACGTACAGGAAAACACAAATAACTACACACACACAATACAGGAAAACACAAATAACTACACACACAGTACAGGAAAAGACAATTAACTACACACACAATACAGGAAAAGACAAATAACTACACACACAGTACACGAAAAGACAAATAACTACACACACACAATACAGGAAAAGACAAATAACTGCGCACGCAACACAGGAAAACACAAATAACTACAACACAGTACAGGAAAACACAAACAACTACACACACAGTACAGGAAAACACAAATAACTACACACACAGTACAGGAAAAGACAAATAACTACACACAAAGTACAGGAAAACACAAATAACGACACATAGTACAGGAAAACACAAATAACTACACACACACAGCACAGGGCAACACAATTAACTACACACACACAATACAGGAAAACACAAATAACTACACACACAGTACAGGAAAACACAAATAACTACACACACATTACAGGAAAACACAAACAACTGCACACACAGTACAGGAAAACACATATAACGACACACACACAGTACAGGAAAACACAAATAACTAGACACACACAGGACAGGAAAACACAAATAACTGCACACACAGTACAGGAAAAGACAAATAACGACACACACACAGTACAGGAAAACACAAATAACGACACACACAATACAGGAAAAGACAAATAACTACACACACACAGTACAGGAAAACACAAATAACTACACGCACACACAGTACAGGAAAAGACAAATAACTACACACACACAATACAGGAAAACACAAATAACTACACACAGACAGTACAGGAAAACACAAATAACTACACGCACACAATACAGGAAAACACAAATAACTACACACACTCAATACAGGAAAACACAAATAACTACGCACACACAATACAGGAAAACACAAATTACTACACACACAGTACAGGAAAACACAAATAACTACACACACAGTACAGGAAAAGACAAACAACTGCACACAGAATACAGGAAAAGACAAATTATTACACACACACAGTAGAGGAAAAGGCAAATAACTACACACACACAATACAGGAAAACACAAATAACTACACACACAGTACAGGAAAACACAAATAACTACACACACACAATACAGGAAAAGACAAATAACTACACACACACAACGCAGGAAAACACAAATAACTACACACACACAGTACAGGAAAACACAAATAACTACACACACAATACAGGAAAACACAAATAACTACACACACACAGTACAGGAAAAGACAAGTAACTACACACACACAGTACCGGAAAACACAAATAACTACTCACACACAGTACCGGAAAAGACAAATAACTACACACACAATACAGAAAACACAAATAACTACACACACAGTACAGGAAAACACAAATAACTACACACACACAGTACAGGAAAACACAAATCACTACACACACAGTACAGGAAAACACAAATAACTACACACACACAGTACAGGAAAAGACAAATAACTACACACACAGTACAGGAAAAGACAAATAACTACATACACACAGTACAGGAAATCACAATTACTACACACACAGTACAGGAAAACACAAATAACTGCACACACACAGTACAGGGAAACACAAATAACTACACACACACAGTACAGGAAAACACAAATAACTACACACACACAATACAGGAAAACACAAATAACTACACACACACAGTCCAAGAAAACACAAATAACTACACACACAGTACAGGAAAACACAAATAACGACACACACACAATACAGGGAAAGACAAATAACTACACACACAGTACACAAAAAGACAAATAACTACACACACACAATACAGGAAAAGACAAATAACTACACACACACAATACAGGAAAAGACAAATAACTACACACACAGTACAGGAAAACACAAATAACTAAACGCACAGTACAGGAAAAGACAAATAACTACACACACGGTGCAGGAAAACACAAATAACTACACACACAGTACAGGAAAACACAAATAACTACACACACAGAGCACTGGAAAACACAAATAACTACACACACAGTACAGGAAAACACAAATAACTACACACACACAGTACAGGAAAACACGAATAACTACACACACAGTTCAGGAAAAGACAAATAACTACACACACACAATACAGGAAAACACAAATAACTACACACACGTACAGGAAAACACAAATAACTACACACACACAATACAGGAAAACACAAATAACTACACACACAGTACAGGAAAACAGAAATAACTACACACACAGTACAGGAAAACACAAATAACGACACACACAGTACACGAAAAGGCAAATAACTACACACACACACAATACAGGAAAAGACAAATAACTACACACACAGTTCAGGAAAAGACAAATAACTACACACACACAATAGGAAAACACAAATAACTACACACACAGTACAGGAAAACACAAATAACTACACACACATTACAGGAAAACACAAACAACTACACACACAGTACAGGAAAACACAAATAACTACACACACACAGTACAGGAAAACACAAATAACCAGACACACACAGGACAGGAAAACACAAATAACTGCACACACAGTACAGGAAAAGACAAATAACGACACACACACAGTACAGGAAAACACAAAAAACGACACACACAATTCAGGAAAAGACAAATAACTACACACACACAGTACAGGAAAACACAAATAACTACACGCACACACAGTACAGGAAAAGACAAATAACTACACACACACAATACAGGAAAACACAAATAACTACACACAGACAGTACAGGAAAACACAAATAACTACACACACACAATACAGGAAAACACAAATAACTACACACACTCAATACAGGAAAACACAAATAACTACACACACACAATACAGGAAAACACAAATTACTACACACACAGTACAGGAAAACACAAATAACTACACACACAGTACAGGAAAAGACAAATAACTGCACACACAATACAGAAAACACAAATAACTACACACACAGTACAGGAAAACACAAATAACTACACACACACAGTACAGGAAAACACAAATAACTACACACACACAATACAGGAAAACACAAATAACTACACACACAGTACAGGAAAAGACAAATAACTACACACACAGTACAGGAAAACACAAATAACTACACACACACAATACAGGAAAAGACAAATAACTACACACACACAACGCAGGAAAACACAAATAACTACACACACACAGTACAGGAAAACACAAATAACTACACACACAATACAGGAAAACACAAATAACTACACACACACAGTACAGGAAAAGACAAGTAACTACACACACACAGTACCGGAAAACACAAATAACTACACACACAATACAGAAAACACAAATAACTACACACACAGTACAGGAAAACACAAATAACTACACACACACAGTACAGGAAAACACAAATAACTACACACACACAGTACAGGAAAACACAAATAACTACACACACAGTACAGGAAAACACAAATAACTACACACACACAGTACAGGAAAAGACAAATACCTACACACACAGTACAGGAAAAGACAAATAACTACATACACACAGTACAGGAAAACACAATTACTACACACACAGTACAGGAAAACACAAATAACTGCACACACACAGTACAGGAAAACACAAATAACTACACACACACAGGACAGGAAAACACAAATAACTACACACACACAGTACCGGAAAACACAAATAACTACACACACATTACAGGAAAACACAAACAACTACACACACAGTACAGGAAAACACAAATAACTACACACACAGTACAGGAAAACACAAATAACTACACACACAGTACAGGAAAAGACAAATAACTGCACACACAATACAGAAAACACAAATAACTACACACACAGTACAGGAAAACACAAATAACTACACACACACAGTACAGGAAAACACAAATAACTACACACACACAATACAGGAAAACACAAATAACTACACACACAGTACAGGAAAATACAAATAACTACACACACAGTACAGGAAAACACAAATAACTACACACACACAATACAGGAAAAGACAAATAACTACACACACACAACGCAGGAAAACACAAATAACTACACACACACAGTACAGGAAAACACAAATAACTACACACACAATACAGGAAAACACAAATAACTACACACACACAGTACAGGAAAAGACAAGTAACTACACACACACAGTACCGGAAAACACAAATAACTACTCACACACAGTACCGGAAAAGACAAATAACTACACACACAATACAGAAAACACAAATAACTACACACACAGTACAGGAAAACACAAATAACTACACACACACAGTACAGGAAAACACAAATAACTACACACACATTACAGGAAAAGACAAACAACTGCACACAGAATACAGGAAAAGACAAATTATTACACACACACAGTAGAGGAAAACACAAATAACTACACACACACAATACAGGAAAACACAAATAACTACACACACGTACAGGAAAACACAAATAACTACACACACACAATACAGGAAAAGACAAATAACTACACACACACAATACAGGAAAAGACAAATAACTACACACACACAACGCAGGAAAACACAAATAACTACACACACACAGTACAGGAAAACACAAATAACTACACACACACAGTACAGGAAAAGACAAGTAACTACACACACACAGTACCCGAAAACACAAATAACTACTCACACACAGTACCGGAAAAGACAAATAACTACACACACAATACAGAAAACACAAATAACTACACACACAGTACAGGAAAACACAAATAACTACACACACACAGTACAGGAAAACACAAATAACTACACACACAGTACAGGAAAACACAAATAACTACACACACACAGTACAGGAAAAGACAAATAACTACACACACAGTACAGGAAAAGACAAATAACTACACACACACAGTCCAGGAAAACACAAATAACTACACACACAGTACAGGAAAACACAAATAACGACACACACACAATACAGGGAAAGACAAATAACTACACACACATTACAGGAAAAGACAAACAACTGCACACAGAATACAGGAAAAGACAAATTATTACACACACACAGTAGAGGAAAAGACAAATAACTACACACACACAATACAGGAAAACACAAATAACTACACACACGTACAGGAAAACACAAATAACTACACACACACAATACAGGAAAAGACAAATAACTACACACACACAATACAGGAAAAGACAAATAACTACACACACACAACGCAGGAAAACACAAATAACTACACACACACAGTACAGGAAAACACAAATAACTACACACACACAGTACAGGAAAAGACAAGTAACTACACACACACAGTACCCGAAAACACAAATAACTACTCACACACAGTACCGGAAAAGACAAATAACTACACACACAATACAGAAAACACAAATAACTACACACACAGTACAGGAAAACACAAATAACTACACACACACAGTACAGGAAAACACAAATAACTACACACACAGTACAGGAAAACACAAATAACTACACACACACAGTACAGGAAAAGACAAATAACTACACACACAGTACAGGAAAAGACAAATAACTACACACACACAGTCCAGGAAAACACAAATAACTACACACACAGTACAGGAAAACACAAATAACGACACACACACAATACAGGGAAAGACAAATAACTACACACACAGTACACAAAAAGACAAATAACTACACACACACAATACAGGAAAAGACAATTAACTACACACACACAATACAGGAAAAGACAAATAACTACACACACAATACAGGAAAACACAAATAACTACACACACAGTACAGGAAAAGACAAATAACTACACACACGGTGCAGGAAAACACAAATAACTACACACACAGTACAGGAAAACACAAATAACTACACACACAGAGCACAGGAAAACACAAATAACTACACACACAGTACAGGAAAACACAAATAACTACACACACACAGTACAGGAAAACACGAATAACTACACACACAGTACAGGAAAACACAAAAAACTACACACACAGTTCAGGAAAAGACAAATAACTACACACACACAATACAGGAAAACACAAATAACTACACACACGTACAGGAAAACACAAATAACTACACACACACAATACAGGAAAACACAAATAACTACACACACAGTACAGGAAAAGACAATTAACTACACACACAATACAGGAAAAGACAAATAACTACACACACAGTACACGAAAAGACAAATAACTACACACACACAATACAGGAAAAGACAAATAACTGCGCACGCAATACAGGAAAACACAAATAACTACAACACAGTACAGGAAAACACAAACAACTACACACACAGTACAGGAAAACACAAATAACTACACACACAGTACAGGAAAAGACAAATAACTACACACAAAGTACAGGAAAACACAAATAACGACACATAGTACAGGAAAACACAAATAACTACACACACACAGCACAGGGCAACACAATTAACTACACACACACAATACAGGAAAACACAAATAACTACACACACAGTACAGGAAAACACAAATAACTACACACACATTACAGGAAAACACAAACAACTGCACACACAGTACAGGAAAACACATATAACGACACACACACAGTACAGGAAAACACAAATAACTAGACACACACAGGACAGGAAAACACAAATAACTGCACACACAGTACAGGAAAAGACAAATAACGACACACACACAGTACAGGAAAACACAAATAACGACACACACAATACAGGAAAAGACAAATAACTACACACACACAGTACAGGAAAACACAAATAACTACACGCACACACAGTACAGGAAAAGACAAATAACTACACACACACAATACAGGAAAACACAAATAACTACACACAGACAGTACAGGAAAACACAAATAACTACACGCACACAATACAGGAAAACACAAATAACTACACACACTCAATACAGGAAAACACAAATAACTACGCACACACAATACAGGAAAACACAAATTACTACACACACAGTACAGGAAAACACAAATAACTACACACACAGTACAGGAAAAGACAAACAATTGCACACAGAATACAGGAAAAGACAAATTATTACACACACACAGTAGAGGAAAAGGCAAATAACTACACACACACAATACAGGAAAACACAAATAACTACACACACAGTACAGGAAAACACAAATAACTACACACACACAATACAGGAAAAGACAAATAATTACACACACACAACGCAGGAAAACACAAATAACTACACACACACAGTACAGGAAAACACAAATAACTACACACACAATACAGGAAAACACAAATAACTACACACACACAGTACAGGAAAAGACAAGTAACTACACACACACAGTACCGGAAAACACAAATAACTACTCACACACAGTACCGGAAAAGACAAATAACTACACACACAATACAGAAAACACAAATAACTACACACACAGTACAGGAAAACACAAATAACTACACACACACAGTACAGGAAAACACAAATAACTACACACACAGTACAGGAAAACACAAATAACTACACACACACAGTACAGGAAAAGACAAATAACTACACACACAGTACAGGAAAAGACAAATAACTACATACACACAGTACAGGAAATCACAATTACTACACACACAGTACAGGAAAACACAAATAACTGCACACACACAGTACAGGGAAACACAAATAACTACACACACACAGTACAGGAAAACACAAATAACTACACACACACAATACAGGAAAACACAAATAACTACACACACACAGTCCAAGAAAACACAAATAACTACACACACAGTACAGGAAAACACAAATAACGACACACACACAATACAGGGAAAGACAAATAACTACACACACAGTACACAAAAAGACAAATAACTACACACACACAATACAGGAAAAGACAAATAACTACACACACACAATACAGGAAAAGACAAATAACTACACACACAATACAGGAAAACACAAATAACTAAACGCACAGTACAGGAAAAGACAAATAACTACACACACGGCGCAGGAAAACACAAATAACTACACACACAGTACAGGAAAACACAAATAACTACACACACAGAGCACTGGAAAACACAAATAACTACACACACAGTACAGGAAAACACAAATAACTACACACACACAGTACAGGAAAACACGAATAACTACACACACAGTTCAGGAAAAGACAAATAACTACACACACACAATACAGGAAAACACAAATAACTACACACACGTACAGGAAAACACAAATAACTACACACACACAATACAGGAAAACACAAATAACTACACACACAGTACAGGAAAACACAAATAACTACACACACAGTACAGGAAAACACAAATAACGACACACACAGTACACGAAAAGGCAAATAACTACACACACACAATACAGGAAAAGACAAATAACTACACACACAGTTCAGGAAAAGACAAATAACTACACACACACAATAGGAAAACACAAATAACTACACACACAGTACAGGAAAACACAAATAACTACACACACATTACAGGAAAACACAAACAACTACACACACAGTACAGGAAAACACAAATAACTACACACACACAGTACAGGAAAACACAAATAACCAGACACACACAGGACAGGAAAACACAAATAACTGCACACACAGTACAGGAAAAGACAAATAACGACACACACACAGTACAGGAAAACACAAATAACGACACACACAATTCAGGAAAAGACAAATAACTACACACACACAGTACAGGAAAACACAAATAACTACACGCACACACAGTACAGGAAAAGACAAATAACTACACACACACAATACAGGAAAACACAAATAACTACACACAGACAGTACAGGAAAACACAAATAACTACACACACACAATACAGGAAAACACAAATAACTACACACACTCAATACAGGAAAACACAAATAACTACACACACACAATACAGGAAAACACAAATTACTACACACACAGTACAGGAAAACACAAATAACTACACACACAGTACAGGAAAAGACAAATAACTGCACACACAATACAGAAAACACAAATAACTACACACACAGTACAGGAAAACACAAATAACTACACACACACAGTACAGGAAAACACAAATAACTACACACACACAATACAGGAAAACACAAATAACTACACACACAGTACAGGAAAAGACAAATAACTACACACACAGTACAGGAAAACACAAATAACTACACACACACAATACAGGAAAAGACAAATAACTACACACACACAACGCAGGAAAACACAAATAACTACACACACACAGTACAGGAAAACACAAATAACTACACACACAATACAGGAAAACACAAATAACTACACACACACAGTACAGGAAAAGACAAGTAACTACACACACACAGTACCGGAAAACACAAATAACTACACACACAATACAGAAAACACAAATAACTACACACACAGTACAGGAAAACACAAATAACTACACACACACAGTACAGGAAAACACAAATAACTACACACACACAGTACAGGAAAACACAAATAACTACACACACAGTACAGGAAAACACAAATAACTACACACACACAGTACAGGAAAAGACAAATACCTACACACACAGTACAGGAAAAGACAAATAACTACATACACACAGTACAGGAAAACACAATTACTACACACACAGTACAGGAAAACACAAATAACTGCACACACACAGTACAGGAAAACACAAATAACTACACACACACAGGACAGGAAAACACAAATAACTACACACACACAGTACCGGAAAACACAAATAACTACACACACATTACAGGAAAACACAAACAACTACACACACAGTACAGGAAAACACAAATAACTACACACACAGTACAGGAAAACACAAATAACTACACACACAGTACAGGAAAAGACAAATAACTGCACACAAAATACAGAAAACACAAATAACTACACACACAGTACAGGAAAACACAAATAACTACACACACACAATACAGGAAAACACAAATAACTACACACACAGTACAGGAAAATACAAATAACTACACACACAGTACAGGAAAACACAAATAACTACACACACACAATACAGGAAAACACAAATAACTACACACACACAACGCAGGAAAACACAAATAACTACACACACACAGTACAGGAAAACACAAATAACTACACACACAATACAGGAAAACACAAATAACTACACACACACAGTACAGGAAAAGACAAGTAACTACACACACACAGTACCGGAAAACACAAATAACTACTCACACACAGTACCGGAAAAGACAAATAACTACACACACAATACAGAAAACACAAATAACTACACACACAGTACAGGAAAACACAAATAACTACACACACACAGTACAGGAAAACACAAATAACTACACACACAGTACAGGAAAACACAAATAACTACACACACACAGTACAGGAAAAGACAAATACCTACACACACAGTACAGGAAAAGACAAATAACTACATACACACAGTACAGGAAAACACAATTACTACACACACAGTACAGGAAAACACAAATAACTGCACACACACAGTACAGGAAAACACAAATAACTACACACACACAGGACAGGAAAACACAAATAACTACACACACACAGTACCGGAAAACACAAATAACTACACACACATTACAGGTAAACACAAACAACTACACACACAGTACAGGAAAACACAAATAACTACACACACAGTACAGGAAAACACAAATAACTACACACACAGTACAGGAAAAGACAAATAACTGCACACACAATACAGAAAACACAAATAACTACACACACAGTACAGGAAAACACAAATAACTACACACACACAGTACAGGAAAACACAAATAACTACACACACACAATACAGGAAAACACAAATAACTACACACACAGTACAGGAAAAGACAAATAACTACACACACAGTACAGGAAAACACAAATAACTACACACACACAATACAGGAAAAGACAAATAACTACACACACACAACGCAGGAAAACACCAATAACTACACACTCACAGTACAGGAAAACACAAATAACTACACACACAATACAGGAAAACACAAATAACTACACACACACAGTACAGGAAAAGACAAGTAACTACACACACACAGTACCGGAAAACACAAATAACTACTCACACACAGTACCGGAAAAGACAAATAACTACACACACAATACAGAAAACACAAATAACTACACACACAGTACAGGAAAACACAAATAACTACACACACACAGTACAGGAAAACACAAATAACTACACACACACAGTACAGGAAAACACAAATAACTACACACACAGTACAGGAAAACACAAATAACTACACACACACAGTACAGGAAAAGACAAATACCTACACACACAGTACAGGAAAAGACAAATAACTACATACACACAGTACAGGAAAACACAATTACTACACACACAGTACAGGAAAAGACAATTAACTGCACACACACAGTACAGGAAAACACAAATAACTACACTCACACAGGACAGGAAAACACAAATAACTACACACACACAGTACCGGAAAACACAAATAACTACACACACATTACAGGAAAACACAAACAACTACACACACAGTACAGGAAAACACAAATAACTACACACACACAGTGCAGGTAAACACAAATAACTAGACACACACAGGACAGGAAAACACAAATAACTACACACACAGTTCAGGAAAAGACAAATAACGACACACACACAGTACAGGAAAACACAAAGACCTACACACACAAAGTACCGGAAAACACAAATAACTACACACACACAGTACCGGAAAAGACAAATAACTACACACACAATACAGAAAACACAAATAACTACACACACACAGCACAGGTAAACACAAATAACTACACACACAGTACAGGAAAACAGAAATAACTACACACACAGTACAGGAAAACACAAATAACTTACCACACACAGTACAGGAAAACACAAATAACTACACACACAATACAGGAAAAAACAAATAACTACACACACAGTACCGGAAAACACAAATAACTACACACACACAGTGCAGGAAAACACAAATAACTACACACACAGTACAGGAAAACACAAATATCTACACACACAGTACAGGAAAACACAAATAACTACACACACACAATACAGGAAAACACAAAATAACTACACACACACACAGTACAGGAAAACACAAATAACTACACACACACAATACAGGAAAACACAAATAACTACACACACAGTACAGGAAAACACAAATAACTACACACACTCAATACAGGAAAACACAAATAACTACACACACAATACAGGAAAACACAAATAACTACACACACACAATACAGGAAAACACAAATAACTACACACACACAATGCAGGAAAACACAAATAACTACACACACACAATACAGGAAAACACAAATAACTACACACACAGTACAGGAAAACACAAATAACTACACACACACAGTACAGGAACAGCACAAATAACTACACACACAGTCCAGGAAAAGACAAATAACTACACACACACACTATAGGAAAACACAAATAACTACACACACAGTACATGAAAACACAAATAACTACACACACACAGTACAGGAAAAGACAAATAACTACACACACACAGTACAAGAAAACACAAATAACTAGACACACACAGGACAGGAAAACACAAATAACTGCACACACAGTACAGGAAAAGACAAATAACGACACACACACAGTACAGGAAAACACAAATAACGACACACACAATACAGGAAAACACAAATAACTACACACACACATTACAGGTAAACACAAATAACTACACACACACAGTATAGGAAAACACAAAAACCTACACACACACAGTACAGGAAAACACAAATAACTACACACACACAGTACAGGAAAACACAAATAACTACACACACAATACAGGAAAAGACAAATAACTACACACACACAATACAGGAAAACACTAATAACTACACACACAGTACAGGAAAACACAAATAACTACACACACAATACAGTAAAACACAAATAACTACACAACAGTACAGGAAAAGACAAATAACTACACACACACAGGACAGGAAAACACAAATAACTACACACACACAGTACCGGAAAACACAAATAACTACACACACATTACAGGTAAACACAAACAACTACACACACAGTACAGGAAAACACAAATAACTACACACACAGTACAGGAAAACACAAATAACTACACACACAGTACAGGAAAAGACAAATAACTGCACACACAATACAGAAAACACAAATAACTACACACACAGTACAGGAAAACACAAATAACTACACACACACAGTACAGGAAAACACAAATAACTACACACACACAATACAGGAAAACACAAATAACTACACACACAGTACAGGAAAACACAAATAACTACACACACACAATACAGGAAAAGACAAATAACTACACACACACAACGCAGGAAAACACAAATAACTACACACACACAGTACAGGAAAACACAAATAACTACACACACAGTACAGGAAAACACAAATAACTACACACACACAGTACAGGAAAAGACAAGTAACTACACACACACAGTACCGGAAAACACAAATAACTACTCACACACAGTACCGGAAAAGACAAATAACTACACACACAATACAGAAAACACAAATAACTACACACACAGTACAGGAAAACACAAATAACTACACACACACAGTACAGGAAAACACAAATAACTACACACACACAGTACAGGAAAACACAAATAACTACACACACAGTACAGGAAAACACAAATAACTACACACACACAGTACAGGAAAAGACAAATACCTACACACACAGTACAGGAAAAGACAAATAACTACATACACACAGTACAGGAAAACACAATTACTACACACACAGTACAGGAAAAGACAATTAACTGCACACACACAGTACAGGAAAACACAAATAACTACACACACACAGGACAGGAAAACACAAATAACTACACACACACAGTACCGGAAAACACAAATAACTACACACACATTACAGGAAAACACAAACAACTACACACACAGTACAGGAAAACACAAATAACTACACACACACAGTGCAGGTAAACACAAATAACTAGACACACACAGGACAGGAAAACACAAATAACTACACACACAGTTCAGGAAAAGACAAATAACGACACACACACAGTACAGGAAAACACAAAGACCTACACACACAAAGTACCGGAAAACACAAATAACTACACACACACAGTACCGGAAAAGACAAATAACTACACACACAATACAGAAAACACAAATAACTACACACACACAGCACAGGTAAACACAAATAACTACACACACAGTACAGGAAAACAGAAATAACTACACACACAGTACAGGAAAACACAAATAACTTACCACACACAGTACAGGAAAACACAAATAACTACACACACAATACAGGAAAAAACAAATAACTACACACACAGTACCGGAAAACACAAATAACTACACACACACAGTGCAGGAAAACACAAATAACTACACACACAGTACAGGAAAACACAAATATCTACACACACAGTACAGGAAAACACAAATAACTACACACACACAATACAGGAAAACACAAAATAACTACACACACACACAGTACAGGAAAACACAAATAACTACACACACACAATACAGGAAAACACAAATAACTACACACACAGTACAGGAAAACACAAATAACTACACACACTCAATACAGGAAAACACAAATAACTACACACACAATACAGGAAAACACAAATAACTACACACACACAATACAGGAAAACACAAATAACTACACACACACAATGCAGGAAAACACAAATAACTACACACACACAATACAGGAAAACATAAATAACTACACACACAGTACAGGAAAACACAAATAACTACACACACACAGTACAGGAACAGCACAAATAACTACACACACAGTCCAGGAAAAGACAAATAACTACACACACACACTATAGGAAAACACAAATAACTACACACACAGTACATGAAAACACAAATAACTACACACACACAGTACAGGAAAAGACAAATAACTACACACACACAGTACAAGAAAACACAAATAACTAGACACACACAGGACAGGAAAACACAAATAACTGCACACACAGTACAGGAAAAGACAAATAACGACACACACACAGTACAGGAAAACACAAATAACGACACACACAATACAGGAAAACACAAATAACTACACACACACATTACAGATAAACACAAATAACTACACACACACAGTATAGGAAAACACAAAAACCTACACACACACAGTACAGGAAAACACAAATAACTACACACACACAGTACAGGAAAACACAAATAACTACACACACAATACAGGAAAAGACAAATAACTACACACACACAATACAGGAAAACACTAATAACTACACACACAGTACAGGAAAACACAAATAACTACACACACAGTACAGGAAAAGACAAATAACTACACACACACAGTACAGGAAAACACAAATAACTACACAAACACAGTACAGGAAAACACAAACACCTACACACACACAGTACAGGAAAACACAAATAACTACACACACAGTACAGGAAAAGACAAATAACTATACACACACAGTACAGGAAAACACAAATAACTGCACACACAGTACAGGAAAACACAAATAACTACACACACACAATATAGGAAAACACAAATAACTACACACACAGTACATGAAAACACAAATAACTACACACACACAGTACAGGAAAACACAAATCACTACACACACAGTACAGGAAAACACAAATAACTGCACACACACAGTACAGGAAAACACAAATATCTACACACACACAGGACAGGAAAACACAAATAACTGCACACTCACAATACAGGAAAACACAAATAACTACACACACACAGTACAGAAAAACACAAATAACTACACACCCACAGTACAGGAAAACACAAATAACTACACACACACAATACAAGAAAACACAAATAACTACACACACACAGTACAGGAAAACACAAATAACTACACACACAGTACAGGAAAACAGAAATAACTACACACACAGTACAGGAAAACACAAATAACTTACCACACACAGTACAGGAAAACACAAATAACTACACACACAATACAGGAAAAAACAAATAACTACACACACAGTACCGGAAAACACAAATAACTACACACACACAGTGCAGGAAAACACAAATAACTACACACACAGTACAGGAAAACACAAATATCTACACACACAGTACAGGAAAACACAAATAACTACACACACACAATACAGGAAAACACAAAATAACTACACACACACACAGTACAGGAAAACACAAATAACTACACACACACAATACAGGAAAACACAAATAACTACACACACAGTACAGGAAAACACAAATAACTACACACACTCAATACAGGAAAACACAAATAACTACACACACAATACAGGAAAACACAAATAACTACACACACACAATACAGGAAAACACAAATAACTACACACACACAATGCAGGAAAACACAAATAACTACACACACACAATACAGGAAAACACAAATAACTACACACACAGTACAGGAAAACACAAATAACTACACACACACAGTACAGGAACAGCACAAATAACTACACACACAGTCCAGGAAAAGACAAATAACTACACACACACACTATAGGAAAACACAAATAACTACACACACAGTACATGAAAACACAAATAACTACACACACACAGTACAGGAAAAGACAAATAACTACACACACACAGTACAAGAAAACACAAATAACTAGACACACACAGGACAGGAAAACACAAATAACTGCACACACAGTACAGGAAAAGACAAATAACGACACACACACAGTACAGGAAAACACAAATAACGACACACACAATACAGGAAAACACAAATAACTACACACACACATTACAGGTAAACACAAATAACTACACACACACAGTATAGGAAAACACAAAAACCTACACACACACAGTACAGGAAAACACAAATAACTACACACACACACTACAGGAAAACACAAATAACTACACACACAATACAGGAAAAGACAAATAACTACACACACACAATACAGGAAAACACTAATAACTACACACACAGTACAGGAAAACACAAATAACTACACACACAGTACAGGAAAAGACAAATAACTACACACACACAGTACAGGAAAACACAAATAACTACACAAACACAGTACAGGAAAACACAAACACCTACACACACACAGTACAGGAAAACACAAATAACTACACACACAGTACAGGAAAAGACAAATAACTATACACACACAGTACAGGAAAACACAAATAACTGCACACACAGTACAGGAAAACACAAATAACTACACACACACAATATAGGAGAACACAAATAACTACACACACAGTACATGAAAACACAAATAACTACACACACACAGTACAGGAAAACACAAATCACTACACACACAGTACAGGAAAACACAAATAACTGCACACACACAGTACAGGAAAACACAAATATCTACACACACACAGGACAGGAAAACACAAATAACTGCACACTCACAATACAGGAAAACACAAATAACTACACACACACAGTACAGAAAAACACAAATAACTACACACCCACAGTACAGGAAAACACAAATAACTACACACACACAATACAAGAAAACACAAATAACTACACACACACAGTACAGGAAAACACAAATAACTACACACACAGTACAGGAAAACACAAATAACTGCATACACACAGTACAGGAAAACACAAATAACTACACACACACAGGACAGGAAAACACAAATAACTACACACACACAATACAGGAAAACACAAATAACTACACACACACAGTACAGGAAAACACAAATAACTACACACACAGCACTGGAAAACACAAATAACTACACACACACAATACAGGAAAACACAAATAACTACACACACAGTACAGGAAAACACAAATAACTACACACACACAGTACAGGAAAACCCGAATAACGACACACACACAGCACAGGAAAACACGAATAACTACACACACACAGTACAGGAAAACACAAATAACTACACACACAGTACAGGGAAACACAAATAACTACACACACACAATACAGGAAAACACAAATAACTACACACACACAGTCCAGGAAAACACAAATAACTACACACACAGTACAGGAAAACACAAATAACGACACACACACAATGCAGGGAAAGACAAATAACTACACACACAGTACACAAAAAGACAAATAACTACACACACACAATACAGGAAAAGACAAATAACTACACACACGGTGCAGGAAAACACAAATAACTACACACACAGTACAGGAAAACACAAATAACTACACACACACAGTACAGGAAAACACGAATAACTACACACACAGTACAGGAAAACACAAAAAACTACACACACAGTTCAGGAAAAGACAAATAACTACACACACACAATACAGGAAAACACAAATACCTACACACACGTGCAGGAAAACACAAATAACTACACACACACAATACAGGAAAAGACAAATAACTACACACACAGTACACGAAAAGACAAATAACTACACACACACAATACAGGAAAAGACAAATAACTGCACACGCAATACAGGAAAACACAAATAACTACAACACAGTACAGGAAAACACAAACAACTACACACACAGTACAGGAAAACACAAATAACTACACACAAAGTACAGGAAAACACAAATAACGACACATAGTACAGGAAAACACAAATAACTACACACACACAGCACAGGGAAACACAAATAACTACACACACACAATACAGGAAAACACAAAAAACTACACACACAGTACAGGAAAACACAAATAACTACACACACACAGTACAGGAAAACACAAATAACTACACACACATTACAGGAAAACACAAACAACTACACACACAGTACAGGAAAACACATATAACTACACACACACAGTATAGGAAAACACAAATAACTACACACACACAGGACAGGAAAACACAAATAACTGAACACACAGTACAGGAAAAGACAAATAACGACACACACACAGTACAGGAAAACACAAATAACGACACACACAATACAGGAAAACACAAATATCTACACACACACAGTACAGGAAAACACAAATAACTACACGCACACACAGTACAGGAAAAGACAAATAACTACACACACACAGGACAGGAAAACACAAATAACTACACACAGACAGTACAGGAAAACACAAATATCTACACACACAGTACAGGAGAAGACAAATAACAACACACAAAGTACAGGAAAACACAAATAACTACACACACACAATACAGGAAAACACAAATAACTACACACACATTACAGGAAAAGACAAACAACTGCACACAGAATACAGGAAAAGACAAATTATTACACACACACAGTACAGGAAAAGACAAATAACTACACACACACAATACAGGAAAACACAAATAACTACACACACGTACAGGAAAACACAAATAACTACACACACACAATACAGGAAAAGACAAATAACTACACACACACAATACAGGAAAAGACAAATCACTACACACACACAATACAGGAAAACACTAATAACTACACACACAGTACAGGAAAACACAAATAACTACACACACAGTACAGGAAAAGACAAATAACTACACACACACAGTACAGGAAAACACAAATAACTACACAAACACAGTACAGGAAAACACAAACACCTACACACACACAGTACAGGAAAACACAAATAACTACACACACAGTACAGGAAAAGACAAATAACTATACACACACAGTACAGGAAAACACAAATAACTGCACACACAATACAGGAAAAGACAAATAACTACACACACACAATACAGGAAAACACAAATAACTACACACACACAATGCAGGAAAACACAAATAACTACACACACACAATACAGGAAAACACAAATAACTACACACACAGTACAGGAAAACACAAATAACTACACACACACAGTACAGGAACAGCACAAATAACTACACACACAGTCCAGGAAAAGACAAATATCTACACACACACACTATAGGAAAACACAAATAACTACACACACAGTACATGAAAACACAAATAACTACACACACACAGTACAGGAAAAGACAAATAACTACACACACACAGTACAAGAAAACACAAATAACTAGACACACACAGGACAGGAAAACACAAATAACTGCACACACAGTACAGGAAAAGACAAATAACGACACACACACAGTACAGGAAAACACAAATAACGACACACACAATACAGGAAAACACAAATAACTACACACACACATTACAGGTAAACACAAACAACTACACACACAGTATAGGAAAACACAAAAACCTACACACACACAGTACAGGAAAACACAAATAACTACACACACACAGTACAGGAAAACACAAATAACTACACACACAATACAGGAAAACACAAATAACTACACACACACAATACAGGAAAACACTAATAACTACACACACAGTACAGGAAAACACAAATAACTACACACACAGTACAGGAAAAGACAAATAACTACACACACACAGTACAGGAAAACACAAATAACTACACAAACACAGTACAGGAAAACACAAACACCTACACACACACAGTACAGGAAAACACAAATAACTACACACACAGTACAGGAAAAGACAAATAACTATACACACACAGTACAGGAAAACACAAATAACTGCACACACAGTACAGGAAAACACAAATAACTACACACACACAATATAGGAAAACACAAATAACTACACACACAGTACATGAAAACACAAATAACTACACACACACAGTACAGGAAAACACAAATCACTACACACACAGTACAGGAAAACACAAATAACTGCACACACACAGTACAGGAAAACACAAATATCTACACACACACAGGACAGGAAAACACAAATAACTGCACACTCACAATACAGGAAAACACAAATAACTACACACACACAGTACAGAAAAACACAAATAACTACACACCCACAGTACAGGAAAACACAAATAACTACACACACACAATACAAGAAAACACAAATAACTACACACACACAGTACAGGAAAACACAAATAACTACACACACAGTACAGGAAAACACAAATAACTGCATACACACAGTACAGGAAAACACAAATAACTACACACACACAGGACAGGAAAACACAAATAACTACACACACACAATACAGGAAAACACAAATAACTACACACACACAGTACAGGAAAACACAAATAACTACACACACAGCACTGGAAAACACAAATAACTACACACACACAATACAGGAAAACACAAATAACTACACACACAGTACAGGAAAACACAAATAACTACACACACACAGTACAGGAAAACCCGAATAACGACACACACACAGCACAGGAAAACACGAATAACTACACACACACAGTACAGGAAAACACAAATAACTACACACACAGTACAGGGAAACACAAATAACTACACACACACAATACAGGAAAACACAAAAAACGACACACACAGTACAGGAAAACACAAATAACTACACACACACAATACAGGAAAACACAAATAACTACACACACACAGTCCAGGAAAACACAAATAACTACACACACAGTACAGGAAAACACAAATAACGACACACACACAATGCAGGGAAAGACAAATAACTACACACACAGTACACAAAAAGACAAATAACTACACACACACAATACAGGAAAAGACAAATAACTACACACACACAATACAGGAAAATACAAATAACTACACACACAATACAGGAAAACACAAATAACTACACACACAGTACAGGAAAAGACAAATAACTACACACACGGTGCAGGAAAACACAAATAACTACACACACAGTACAGGAAAACACAAATAACTACACACACACAGTACAGGAAAACACGAATAACTACACACACAGTACAGGAAAACACAAAAAACTACACACACAGTTCAGGAAAAGACAAATAACTACACACACACAATACAGGAAAACACAAATACCTACACACACGTGCAGGAAAACACAAATAACTACACACACACAATACAGGAAAAGACAAATAACTACACACACAGTACACGAAAAGACAAATAACTACACACACACAATACAGGAAAAGACAAATAACTGCACACGCAATACAGGAAAACACAAATAACTACAACACAGTACAGGAAAACACAAACAACTACACACACAGTACAGGAAAACACAAATAACTACACACAAAGTACAGGAAAACACAAATAACGACACATAGTACAGGAAAACACAAATAACTACACACACACAGCACAGGGAAACACAAATAACTACACACACACAATACAGGAAAACACAAAAAACTACACACACAGTACAGGAAAACACAAATAACTACACACACACAGTACAGGAAAACACAAATAACTACACACACATTACAGGAAAACACAAACAACTACACACACAGTACAGGAAAACACATATAACTACACACACACAGTATAGGAAAACACAAATAACTACACACACACAGGACAGGAAAACACAAATAACTGAACACACAGTACAGGAAAAGACAAATAACGACACACACACAGTACAGGAAAACACAAATAACGACACACACAATACAGGAAAACACAAATATCTACACACACACAGTACAGGAAAACACAAATAACTACACGCACACACAGTACAGGAAAAGACAAATAACTACACACACACAATACAGGAAAGCACAAATAACTACACACAGACAGTACAGGAAAACACAAATAACTACACACACAGTACAGGAGAAGACAAATAACAACACACAAAGTACAGGAAAACACAAATAACTACACACACACAATACAGGAAAACACAAATAACTACACACACATTACAGGAAAAGACAAACAACTGCACACAGAATACAGGAAAAGACAAATTATTACACACACACAGTACAGGAAAAGACAAATAACTACACACACACAATACAGGAAAACACAAATAACTACACACACGTACAGGAAAACACAAATAACTACACACACACAATACAGGAAAAGACAAATAACTACACACACACAATACAGGAAAAGACAAATAACTACACACACACAATACAGGAAAACACTAATAACTAAACACACAGTACAGGAAAACACAAATAACTACACACACAGTACAGGAAAAGACAAATAACTACACACACACAGTACAGGAAAACACAAATAACTACACAAACACAGTACAGGAAAACACAAACACCTACACACACACAGTACAGGAAAACACAAATAACTACACACACAGTACAGGAAAAGACAAATAACTATACACACACAGTACAGGAAAACACAAATAACTGCACACACAGTACAGGAAAACACAAATAACTACACACACACAATATAGGAAAACACAAATAACTACACACACAGTACATGAAAACACAAATAACTACACACACACAGTACAGGAAAACACAAATCACTACACACACAGTACAGGAAAACACAAATAACTGCACACACACAGTACAGGAAAACACAAATATCTACACACACACAGGACAGGAAAACACAAATAACTGCACACTCACAATACAGGAAAACACAAATAACTACACACACACAGTACAGAAAAACACAAATAACTACACACCCACAGTACAGGAAAACACAAATAACTACACACACACACAATACAAGAAAACACAAATAACTACACACACACAGTACAGGAAAACACAAATAACTACACACACAGTACAGGAAAACAGAAATAACTACACACACAGTACAGGAAAACACAAATAACTTACCACACACAGTACAGGAAAACACAAATAACTACACACACAATACAGGAAAAAACAAATAACTACACACACAGTACCGGAAAACACAAATAACTACACACACACAGTGCAGGAAAACACAAATAACTACACACACAGTACAGGAAAACACAAATATCTACACACACAGTACAGGAAAACACAAATAACTACACACACACAATACAGGAAAACACAAAATAACTACACACACACACAGTACAGGAAAACACAAATAACTACACACACACAATACAGGAAAACACAAATAACTACACACACAGTACAGGAAAACACAAATAACTACACACACTCAATACAGGAAAACACAAATAACTACACACACAATACAGGAAAACACAAATAACTACACACACACAATACAGGAAAACACAAATAACTACACACACACAATGCAGGAAAACACAAATAACTACACACACACAATACAGGAAAACACAAATAACTACACACACAGTACAGGAAAACACAAATAACTACACACACACAGTACAGGAACAGCACAAATAACTACACACACAGTCCAGGAAAAGACAAATAACTACACACACACACTATAGGAAAACACAAATAACTACACACACAGTACATGAAAACACAAATAACTACACACACACAGTACAGGAAAAGACAAATAACTACACACACACAGTACAAGAAAACACAAATAACTAGACACACACAGGACAGGAAAACACAAATAACTGCACACACAGTACAGGAAAAGACAAATAACGACACACACACAGTACAGGAAAACACAAATAACGACACACACAATACAGGAAAACACAAATAACTACACACACACATTACAGGTAAACACAAATAACTACACACACACAGTATAGGAAAACACAAAAACCTACACACACACAGTACAGGAAAACACAAATAACTACACACACACAGTACAGGAAAACACAAATAACTACACACACAATACAGGAAAAGACAAATAACTACACACACACAGTACAGGAAAACACAAATAACTACACACACAATACAGGAAAAAACAAATAACTACACACACAGTACCGGAAAACACAAATAACTACACACACACAGTGCAGGAAAACACAAATAACTACACACACAGTACAGGAAAACACAAATATCTACACACACAGTACAGGAAAACACAAATAACTACACACACACAATACAGGAAAACACAAAATAACTACACACACACACAGTACAGGAAAACACAAATAACTACACACACACAATACAGGAAAACACAAATAACTACACACACAGTACAGGAAAACACAAATAACTACACACACTCAATACAGGAAAACACAAATAACTACACACACAATACAGGAAAACACAAATAACTACACACACACAATACAGGAAAACACAAATAACTACACACACACAATGCAGGAAAACACAAATAACTACACACACACAATACAGGAAAACACAAATAACTACACACACAGTACAGGAAAACACAAATAACTACACACACACAGTACAGGAACAGCACAAATAACTACACACACAGTCCAGGAAAAGACAAATAACTACACACACACACTATAGGAAAACACAAATAACTACACACACAGTACATGAAAACACAAATAACTACACACACACAGTACAGGAAAAGACAAATAACTACACACACACAGTACAAGAAAACACAAATAACTAGACACACACAGGACAGGAAAACACAAATAACTGCACACACAGTACAGGAAAAGACAAATAACGACACACACACAGTACAGGAAAACACAAATAACGACACACACAATACAGGAAAACACAAATAACTACACACACACATTACAGGTAAACACAAATAACTACACACACACAGTATAGGAAAACACAAAAACCTACACACACACAGTACAGGAAAACACAAATAACTACACACACACAGTACAGGAAAACACAAATAACTACACACACAATACAGGAAAAGACAAATAACTACACACACACAATACAGGAAAACACTAATAACTACACACACAGTACAGGAAAACACAAATAACTACACACACAGTACAGGAAAAGACAAATAACTACACACACACAGTACAGGAAAACACAAATAACTACACAAACACAGTACAGGAAAACACAAACACCTACACACACACAGTACAGGAAAACACAAATAACTACACACACAGTACAGGAAAAGACAAATAACTATACACACACAGTACAGGAAAACACAAATAACTGCACACACAGTACAGGAAAACACAAATAACTACACACACAGTACAGGAAAACACAAATAACTGCACACACACAGTACAGGAAAACACAAATATCTACACACACACAGGACAGGAAAACACAAATAACTGCACACTCACAATACAGGAAAACACAAATAACTACACACAAACAGTACAGAAAAACACAAATAACTACACACCCACAGTACAGGAAAACACAAATAACTACACACACACAATACAAGAAAACACAAATAACTACACACACACAGTACAGGAAAACACAAATAACTACACACACAGTACAGGAAAACACAAATAACTGCATACACACAGTACAGGAAAACACAAATAACTACACACACACAGGACAGGAAAACACAAATAACTACACACACACAATACAGGAAAACACAAATAACTACACACACACAGTACAGGAAAACACAAATAACTACACACACAGCACTGGAAAACACAAATAACTACACACACACAATACAGGAAAACACAAATAACTACACACACAGTACAGGAAAACACAAATAACTACACACACACAGTACAGGAAAACACGAATAACGACACACACACAGCACAGGAAAACACGAATAACTACACACACACAGTACAGGAAAACACAAATAACTACACACACAGTACAGGGAAACACAAATAACTACACACACACAATACAGGAAAAGACAAATAACTACACACACAGTGCCGGAAAACACAAATAACTACACACACACAATACAGGAAAACACAAATAACTACACACACACAGTCCAGGAAAACACAAATAACTACACACACAGTACAGGAAAACACAAATAACGACACACACACAATGCAGGGAAAGACAAATAACTACACACACAGTACACAAAAAGACAAATAACTACACACACACAATACAGGAAAAGACAAATAACTACACACACACAATACAGGAAAATACAAATAACTACACACACAATACAGGAAAACACAAATAACTACACACACAGTACAGGAAAAGACAAATAACTACACACACGGTGCAGGAAAACACAAATAACTACACACACAGTACAGGAAAACACAAATAACTACACACACACAGTACAGGAAAACACGAATAACTACACACACAGTACAGGAAAACACAAAAAACTACACACACAGTTCAGGAAAAGACAAATAACTACACACACACAATACAGGAAAACACAAATACCTACACACACGTGCAGGAAAACACAAATAACTACACACACACAATACAGGAAAAGACAAATAACTACACACACAGTACACGAAAAGACAAATAACTACACACACACAATACAGGAAAAGACAAATAACTGCACACGCAATACAGGAAAACACAAATAACTACAACACAGTACAGGAAAACACAAACAACTACACACACAGTACAGGAAAACACAAATAACTACACACAAAGTACAGGAAAACACAAATAACGACACATAGTACAGGAAAACACAAATAACTACACACACACAGCACAGGGAAACACAAATAACTACACACACACAATACAGGAAAACACAAAAAACTACACACACAGTACAGGAAAACACAAATAACTACACACACACAGTACAGGAAAACACAAATAACTACACACACATTACAGGAAAACACAAACAACTACACACACAGTACAGGAAAACACATATAACTACACACACACAGTATAGGAAAACACAAATAACTACACACACACAGGACAGGAAAACACAAATAACTGAACACACAGTACAGGAAAAGACAAATAATGACACACACACAGTACAGGAAAACACAAATAACGACACACACAATACAGGAAAACACAAATATCTACACACACACAGTACAGGAAAACACAAATAACTACACGCACACACAGTACAGGAAAAGACAAATAACTACACACACACAATACAGGAAAGCACAAATAACTACACACAGACAGTACAGGAAAACACAATTAACTACACACACAGTACAGGAGAAGACAAATAACAACACACAAAGTACAGGAAAACACAAATAACTACACACACACAATACAGGAAAACACAAATAACTACACACACATTACAGGAAAAGACAAACAACTGCACACAGAATACAGGAAAAGACAAATTATTACACACACACAGTACAGGAAAAGACAAATAACTACACACACACAATACAGGAAAACACAAATAACTACACACACGTAGAGGAAAACACAAATAACTACACACACACAATACAGGAAAAGACAAATAACTACACACACACAATACAGGAAAAGACAAATAACTACACACACACAACGCAGGAAAACACAAATAACTACACACACACAGTACAGGAAAACACAAATAACTACACACACACAGTACAGGAAAAGACAAGTAACTACACACACACAGTACCCGAAAACACAAATAACTACTCACACACAGTACCGGAAAAGACAAATAACTACACACACAATACAGAAAACACAAATAACTACACACACAGTACAGGAAAACACAAATAACTACACACACACAGTACAGGAAAACACAAATAACTACACACACAGTACAGGAAAACACAAATAACTACACACACAGTACAGGAAAAGACAAATAACTACACACACAGTTCAGGAAAAGACAAATAACTACACACACACAATACAGGAAAACACAAATAACTACACACACGTACAGGAAAACACAAATAACTACACACACACAATACAGGAAAACACAAATAACTACACACACAGTACAGGAAAAGACAATTAACTACACACACAATACAGGAAAAGACAAATAACTACACACACAGTACACGAAAAGACAAATAACTACACACACACAATACAGGAAAAGACAAATAACTGCGCACGCAATACAGGAAAACACAAATAACTACAACACAGTACAGGAAAACACAAACAACTACACACACAGTACAGGAAAACACAAATAACTACACACACAGTACAGGAAAAGACAAATAACTACACACAAAGTACAGGAAAACACAAATAACGACACATAGTGCAGGAAAACACAAATAACTACACACACACAGCACAGGGCAACACAATTAACTACACACACACAATACAGGAAAACACAAATAACTACACACACAGTACAGGAAAACACAAATAACTACACACACACAGTACAGGAAAACACAAATAACTACACACACACATTACAGGAAAAGACAAGTAACTACACACACACAGTACCCGAAAACACAAATAACTACTCACACACAGTACCGGAAAAGACAAATAACTACACACACAATACAGAAAACACAAATAACTACACACACAGTACAGGAAAACACAAATAACTACACACACACAGTACAGGAAAACACAAATAACTACACACACAGTACAGGAAAACACAAATAACTACACACACAGTACAGGAAAAGACAAATAACTACACACACAGTTCAGGAAAAGACAAATAACTACACACACACAATACAGGAAAACACAAATAACTACACACACGTACAGGAAAACACAAATAACGACACACACAATACAGGAAAACACAAATAACTACACACACACATTACAGGTAAACACAAATAACTACACACACACAGTATAGGAAAACACAAAAACCTACACACACACAGTACAGGAAAACACAAATAACTACACACACACAGTACAGGAAAACACAAATAACTACACACACAATACAGGAAAAGACAAATAACTACACACACACAATACAGGAAAACACTAATAACTACACACACAGTACAGGAAAACACAAATAACTACACACACAGTACAGGAAAAGACAAATAACTACACACACACAGTACAGGAAAACACAAATAACTACACAAACACAGTACAGGAAAACAAAAACACCTACACACACACAGTACAGGAAAACACAAATAACTACACACACAGTACAGGAAAAGACAAATAACTATACACACACAGTACAGGAAAACACAAATAACTGCACACACAGTACAGGAAAACACAAATAACTACACACACAGTACAGGAAAACACAAATAACTGCACACACACAGTACAGGAAAACACAAATATCTACACACACACAGGACAGGAAAACACAAATAACTGCACACTCACAATACAGGAAAACACAAATAACTACACACAAACAGTACAGAAAAACACAAATAACTACACACCCACAGTACAGGAAAACACAAATAACTACACACACACAATACAAGAAAACACAAATAACTACACACACACAGTACAGGAAAACACAAATAACTACACACACAGTACAGGAAAACACAAATAACTGCATACACACAGTACAGGAAAACACAAATAACTACACACACACAGGACAGGAAAACACAAATAACTACACACACACAATACAGGAAAACACAAATAACTACACACACACAGTACAGGAAAACACAAATAACTACACACACAGCACTGGAAAACACAAATAACTACACACACACAATACAGGAAAACACAAATAACTACACACACAGTACAGGAAAACACAAATAACTACACACACACAGTACAGGAAAACACGAATAACGACACACACACAGCACAGGAAAACACGAATAACTACACACACACAGTACAGGAAAACACAAATAACTACACACACAGTACAGGGAAACACAAATAACTACACACACACAATACAGGAAAAGACAAATAACTACACACACAGTGCCGGAAAACACAAATAACTACACACACACAATACAGGAAAACACAAATAACTACACACACACAGTCCAGGAAAACACAAATAACTACACACACAGTACAGGAAAACACAAATAACGACACACACACAATGCAGGGAAAGACAAATAACTACACACACAGTACACAAAAAGACAAATAACTACACACACACAATACAGGAAAAGACAAATAACTACACACACACAATACAGGAAAATACAAATAACTACACACACAATACAGGAAAACACAAATAACTACACACACAGTACAGGAAAAGACAAATAACTACACACACGGTGCAGGAAAACACAAATAACTACACACACAGTACAGGAAAACACAAATAACTACACACACACAGTACAGGAAAACACGAATAACTACACACACAGTACAGGAAAACACA
This sequence comes from Stegostoma tigrinum, assembly GCF_030684315.1. NCBI lineage: Eukaryota > Metazoa > Chordata > Chondrichthyes > Orectolobiformes > Stegostomatidae > Stegostoma > Stegostoma tigrinum. The sequence continues at coordinate 171,809 of NC_081393.1, read as the reverse complement.
AAAAACTACACACACAGTTCAGGAAAAGACAAATAACTACACACACACAATACAGGAAAACACAAATACCTACACACACGTGCAGGAAAACACAAATAACTACACACACACAATACAGGAAAAGACAAATAACTACACACACAGTACACGAAAAGACAAATAACTACACACACACAATACAGGAAAAGACAAATAACTGCACACGCAATACAGGAAAACACAAATAACTACAACACAGTACAGGAAAACACAAACAACTACACACACAGTACAGGAAAACACAAATAACTACACACAAAGTACAGGAAAACACAAATAACGACACATAGTACAGGAAAACACAAATAACTACACACACACAGCACAGGGAAACACAAATAACTACACACACACAATACAGGAAAACACAAAAAACTACACACACAGTACAGGAAAACACAAATAACTACACACACACAGTACAGGAAAACACAAATAACTACACACACATTACAGGAAAACACAAACAACTACACACACAGTACAGGAAAACACATATAACTACACACACACAGTATAGGAAAACACAAATAACTACACACACACAGGACAGGAAAACACAAATAACTGAACACACAGTACAGGAAAAGACAAATAATGACACACACACAGTACAGGAAAACACAAATAACGACACACACAATACAGGAAAACACAAATATCTACACACACACAGTACAGGAAAACACAAATAACTACACGCACACACAGTACAGGAAAAGACAAATAACTACACACACACAATACAGGAAAGCACAAATAACTACACACAGACAGTACAGGAAAACACAAATAACTACACACACAGTACAGGAGAAGACAAATAACAACACACAAAGTACAGGAAAACACAAATAACTACACACACACAATACAGGAAAACACAAATAACTACACACACATTACAGGAAAAGACAAACAACTGCACACAGAATACAGGAAAAGACAAATTATTACACACACACAGTACAGGAAAAGACAAATAACTACACACACACAATACAGGAAAACACAAATAACTACACACACGTAGAGGAAAACACAAATAACTACACACACACAATACAGGAAAAGACAAATAACTACACACACACAATACAGGAAAAGACAAATAACTACACACACACAACGCAGGAAAACACAAATAACTACACACACACAGTACAGGAAAACACAAATAACTACACACACACAGTACAGGAAAAGACAAGTAACTACACACACACAGTACCCGAAAACACAAATAACTACTCACACACAGTACCGGAAAAGACAAATAACTACACACACAATACAGAAAACACAAATAACTACACACACAGTACAGGAAAACACAAATAACTACACACACACAGTACAGGAAAACACAAATAACTACACACACAGTACAGGAAAACACAAATAACTACACACACAGTACAGGAAAAGACAAATAACTACACACACAGTTCAGGAAAAGACAAATAACTACACACACACAATACAGGAAAACACAAATAACTACACACACGTACAGGAAAACACAAATAACTACACACACACAATACAGGAAAACACAAATAACTACACACACAGTACAGGAAAAGACAATTAACTACACACACAATACAGGAAAAGACAAATAACTACACACACAGTACACGAAAAGACAAATAACTACACACACACAATACAGGAAAAGACAAATAACTGCGCACGCAATACAGGAAAACACAAATAACTACAACACAGTACAGGAAAACACAAACAACTACACACACAGTACAGGAAAACACAAATAACTACACACACAGTACAGGAAAAGACAAATAACTACACACAAAGTACAGGAAAACACAAATAACGACACATAGTGCAGGAAAACACAAATAACTACACACACACAGCACAGGGCAACACAATTAACTACACACACACAATACAGGAAAACACAAATAACTACACACACAGTACAGGAAAACACAAATAACTACACACACACAGTACAGGAAAACACAAATAACTACACACACACATTACAGGAAAAGACAAGTAACTACACACACACAGTACCCGAAAACACAAATAACTACTCACACACAGTACCGGAAAAGACAAATAACTACACACACAATACAGAAAACACAAATAACTACACACACAGTACAGGAAAACACAAATAACTACACACACACAGTACAGGAAAACACAAATAACTACACACACAGTACAGGAAAACACAAATAACTACACACACAGTACAGGAAAAGACAAATAACTACACACACAGTTCAGGAAAAGACAAATAACTACACACACACAATACAGGAAAACACAAATAACTACACACACGTACAGGAAAACACAAATAACTACACACACACAATACAGGAAAACACAAATAACTACACACACAGTACAGGAAAAGACAATTAACTACACACACAATACAGGAAAAGACAAATAACTACACACACAGTACACGAAAAGACAAATAACTACACACACACAATACAGGAAAAGACAAATAACTGCGCACGCAATACAGGAAAATACAAATAACTACAACACAGTACAGGAAAACACAAACAACTACACACACAGTACAGGAAAACACAAATAACTACACACACAGTACAGGAAAAGACAAATAACTACACACAAAGTACAGGAAAACACAAATAACGACACATAGTGCAGGAAAACACAAATAACTACACACACACAGCACAGGGCAACACAATTAACTACACACACACAATACAGGAAAACACAAATAACTACACACACAGTACAGGAAAACACAAATAACTACACACACATTACAGGAAAACACAAACAACTGCACACACAGTACAGGAAAACACATATAACTACACACACACAGTACAGGAAAACACAAATATCTAGACACACACAGGACAGGAAAACACAAATAACTGCACACACAGTACAGGAAAAGACAAATAACGACACACACACAGTACAGGAAAACACAAATAACGACACACACAATACAGGAAAAGACAAATAACTACACACACACAGTACAGGAAAACACAAATAACTACACGCACACACAGTACAGGAAAAGACAAATAACTACACACACACAATACAGGAAAACACAAATAACTACACACAGACAGTACAGGAAAACACAAATAACTACACGCACACAATACAGGAAAACACAAATAACTACACACACTCAATACAGGAAAACACAAATAACTACGCACACACAATACAGGAAAACACAAATTACTACACACACAGTACAGGAAAACACAAATAACTACACACACAGTACAGGAAAAGACAAACAACTGCACACAGAATACAGGAAAAGACAAATTATTACACACACACAGTAGAGGAAAAGGCAAATAACTACACACACACAATACAGGAAAACACAAATAACTACACACACAGTACAGGAAAACACAAATAACTACACACACACAATACAGGAAAAGACAAATAACTACACACACACAACGCAGGAAAACACAAATAACTACACACACACAGTACAGGAAAACACAAATAACTACACACACAATACAGGAAAACACAAATAACTACACACACACAGTACAGGAAAAGACAAGTAACTACACACACACAGTACCGGAAAACACAAATAACTACTCACACACAGTACCGGAAAAGACAAATAACTACACACACAATACAGAAAACACAAATAACTACACACACAGTACAGGAAAACACAAATAACTACACACACACAGTACAGGAAAACACAAATAACTACACACACAGTACAGGAAAACACAAATAACTACACACACACAGTACAGGAAAAGACAAATAACTACACACACAGTACAGGAAAAGACAAATAACTACATACACACAGTACAGGAAATCACAATTACTACACACACAGTACAGGAAAACACAAATAACTGCACACACACAGTACAGGGAAACACAAATAACTACACACACACAGTACAGGAAAACACAAATAACTACACACACACAATACAGGAAAACACAAATAACTACACACACACAGTCCAAGAAAACACAAATAACTACACACACAGTACAGGAAAACACAAATAACGACACACACACAATACAGGGAAAGACAAATAACTACACACACAGTACACAAAAAGACAAATAACTACACACACACAATACAGGAAAAGACAAATAACTACACACACACAATACAGGAAAAGACAAATAACTACACACACAATACAGGAAAACACAAATAACTAAACGCACAGTACAGGAAAAGACAAATAACTACACACACGGTGCAGGAAAACACAAATAACTACACACACAGTACAGGAAAACACAAATAACTACACACACAGAGCACTGGAAAACACAAATAACTACACACACAGTACAGGAAAACACAAATAACTACACACACACAGTACAGGAAAACACGAATAACTACACACACAGTTCAGGAAAAGACAAATAACTACACACACACAATACAGGAAAACACAAATAACTACACACACGTACAGGAAAACACAAATAACTACACACACACAATACAGGAAAACACAAATAACTACACACACAGTACAGGAAAACAGAAATAACTACACACACAGTACAGGAAAACACAAATAACGACACACACAGTACACGAAAAGGCAAATAACTACACACACACAATACAGGAAAAGACAAATAACTACACACACAGTTCAGGAAAAGACAAATAACTACACACACACAGTACAGGAAAACACAAATAACTACACACACAGTACAGGAAAACACAAATAACTACACACACATTACAGGAAAACACAAACAACTACACACACAGTACAGGAAAACACAAATAACTACACACACACAGTACAGGAAAACACAAATAACCAGACACACACAGGACAGGAAAACACAAATAACTGCACACACAGTACAGAAAAAGACAAATAACGACACACACACAGTACAGGAAAACACAAATAACGACACACACAATTCAGGAAAAGACAAATAACTACACACACACAGTACAGGAAAACACAAATAACTACACGCACACACAGTACAGGAAAAGACAAATAACTACACACACACAATACAGGAAAACACAAATAACTACCCACAGACAGTACAGGAAAACACAAATAACTACACACACACAATACAGGAAAACACAAATAACTACACACACTCAATACAGGAAAACACAAATAACTACACACACACAATACAGGAAAACACAAATTACTACACACACAGTACAGGAAAACACAAATAACTACACACACAGTACAGGAAAAGACAAATAACTGCACACACAATACAGAAAACACAAATAACTACACACACAGTACAGGAAAACACAAATAACTACACACACACAGTACAGGAAAACACAAATAACTACACACACACAATACAGGAAAACACAAATAACTACACACACAGTACAGGAAAAGACAAATAACTACACACACAGTACAGGAAAACACAAATAACTACACACACACAATACAGGAAAAGACAAATAACTACACACACACAACGCAGGAAAACACAAATAACTACACACACACAGTACAGGAAAACACAAATAACTACACACACAATACAGGAAAACACAAATAACTACACACACACAGTACAGGAAAAGACAAGTAACTACACACACACAGTACCGGAAAACACAAATAACTACACACACAATACAGAAAACACAAATAACTACACACACAGTACAGGAAAACACAAATAACTACACACACACAGTACAGGAAAACACAAATAACTACACACACACAGTACAGGAAAACACAAATAACTACACACACAGTACAGGAAAACACAAATAACTACACACACACAGTACAGGAAAAGACAAATACCTACACACACAGTACAGGAAAAGACAAATAACTACATACACACAGTACAGGAAAACACAATTACTACACACACAGTACAGGAAAACACAAATAACTGCACACACACAGTACAGGAAAACACAAATAACTACACACACACAGGACAGGAAAACACAAATAACTACACACACACAGTACCGGAAAACACAAATAACTACACACACATTACAGGAAAACACAAACAACTACACACACAGTACAGGAAAACACAAATAACTACACACACAGTACAGGAAAACACAAATAACTACACACACAGTACAGGAAAAGACAAATAACTGCACACACAATACAGAAAACACAAATAACTACACACACAGTACAGGAAAACACAAATAACTACACACACACAGTACAGGAAAACACAAATAACTACACACACACAATACAGGAAAACACAAATAACTACACACACAGTACAGGAAAATACAAATAACTACACACACAGTACAGGAAAACACAAATAACTACACACACACAATACAGGAAAAGACAAATAACTACACACACACAACGCAGGAAAACACAAATAACTACACACACACAGTACAGGAAAACACAAATAACTACACACACAATACAGGAAAACACAAATAACTACACACACACAGTACAGGAAAAGACAAGTAACTACACACACACAGTACCGGAAAACACAAATAACTACTCACACACAGTACCGGAAAAGACAAATAACTACACACACAATACAGAAAACACAAATAACTACACACACAGTACAGGAAAACACAAATAACTACACACACACAGTACAGGAAAACACAAATAACTACACACACAGTACAGGAAAACACAAATAACTACACACACACAGTACAGGAAAAGACAAATACCTACACACACAGTACAGGAAAAGACAAATAACTGCACACACAATACAGAAAACACAAATAACTACACACACAGTACAGGAAAACACAAATAACTACACACACACAGTACAGGAAAACACAAATAACTACACACACACAATACAGGAAAACACAAATAACTACACACACAGTACAGGAAAATACAAATAACTACACACACAGTACAGGAAAACACAAATAACTACACACACACAATACAGGAAAAGACAAATAACTACACACACACAACGCAGGAAAACACAAATAACTACACACACACAGTACAGGAAAACACAAATAACTACACACACAATACAGGAAAACACAAATAACTACACACACACAGTACAGGAAAAGACAAGTAACTACACACACACAGTACCGGAAAACACAAATAACTACTCACACACAGTACCGGAAAAGACAAATAACTACACACACAATACAGAAAACACAAATAACTACACACACAGTACAGGAAAACACAAATAACTACACACACACAGTACAGGAAAACACAAATAACTACACACACACAGTACAGGAAAACACAAATAACTACACACACAGTACAGGAAAACACAAATAACTACACACACACAGTACAGGAAAAGACAAATACCTACACACACAGTACAGGAAAAGACAAATAACTACATACACACAGTACAGGAAAACACAATTACTACACACACAGTACAGGAAAACACAAATAACTGCACACACACAGTACAGGAAAACACAAATAACTACACACACACAGGACAGGAAAACACAAATAACTACACACACACAGTACCGGAAAACACAAATAACTACACACACATTACAGGTAAACACAAACAACTACACACACAGTACAGGAAAACACAAATAACTACACACACAGTACAGGAAAACACAAATAACTACACACACAGTACAGGAAAAGACAAATAACTGCACACACAATACAGAAAACACAAATAACTACACACACAGTACAGGAAAACACAAATAACTACACACACACAGTACAGGAAAACACAAATAACTACACACACACAATACAGGAAAACACAAATAACTACACACACAGTACAGGAGAAGACAAATAACTACACACACAGTACAGGAAAACACAAATAACTACACACACACAATACAGGAAAAGACAAATAACTACACACACACAACGCAGGAAAACACAAATAACTACACACACACAGTACAGGAAAACACAAATAACTACACACACAATACAGGAAAACACAAATAACTACACACACACAGTACAGGAAAAGACAAGTAACTACACACACACAGTACCGGAAAAAACAAATAACTACTCACACACAGTACCGGAAAAGACAAATAACTACACACACAATACAGAAAACACAAATAACTACACACACAGTACAGGAAAACACAAATAACTACACACACACAGTACAGGAAAACACAAATAACTACACACACACAGTACAGGAAAACACAAATAACTACACACACAGTACAGGAAAACACAAATAACTACACACACACAGTACAGGAAAAGACAAATACCTACACACACAGTACAGGAAAAGACAAATAACTACATACACACAGTACAGGAAAACACAATTACTACACACACAGTACAGGAAAAGACAATTAACTGCACACACACAGTACAGGAAAACACAAATAACTACACACACACAGGACAGGAAAACACAAATAACTACACACACACAGTACCGGAAAACACAAATAACTACACACACATTACAGGAAAACACAAACAACTACACACACAGTACAGGAAAACACAAATAACTACACACACACAGTGCAGGTAAACACAAATAACTAGACACACACAGGACAGGAAAACACAAATAACTACACACACAGTTCAGGAAAAGACAAATAACGACACACACACAGTACAGGAAAACACAAAGACCTACACACACAAAGTACCGGAAAACACAAATAACTACACACACACAGTACCGGAAAAGACAAATAACTACACACACAATACAGAAAACACAAATAACTACACACACACAGCACAGGTAAACACAAATAACTATACACACAGTACAGGAAAACAGAAATAACTACACACACAGTACAGGAAAACACAAATAACTTACCACACACAGTACAGGAAAACACAAATAACTACACACACAATACAGGAAAAAACAAATAACTACACACACAGTACCGGAAAACACAAATAACTACACACACACAGTGCAGGAAAACACAAATAACTACACACACAGTACAGGAAAACACAAATATCTACACACACAGTACAGGAAAACACAAATAACTACACACACACAATACAGGAAAACACAAAATAACTACACACACACACAGTACAGGAAAACACAAATAACTACACACACACAATACAGGAAAACACAAATAACTACACACACAGTACAGGAAAACACAAATAACTACACACACTCAATACAGGAAAACACAAATAACTACACACACAATACAGGAAAACACAAATAACTACACACACACAATACAGGAAAACACAAATAACTACACACACACAATGCAGGAAAACACAAATAACTACACACACACAATACAGGAAAACACAAATAACTACACACACAGTACAGGAAAACACAAATAACTACACACACACAGTACAGGAACAGCACAAATAACTACACACACAGTCCAGGAAAAGACAAATAACTACACACACAGTACAGGAAAACACAAACAACTACACACACAGTACAGGAAAACACAAATATCTACACACACAGTACAGGAAAACACAAATAACTACACACACAGTACCGGAAAAGACAAATAACTACACACACAATACAGAAAACACAAATAACTACACACTCAGTACAGGAAAACACAAATAACTACACACACACAGTACAGGAAAACACAAATAACTACACACACACAGTACAGGAAAACACAAATAACTACACACACAGTACAGGAAAACACAAATAACTACACACACACAGTACAGGAAAAGACAAATACCTACACACACAGTACAGGAAAAGACAAATAACTGCACACACAATACAGAAAACACAAATAACTACACACACAGTACAGGAAAACACAAATAACTACACACACACAGTACAGGAAAACACAAATAACTGCACACACACAATACAGGAAAACACAAATAACTACACACACAGTACAGGAAAATACAAATAACTACACACACAGTACAGGAAAAGACAAATAACTACACACACTCAATACAGGAAAACACAAACAACTGCACACACAGTACAGGAAAACACATATAACTACACACACACAGTACAGGAAAACACAAATAACGACACACACAATACAGGAAAAGACAAATAACTACACACACACAGTACAGGAAAACACAAATAACTACACGCACACACAGTACAGGAAAAGACAAATAACTACACACACACAATACAGGAAAACACAAATAACTACACACAGACAGTACAGGAAAACACAAATAACTACACGCACACAATACAGGAAAACACAAATAACTACACACACTCAATACAGGAAAACACAAATAACTACGCACACACAATACAGGAAAACACAAATTACTACACACACAGTACAGGAAAACACAAATAACTACACACACAGTACAGGAAAAGACAAACAACTGCACACAGAATACAGGAAAAGACAAATTATTACACACACACAGTAGAGGAAAAGGCAAATAACTACACACACACAATACAGGAAAACACAAATAACTACACACACAGTACAGGAAAACACAAATAACTACACACACACAATACAGGAAAAGACAAATAACTACACACACACAACGCAGGAAAACACAAATAACTACACACACACAGTACAGGAAAACACAAATAACTACACACACAATACAGGAAAACACAAATAACTACACACACACAGTACAGGAAAAGACAAGTAACTACACACACACAGTACCGGAAAACACAAATAACTACTCACACACAGTACCGGAAAAGACAAATAACTACACACACAATACAGAAAACACAAATAACTACACACACAGTACAGGAAAACACAAATAACTACACACACACAGTACAGGAAAACACAAATAACTACACACACAGTACAGGAAAACACAAATAACTACACACACACAGTACAGGAAAAGACAAATAACTACACACACAGTACAGGAAAAGACAAATAACTACATACACACAGTACAGGAAATCACAATTACTACACACACAGTACAGGAAAACACAAATAACTGCACACACACAGTACAGGGAAACACAAATAACTACACACACACAGTACAGGAAAACACAAATAACTACACACACACAATACAGGAAAACACAAATAACTACACACACACAGTCCAAGAAAACACAAATAACTACACACACAGTACAGGAAAACACAAATAACGACACACACACAATACAGGGAAAGACAAATAACTACACACACAGTACACAAAAAGACAAATAACTACACACACACAATACAGGAAAAGACAAATAACTACACACACACAATACAGGAAAAGACAAATAACTACACACACAATACAGGAAAACACAAATAACTAAACGCACAGTACAGGAAAAGACAAATAACTACACACACGGTGCAGGAAAACACAAATAACTACACACACAGTACAGGAAAACACAAATAACTACACACACAGAGCACTGGAAAACACAAATAACTACACACACAGTACAGGAAAACACAAATAACTACACACACACAGTACAGGAAAACACGAATAACTACACACACAGTTCAGGAAAAGACAAATAACTACACACACACAATACAGGAAAACACAAATAACTACACACACGTACAGGAAAACACAAATAACTACACACACACAATACAGGAAAACACAAATAACTACACACACAGTACAGGAAAACAGAAATAACTACACACACAGTACAGGAAAACACAAATAACGACACACACAGTACACGAAAAGGCAAATAACTACACACACACAATACAGGAAAAGACAAATAACTACACACACAGTTCAGGAAAAGACAAATAACTACACACACACAGTACAGGAAAACACAAATAACTACACACACAGTACAGGAAAACACAAATAACTACACACACATTACAGGAAAACACAAACAACTACACACACAGTACAGGAAAACACAAATAACTACACACACACAGTACAGGAAAACACAAATAACCAGACACACACAGGACAGGAAAACACAAATAACTGCACACACAGTACAGAAAAAGACAAATAACGACACACACACAGTACAGGAAAACACAAATAACGACACACACAATTCAGGAAAAGACAAATAACTACACACACACAGTACAGGAAAACACAAATAACTACACGCACACACAGTACAGGAAAAGACAAATAACTACACACACACAATACAGGAAAACACAAATAACTACCCACAGACAGTACAGGAAAACACAAATAACTACACACACACAATACAGGAAAACACAAATAACTACACACACTCAATACAGGAAAACACAAATAACTACACACACACAATACAGGAAAACACAAATTACTACACACACAGTACAGGAAAACACAAATAACTACACACACAGTACAGGAAAAGACAAATAACTGCACACACAATACAGAAAACACAAATAACTACACACACAGTACAGGAAAACACAAATAACTACACACACACAGTACAGGAAAACACAAATAACTACACACACACAATACAGGAAAACACAAATAACTACACACACAGTACAGGAAAAGACAAATAACTACACACACAGTACAGGAAAACACAAATAACTACACACACACAATACAGGAAAAGACAAATAACTACACACACACAACGCAGCAAAACACAAATAACTACACACACACAGTACAGGAAAACACAAATAACTACACACACAATACAGGAAAACACAAATAACTACACACACACAGTACAGGAAAAGACAAGTAACTACACACACACAGTACCGGAAAACACAAATAACTACACACACAATACAGAAAACACAAATAACTACACACACAGTACAGGAAAACACAAATAACTACACACACACAGTACAGGAAAACACAAATAACTACACACACACAGTACAGGAAAACACAAATAACTACACACACAGTACAGGAAAACACAAATAACTACACACACACAGTACAGGAAAAGACAAATACCTACACACACAGTACAGGAAAAGACAAATAACTACATACACACAGTACAGGAAAACACAATTACTACACACACAGTACAGGAAAACACAAATAACTGCACACACACAGTACAGGAAAACACAAATAACTACACACACACAGGACAGGAAAACACAAATAACTACACACACACAGTACCGGAAAACACAAATAACTACACACACATTACAGGAAAACACAAACAACTACACACACAGTACAGGAAAACACAAATAACTACACACACAGTACAGGAAAACACAAATAACTACACACACAGTACAGGAAAAGACAAATAACTGCACACACAATACAGAAAACACAAATAACTACACACACAGTACAGGAAAACACAAATAACTACACACACACAGTACAGGAAAACACAAATAACTACACACACACAATACAGGAAAACACAAATAACTACACACACAGTACAGGAAAATACAAATAACTACACACACAGTACAGGAAAACACAAATAACTACACACACACAATACAGGAAAAGACAAATAACTACACACACACAACGCAGGAAAACACAAATAACTACACACACACAGTACAGGAAAACACAAATAACTACACACACAATACAGGAAAACACAAATAACTACACACACACAGTACAGGAAAAGACAAGTAACTACACACACACAGTACCGGAAAACACAAATAACTACTCACACACAGTACCGGAAAAGACAAATAACTACACACACAATACAGAAAACACAAATAACTACACACACAGTACAGGAAAACACAAATAACTACACACACACAGTACAGGAAAACACAAATAACTACACACACAGCACAGGAAAACACAAATAACTACACACACACAGTACAGGAAAAGACAAATACCTACACACACAGTACAGGAAAAGACAAATAACTGCACACACAATACAGAAAACACAAATAACTACACACACAGTACAGGAAAACACAAATAACTACACACACACAGTACAGGAAAACACAAATAACTACACACACACAATACAGGAAAACACAAATAACTACACACACAGTACAGGAAAATACAAATAACTACACACACAGTACAGGAAAACACAAATAACTACACACACACAATACAGGAAAAGACAAATAACTACACACACACAACGCAGGAAAACACAAATAACTACACACACACAGTACAGGAAAACACAAATAACTACACACACAATACAGGAAAACACAAATAACTACACACACACAGTACAGGAAAAGACAAGTAACTACACACACACAGTACCGGAAAACACAAATAACTACTCACACACAGTACCGGAAAAGACAAATAACTACACACACAATACAGAAAACACAAATAACTACACACACAGTACAGGAAAACACAAATAACTACACACACACAGTACAGGAAAACACAAATAACTACACACACACAGTACAGGAAAACACAAATAACTACACACACAGTACAGGAAAACACAAATAACTACACACACACAGTACAGGAAAAGACAAATACCTACACACACAGTACAGGAAAAGACAAATAACTACATACACACAGTACAGGAAAACACAATTACTACACACACAGTACAGGAAAACACAAATAACTGCACACACACAGTACAGGAAAACACAAATAACTACACACACACAGGACAGGAAAACACAAATAACTACACACACACAGTACCGGAAAACACAAATAACTACACACACATTACAGGTAAACACAAACAACTACACACACAGTACAGGAAAACACAAATAACTACACACACAGTACAGGAAAACACAAATAACTACACACACAGTACAGGAAAAGACAAATAACTGCACACACAATACAGAAAACACAAATAACTACACACACAGTACAGGAAAACACAAATAACTACACACACACAGTACAGGAAAACACAAATAACTACACACACACAATACAGGAAAACACAAATAACTACACACACAGTACAGGAGAAGACAAATAACTACACACACAGTACAGGAAAACACAAATAACTACACACACACAATACAGGAAAAGACAAATAACTACACACACACAACGCAGGAAAACACAAATAACTACACACACACAGTACAGGAAAACACAAATAACTACACACACAATACAGGAAAACACAAATAACTACACACACACAGTACAGGAAAAGACAAGTAACTACACACACACAGTACCGGAAAAAACAAATAACTACTCACACACAGTACCGGAAAAGACAAATAACTACACACACAATACAGAAAACACAAATAACTACACACACAGTACAGGAAAACACAAATAACTACACACACACAGTACAGGAAAACACAAATAACTACACACACACAGTACAGGAAAACACAAATAACTACACACACAGTACAGGAAAACACAAATAACTACACACACACAGTACAGGAAAAGACAAATACCTACACACACAGTACAGGAAAAGACAAATAACTACATACACACAGTACAGGAAAACACAATTACTACACACACAGTACAGGAAAAGACAATTAACTGCACACACACAGTACAGGAAAACACAAATAACTACACACACACAGGACAGGAAAACACAAATAACTACACACACACAGTACCGGAAAACACAAATAACTACACACACATTACAGGAAAACACAAACAACTACACACACAGTACAGGAAAACACAAATAACTACACACACACAGTGCAGGTAAACACAAATAACTAGACACACACAGGACAGGAAAACACAAATAACTACACACACAGTTCAGGAAAAGACAAATAACGACACACACACAGTACAGGAAAACACAAAGACCTACACACACAAAGTACCGGAAAACACAAATAACTACACACACACAGTACCGGAAAAGACAAATAACTACACACACAATACAGAAAACACAAATAACTACACACACACAGCACAGGTAAACACAAATAACTATACACACAGTACAGGAAAACAGAAATAACTACACACACAGTACAGGAAAACACAAATAACTTACCACACACAGTACAGGAAAACACAAATAACTACACACACAATACAGGAAAAAACAAATAACTACACACACAGTACCGGAAAACACAAATAACTACACACACACAGTGCAGGAAAACACAAATAACTACACACACAGTACAGGAAAACACAAATATCTACACACACAGTACAGGAAAACACAAATAACTACACACACACAATACAGGAAAACACAAAATAACTACACACACACACAGTACAGGAAAACACAAATAACTACACACACACAATACAGGAAAACACAAATAACTACACACACAGTACAGGAAAACACAAATAACTACACACACTCAATACAGGAAAACACAAATAACTACACACACAATACAGGAAAACACAAATAACTACACACACACAATACAGGAAAACACAAATAACTACACACACACAATGCAGGAAAACACAAATAACTACACACACACAATACAGGAAAACACAAATAACTACACACACAGTACAGGAAAACACAAATAACTACACACACACAGTACAGGAACAGCACAAATAACTACACACACAGTCCAGGAAAAGACAAATAACTACACACACAGTACAGGAAAACACAAACAACTACACACACAGTACAGGAAAACACAAATATCTACACACACAGTACAGGAAAACACAAATAACTACACACACAGTACCGGAAAAGACAAATAACTACACACACAATACAGAAAACACAAATAACTACACACACAGTACAGGAAAACACAAATAACTACACACACACAGTACAGGAAAACACAAATAACTACACACACACAGTACAGGAAAACACAAATAACTACACACACAGTACAGGAAAACACAAATAACTACACACACACAGTACAGGAAAAGACAAATACCTACACACACAGTACAGGAAAAGACAAATAACTGCACACACAATACAGAAAACACAAATAACTACACACACAGTACAGGAAAACACAAATAACTACACACACACAGTACAGGAAAACACAAATAACTGCACACACACAATACAGGAAAACACAAATAACTACACACACAGTACAGGAAAATACAAATAACTACACACACAGTACAGGAAAAGACAAATAACTACACACACTCAATACAGGAAAACACAAACAACTGCACACACAGTACAGGAAAACACATATAACTACACACACACAGTACAGGAAAACACAAATAACGACACACACAATACAGGAAAAGACAAATAACTACACACACACAGTACAGGAAAACACAAATAACTACACGCACACACAGTACAGGAAAAGACAAATAACTACACACACACAATACAGGAAAACACAAATAACTACACACAGACAGTACAGGAAAACACAAATAACTACACGCACACAATACAGGAAAACACAAATAACTACACACACTCAATACAGGAAAACACAAATAACTACGCACACACAATACAGGAAAACACAAATTACTACACACACAGTACAGGAAAACACAAATAACTACACACACAGTACAGGAAAAGACAAACAACTGCACACAGAATACAGGAAAAGACAAATTATTACACACACACAGTAGAGGAAAAGGCAAATAACTACACACACACAATACAGGAAAACACAAATAACTACACACACAGTACAGGAAAACACAAATAACTACACACACACAATACAGGAAAAGACAAATAACTACACACACACAACGCAGGAAAACACAAATAACTACACACACACAGTACAGGAAAACACAAATAACTACACACACAATACAGGAAAACACAAATAACTACACACACACAGTACAGGAAAAGACAAGTAACTACACACACACAGTACCGGAAAACACAAATAACTACTCACACACAGTACCGGAAAAGACAAATAACTACACACACAATACAGAAAACACAAATAACTACACACACAGTACAGGAAAACACAAATAACTACACACACACAGTACAGGAAAACACAAATAACTACACACACAGTACAGGAAAACACAAATAACTACACACACACAGTACAGGAAAAGACAAATAACTACACACACAGTACAGGAAAAGACAAATAACTACATACACACAGTACAGGAAATCACAATTACTACACACACAGTACAGGAAAACACAAATAACTGCACACACACAGTACAGGGAAACACAAATAACTACACACACACAGTACAGGAAAACACAAATAACTACACACACACAATACAGGAAAACACAAATAACTACACACACACAGTCCAAGAAAACACAAATAACTACACACACAGTACAGGAAAACACAAATAACGACACACACACAATACAGGGAAAGACAAATAACTACACACACAGTACACAAAAAGACAAATAACTACACACACACAATACAGGAAAAGACAAATAACTACACACACACAATACAGGAAAAGACAAATAACTACACACACAATACAGGAAAACACAAATAACTAAACGCACAGTACAGGAAAAGACAAATAACTACACACACGGTGCAGGAAAACACAAATAACTACACACACAGTACAGGAAAACACAAATAACTACACACACAGAGCACTGGAAAACACAAATAACTACACACACAGTACAGGAAAACACAAATAACTACACACACACAGTACAGGAAAACACGAATAACTACACACACAGTTCAGGAAAAGACAAATAACTACACACACACAATACAGGAAAACACAAATAACTACACACACGTACAGGAAAACACAAATAACTACACACACACAATACAGGAAAACACAAATAACTACACACACAGTACAGGAAAACAGAAATAACTACACACACAGTACAGGAAAACACAAATAACGACACACACAGTACACGAAAAGGCAAATAACTACACACACACAATACAGGAAAAGACAAATAACTACACACACAGTTCAGGAAAAGACAAATAACTACACACACACAGTACAGGAAAACACAAATAACTACACACACAGTACAGGAAAACACAAATAACTACACACACATTACAGGAAAACACAAACAACTACACACACAGTACAGGAAAACACAAATAACTACACACACACAGTACAGGAAAACACAAATAACCAGACACACACAGGACAGGAAAACACAAATAACTGCACACACAGTACAGAAAAAGACAAATAACGACACACACACAGTACAGGAAAACACAAATAACGACACACACAATTCAGGAAAAGACAAATAACTACACACACACAGTACAGGAAAACACAAATAACTACACGCACACACAGTACAGGAAAAGACAAATAACTACACACACACAATTCAGGAAAACACAAATAACTACACACAGACAGTACAGGAAAACACAAATAACTACACACACACAATACAGGAAAACACAAATAACTACACACACTCAATACAGGAAAACACAAATAACTACACACACACAATACAGGAAAACACAAATTACTACACACACAGTACAGGAAAACACAAATAACTACACACACAGTACAGGAAAAGAAAAATAACTGGACACACAATACAGAAAACACAAATAACTACACACACAGTACAGGAAAACACAAATAACTACACACACACAGTACAGGAAAACACAAATAACTACACACACACAATACAGGAAAACACAAATAACTACACACACAGTACAGGAAAAGACAAATAACTACACACACAGTACAGGAAAACACAAATAACTACACACACACAATACAGGAAAAGACAAATAACTACACACACACAACGCAGGAAAACACAAATAACTACACACACACAGTACAGGAAAACACAAATAACTACACACACAATACAGGAAAACACAAATAACTACACACACACAGTACAGGAAAAGACAAGTAACTACACACACACAGTACCGGAAAACACAAATAACTACACACACAATACAGAAAACACAAATAACTACACACACAGTACAGGAAAACACAAATAACTACACACACACAGTACAGGAAAACACAAATAACTACACACACACAGTACAGGAAAACACAAATAACTACACACACAGTACAGGAAAACACAAATAACTACACACACACAGTACAGGAAAAGACAAATACCTACACACACAGTACAGGAAAAGACAAATAACTACATACACACAGTACAGGAAAACACAATTACTACACACACAGTACAGGAAAACACAAATAACTGCACACACACAGTACAGGAAAACACAAATAACTACACACACACAGGACAGGAAAACACAAATAACTACACACACACAGTACCGGAAAACACAAATAACTACACACACATTACAGGAAAACACAAACAACTACACACACAGTACAGGAAAACACAAATAACTACACACACAGTACAGGAAAACACAAATAACTACACACACAGTACAGGAAAAGACAAATAACTGCACACACAATACAGAAAACACAAATAACTACACACACAGTACAGGAAAACACAAATAACTACACACACACAGTACAGGAAAACACAAATAACTACACACACACAATACAGGAAAACACAAATAACTACACACACAGTACAGGAAAATACAAATAACTACACACACAGTACAGGAAAACACAAATAACTACACACACACAATACAGGAAAAGACAAATAACTACACACACACAACGCAGGAAAACACAAATAACTACACACACACAGTACAGGAAAACACAAATAACTACACACACAATACAGGAAAACACAAATAACTACACACACACAGTACAGGAAAAGACAAGTAACTACACACACACAGTACCGGAAAACAGAAATAACTACTCACACACAGTACCGGAAAAGACAAATAACTACACACACAATACAGAAAACACAAATAACTACACACACAGTACAGGAAAACACAAATAACTACACACACACAGTACAGGAAAACACAAATAACTACACACACAGTACAGGAAAACACAAATAACTACACACACACAGTACTGGAAAAGACAAATACCTACACACACAGTACAGGAAAAGACAAATAACTGCACACACAATACAGAAAACACAAATAACTACACACACAGTACAGGAAAACACAAATAACTACACACACACAGTACAGGAAAACACAAATAACTACACACACACAATACAGGAAAACACAAATAACTACACACACAGTACAGGAAAATACAAATAACTACACACACAGTACAGGAAAACACAAATAACTACACACACACAATACAGGAAAAGACAAATAACTACACACACACAACGCAGGAAAACACAAATAACTACACACACACAGTACAGGAAAACACAAATAACTACACACACAATACAGGAAAACACAAATAACTACACACACACAGTACAGGAAAAGACAAGTAACTACACACACACAGTACCGGAAAACACAAATAACTACTCACACACAGTACCGGAAAAGACAAATAACTACACACACAATACAGAAAACACAAATAACTACACACACAGTACAGGAAAACACAAATAACTACACACACACAGTGCAGGAAAACACAAATAACTACACACACACAGTACAGGAAAACACAAATAACTACACACACAGTACAGGAAAACACAAATAACTACACACACACAGTACAGGAAAAGACAAATACCTACACACACAGTACAGGAAAAGACAAATAACTACATACACACAGTACAGGAAAACACAATTACTACACACACAGTACAGGAAAACACAAATAACTGCACACACACAGTACAGGAAAACACAAATAACTACACACACACAGGACAGGAAAACACAAATAACTACACACACACAGTACTGGAAAACACAAATAACTACACACACATTACAGGTAAACACAAACAACTACACACACAGTACAGGAAAACACAAATAACTACACACACAGTACAGGAAAACACAAATAACTACACACACAGTACAGGTAAAGACAAATAACTGCACACACAATACAGAAAACACAAATAACTACACACACAGTACAGGAAAACACAAATAACTACACACACACAGTACAGGAAAACACAAATAACTACACACACACAATACAGGAAAACACAAATAACTACACACACAGTACAGGAAAAGACAAATAACTACACACACAGTACAGGAAAACACAAATAACTACACACACACAATACAGGAAAAGACAAATAACTACACACACACAACGCAGGAAAACACAAATAACTACACACACACAGTACAGGAAAACACAAATAACTACACACACAATACAGGAAAACACAAATAACTACACACACACAGTACAGGAAAAGACAAGTAACTACACACACACAGTACCGGAAAAAACAAATAACTACTCACACACAGTACCGGAAAAGACAAATAACTACACACACAATACAGAAAACACAAATAACTACACACACAGTACAGGAAAACACAAATAACTACACACACACAGTACAGGAAAACACAAATAACTACACACACACAGTACAGGAAAACACAAATAACTACACACACAGTACAGGAAAACACAAATAACTACACACACACAGTACAGGAAAAGACAAATACCTACACACACAGTACAGGAAAAGACAAATAACTACATACACACAGTACAGGAAAACACAATTACTACACACACAGTACAGGAAAAGACAATTAACTGCACACACACAGTACAGGAAAACACAAATAACTACACACACACAGGACAGGAAAACACAAATAACTACACACACACAGTACCGGAAAACACAAATAACTACACACACATTACAGGAAAACACAAACAACTACACACACAGTACAGGAAAACACAAATAACTACACACGCACAGTGCAGGTAAACACAAATAACTAGACACACACAGGACAGGAAAACACAAATAACTACACACACAGTTCAGGAAAAGACAAATAACGACACACACACAGTACAGGAAAACACAAAGACCTACACACACAAAGTACCGGAAAACACAAATAACTACACACACACAGTACCGGAAAAGACAAATAACTACACACACAATACAGAAAACACAAATAACTACACACACACAGCACAGGTAAACACAAATAACTATACACACAGTACAGGAAAACAGAAATAACTACACACACAGTACAGGAAAACACAAATAACTTACCACACACAGTACAGGAAAACACAAATAACTACACACACAATACAGGAAAAAACAAATAACTACACACACAGTACCGGAAAACACAAATAACTACACACACACAGTGCAGGAAAACACAAATAACTACACACACAGTACAGGAAAACACAAATATCTACACACACAGTACAGGAAAACACAAATAACTACACACACACAATACAGGAAAACACAAAATAACTACACACACACACAGTACAGGAAAACACAAATAACTACACACACACAATACAGGAAAACACAAATAACTACACACACAGTACAGGAAAACACAAATAACTACACACACTCAATACAGGAAAACACAAATAACTACACACACAATACAGGAAAACACAAATAACTACACACACACAATACAGGAAAACACAAATAACTACACACACACAATGCAGGAAAACACAAATAACTACACACACACAATACAGGAAAACACAAATAACTACACACACAGTACAGGAAAACACAAATAACTACACACACACAGTACAGGAACAGCACAAATAACTACACACACAGTCCAGGAAAAGACAAATAACTACACACACAGTACAGGAAAACACAAACAACTACACACACAGTACAGGAAAACACAAATATCTACACACACAGTACAGGAAAACACAAATAACTACACACACAGTACCGGAAAAGACAAATAACTACACACACAATACAGAAAACACAAATAACTACACACACAGTACAGGAAAACACAAATAACTACACACACACAGTACAGGAAAACACAAATAACTACACACACACAGTACAGGAAAACACAAATAACTACACACACAGTACAGGAAAACACAAATAACTACACACACACAGTACAGGAAAAGACAAATACCTACACACACAGTACAGGAAAAGACAAATAACTGCACACACAATACAGAAAACACAAATAACTACACACACAGTACAGGAAAACACAAATAACTACACACACACAGTACAGGAAAACACAAATAACTGCACACACACAATACAGGAAAACACAAATAACTACACACACAGTACAGGAAAATACAAATAACTACACACACAGTACAGGAAAACACAAATAACTACACACACACAATACAGGAAAAGACAAATAACTACACACACACAACGCAGGAAAACACAAATAACTACACACACACAGTACAGGAAAACACAAATAACTACACACACAATACAGGAAAACACAAATAACTACACACACACAGTACAGGAAAAGACAAGTAACTACACACACACAGTACCGGAAAACACAAATAACTACTCACACACAGTACCGGAAAAGACAAATAACTACACACACAATACAGAAAACACAAATAACTACACACACAGTACAGGAAAACACAAATAACTACACACACACAGTACAGGAAAACACAAATAACTACACACACACAGTACAGGAAAACACAAATAACTAGACACACAGTACAGGAAAACACAAATAACTACACACACACAGTACAGGAAAAGACAAATACCTACACACACAGTACAGGAAAAGACAAATAACTACATACACACAGTACAGGAAAACACAATTACTACACACACAGTACAGGAAAACACAAATAACTGCACACACACAGTACAGGAAAACACAAATAACTACACACACACAGGACAGGAAAACACAAATAACTACACACACACAGTACCGGAAAACACAAATAACTACACACACATTACAGGTAAACACAAACAACTACACACACAGTACAGGAAAACACAAATAACTACACACACAGTACAGGAAAACACAAATAACTACACACACAGTACAGGAAAAGACAAATAACTGCACACACAATACAGAAAACACAAATAACTACACACACAGTACAGGAAAACACAAATAACTACACACACACAGTACAGGAAAACACAAATAACTACACACACACAATACAGGAAAACACAAATAACTACACACACAGTACAGGAAAAGACAAATAACTACACACACAGTACAGGAAAACACAAATAACTACACACACACAATACAGGAAAAGACAAATAACTACACACACACAACGCAGGAAAACACAAATAATTACACACACACAGTACAGGAAAACACAAATAACTACACACACAATACAGGAAAACACAAATAACTACACACACACAGTACAGGAAAAGACAAGTAACTACACACACACAGTACCGGAAAACACAAATAACTACTCACACACAGTACCGGAAAAGACAAATAACTACACACACAATACAGAAAACACAAATAACTACACACACAGTACAGGAAAACACAAATAACTACACACACACAGTACAGGAAAACACAAATAACTACACACACACAGTACAGGAAAACACAAATAACTACACACACAGTACAGGAAAACACAAATAACTACACACACACAGTACAGGAAAAGACAAATACCTACACACACAGTACAGGAAAAGACAAATAACTACATACACACAGTACAGGAAAACACAATTACTACACACACAGTACAGGAAAAGACAATTAACTGCACACACACAGTACAGGAAAACACAAATAACTACACACACACAGGACAGGAAAACACAAATAACTACACACACACAGTACCGGAAAACACAAATAACTACACACACATTACAGGAAAACACAAACAACTACACACACAGTACAGGAAAACACAAATAACTACACACACAGTTCAGGAAAAGACAAATAACGACACACACACAGTACAGGAAAACACAAAGACCTACACACACAAAGTACCGGAAAACACAAATAACTACACACACACAGTACCGGAAAAGACAAATAACTACACACACAATACAGAAAACACAAATAACTACACACACACAGCACAGGTAAACACAAATAACTATACACACAGTACAGGAAAACAGAAATAACTACACACACAGTACAGGAAAACACAAATAACTTACCACACACAGTACAGGAAAACACAAATAACTACACACACAATACAGGAAAAAACAAATAACTACACACACAGTACCGGAAAACACAAATAACTACACACACACAGTGCAGGAAAACACAAATAACTACACACACAGTACAGGAAAACACAAATATCTACACACACAGTACAGGAAAACACAAATAACTACACACACACAATACAGGAAAACACAAAATAACTACACACACACACAGTACAGGAAAACACAAATAACTACACACACACAATACAGGAAAACACAAATAACTACACACACAGTACAGGAAAACACAAATAACTACACACACTCAATACAGGAAAACACAAATAACTACACACACAATACAGGAAAACACAAATAACTACACACACACAATACAGGAAAACACAAATAACTACACACACACAATGCAGGAAAACACAAATAACTACACACACACAACACAGGAAAACACAAATAACTACACACACAGTACAGGAAAACACAAATAACTACACACACACAGTACAGGAACAGCACAAATAACTACACACACAGTCCAGGAAAAGACAAATAACTACACACACAGTACAGGAAAACACAAACAACTACACACACAGTACAGGAAAACACAAATATCTACACACACAGTACAGGAAAACACAAATAACTACACACACAGTACAGGAAAAGACTAATAAGTACACACACACAGTACAGGAAATCACAAATAACTACACACACACAGTACAGGAAAACACAACTAACTACACACACTCAATACAGGAAAACACAAATAACTACACACACAATACAGGAAAACACAAATAACTACACACACACACAATACAGGAAAACACAAATAACTACACACGCAGTACAGAACACACAAATAACTACACACACAGTACAGGAAAAGACTAATAACTACACACACACAGTACAGGAAATCACAAATAACTACACACACACAGTACAGGAAAACACAAACAACTACACACACTCAATACAGGAAAACACAAATAACTACACACACAGTGCAGGTAAGCACAAATAACTAGACACACACAGTACAGGAAAAGACAAGTAACTACACACACACAGTACCGGAAAACACAAATAACTACTCACAAACAGTACCGGAAAAGACAAATAACTACACACACAATACAGAAAACACAAATAACTACACACTCAGTACAGGAAAACACAAATAACTAGACACACACAGGACAGGAAAACACAAATAACTACACACACAGTTCAGGAAAAGACAAATAACGACACACACACAGTACAGGAAAACACAAAGACCTACACACACAAAGTACGGGAAAACACAAATAACTACACACACACAGTACCGGAAAAGACAAATAACTACACACACAATACAGAAAACACAAATAACTACACACACACAGCACAGGTAAACACAAATAACTATACACACAGTACAGGAAAACAGAAATAACTACACACACAGTACAGGAAAACACAAATAACTTACCACACACAGTACAGGAAAACACAAATAACTACACACACAATACAGGAAAAAACAAATAACTACACACACAGTACCGGAAAACACAAATAACTACACACACACAGTGCAGGAAAACACAAATAACTACACACACAGTACAGGAAAACACAAATATCTACACACACAGTACAGGAAAACACAAATAACTACACACACACAATACAGGAAAACACAAAATAACTACACACACACACAGTACAGGAAAACACAAATAACTACACACACACAATACAGGAAAACACAAATAACT
Source organism: Stegostoma tigrinum (assembly GCF_030684315.1). Taxonomy (NCBI): domain Eukaryota; kingdom Metazoa; phylum Chordata; class Chondrichthyes; order Orectolobiformes; family Stegostomatidae; genus Stegostoma; species Stegostoma tigrinum. The sequence continues at coordinate 143,805 of NC_081393.1, read as the reverse complement.
ACACACACACAGTACAGGAAAACACAAATAACTACACACACAATACAGGAAAACACAAATAACTACACACACACAGTACAGGAAAAGACAAGTAACTACACACACACAGTACCGGAAAACACAAATAACTACTCACACACAGTACCGGAAAAGACAAATAACTACACACACAATACAGAAAACACAAATAACTACACACACAGTACAGGAAAACACAAATAACTACACACACACAGTACAGGAAAACACAAATAACTACACACACACAGTACAGGAAAACACAAATAACTAGACACACAGTACAGGAAAACACAAATAACTACACACACACAGTACAGGAAAAGACAAATACCTACACACACAGTACAGGAAAAGACAAATAACTACATACACACAGTACAGGAAAACACAATTACTACACACACAGTACAGGAAAACACAAATAACTGCACACACACAGTACAGGAAAACACAAATAACTACACACACACAGGACAGGAAAACACAAATAACTACACACACACAGTACCGGAAAACACAAATAACTACACACACATTACAGGTAAACACAAACAACTACACACACAGTACAGGAAAACACAAATAACTACACACACAGTACAGGAAAACACAAATAACTACACACACAGTACAGGAAAAGACAAATAACTGCACACACAATACAGAAAACACAAATAACTACACACACAGTACAGGAAAACACAAATAACTACACACACACAGTACAGGAAAACACAAATAACTACACACACACAATACAGGAAAACACAAATAACTACACACACAGTACAGGAAAAGACAAATAACTACACACACAGTACAGGAAAACACAAATAACTACACACACACAATACAGGAAAAGACAAATAACTACACACACACAACGCAGGAAAACACAAATAATTACACACACACAGTACAGGAAAACACAAATAACTACACACACAATACAGGAAAACACAAATAACTACACACACACAGTACAGGAAAAGACAAGTAACTACACACACACAGTACCGGAAAACACAAATAACTACTCACACACAGTACCGGAAAAGACAAATAACTACACACACAATACAGAAAACACAAATAACTACACACACAGTACAGGAAAACACAAATAACTACACACACACAGTACAGGAAAACACAAATAACTACACACACACAGTACAGGAAAACACAAATAACTACACACACAGTACAGGAAAACACAAATAACTACACACACACAGTACAGGAAAAGACAAATACCTACACACACAGTACAGGAAAAGACAAATAACTACATACACACAGTACAGGAAAACACAATTACTACACACACAGTACAGGAAAAGACAATTAACTGCACACACACAGTACAGGAAAACACAAATAACTACACACACACAGGACAGGAAAACACAAATAACTACACACACACAGTACCGGAAAACACAAATAACTACACACACATTACAGGAAAACACAAACAACTACACACACAGTACAGGAAAACACAAATAACTACACACACAGTTCAGGAAAAGACAAATAACGACACACACACAGTACAGGAAAACACAAAGACCTACACACACAAAGTACCGGAAAACACAAATAACTACACACACACAGTACCGGAAAAGACAAATAACTACACACACAATACAGAAAACACAAATAACTACACACACACAGCACAGGTAAACACAAATAACTATACACAAGTACAGGAAAACAGAAATAACTACACACACAGTACAGGAAAACACAAATAACTTACCACACACAGTACAGGAAAACACAAATAACTACACACACAATACAGGAAAAAACAAATAACTACACACACAGTACCGGAAAACACAAATAACTACACACACACAGTGCAGGAAAACACAAATAACTACACACACAGTACAGGAAAACACAAATATCTACACACACAGTACAGGAAAACACAAATAACTACACACACACAATACAGGAAAACACAAAATAACTACACACACACACAGTACAGGAAAACACAAATAACTACACACACACAATACAGGAAAACACAAATAACTACACACACAGTACAGGAAAACACAAATAACTACACACACTCAATACAGGAAAACACAAATAACTACACACACAATACAGGAAAACACAAATAACTACACACACACAATACAGGAAAACACAAATAACTACACACACACAATGCAGGAAAACACAAATAACTACACACACACAACACAGGAAAACACAAATAACTACACACACAGTACAGGAAAACACAAATAACTACACACACACAGTACAGGAACAGCACAAATAACTACACACACAGTCCAGGAAAAGACAAATAACTACACACACAGTACAGGAAAACACAAACAACTACACACACAGTACAGGAAAACACAAATATCTACACACACAGTACAGGAAAACACAAATAACTACACACACAGTACAGGAAAAGACTAATAAGTACACACACACAGTACAGGAAATCACAAATAACTACACACACACAGTACAGGAAAACACAACTAACTACACACACTCAATACAGGAAAACACAAATAACTACACACACAATACAGGAAAACACAAATAACTACACACACACACAATACAGGAAAACACAAATAACTACACACGCAGTACAGAACACACAAATAACTACACACACAGTACAGGAAAAGACTAATAACTACACACACACAGTACAGGAAATCACAAATAACTACACACACACAGTACAGGAAAACACAAACAACTACACACACTCAATACAGGAAAACACAAATAACTACACACACAGTGCAGGTAAGCACAAATAACTAGACACACACAGTACAGGAAAAGACAAGTAACTACACACACACAGTACCGGAAAACACAAATAACTACTCACAAACAGTACCGGAAAAGACAAATAACTACACACACAATACAGAAAACACAAATAACTACACACTCAGTACAGGAAAACACAAATAACTAGACACACACAGGACAGGAAAACACAAATAACTACACACACAGTTCAGGAAAAGACAAATAACGACACACACACAGTACAGGAAAACACAAAGACCTACACACACAAAGTACCGGAAAACACAAATAACTACACACACACAGTACCGGAAAAGACAAATAACTACACACACAATACAGAAAACACAAATAACTACACACACACAGCACAGGTAAACACAAATAACTATACACACAGTACAGGAAAACAGAAATAACTACACACACAGTACAGGAAAACACAAATAACTTACCACACACAGTACAGGAAAACACAAATAACTACACACACAATACAGGAAAAAACAAATAACTACACACACAGTACCGGAAAACACAAATAACTACACACACACAGTGCAGGAAAACACAAATAACTACACACACAGTACAGGAAAACACAAATATCTACACACACAGTACAGGAAAACACAAATAACTACACACACACAATACAGGAAAACACAAAATAACTACACACACACACAGTACAGGAAAACACAAATAACTACACACACACAATACAGGAAAACACAAATAACTACACACACAGTACAGGAAAACACAAATAACTACACACACTCAATACAGGAAAACACAAATAACTACACTCACAATACAGGAAAACACAAATAACTACACACACACAATACAGGAAAACACAAATAACTACACACACACAATGCAGGAAAACACAAATAACTACACACACACAATACAGGAAAACACAAATAACTACACACACAGTACAGGAAAACACAAATAACTACACACACACAGTACAGGAACAGCACAAATAACTACACACACAGTCCAGGAAAAGACAAACAACTACACACACAGTACAGGAAAACACAAACAACTACACACACAGTACAGGAAAACACAAATATCTACACACACAGTACAGGAAAACACAAATAACTACACACGCAGTACAGGAAAAGACTAATAAGTACACACACACAGTACAGGAAATCACAAATAACTACACACACACAGTACAGGAAAACACAACTAACTACACACACTCAATACAGGAAAACACAAATAACTACACACACAATACAGGAAAACACAAATAACTACACACACCCACAATACAGGAAAACACAAATAACTACACACGCAGTACAGAACACACAAATAACTACACACACAGTACAGGAAAAGACTAATAACTACACACACACAGTACAGGAAATCACAAATAACTACACACACACAGTACAGGAAAACACAAACAACTACACACACTCAATACAGGAAAACACAAATAACTACACACACAGTGCAGGTAAGCACAAATAACTAGACACACACAGTACAGGAAAAGACAAGTAACTACACACACACAGTACCGGAAAACACAAATAACTACTCACAAACAGTACCGGAAAAGACAAATAACTACACACACAATACAGAAAACACAAATAACTACACACTCAGTACAGGAAAACACAAATAACTACACACACACAGTACAGGAAAACACAAATAACTACACACACAGTACAGGAAAACACAAATAACTACACACACACAGTACAGGAAAAGACAAATAACTACACACACAGTACAGGAAAAGACAAATAACTACATACACACAGTACAGGAAATCACAATTACTACACACACAGTACAGGAAAACACAAATAACTGCACACACACAGTACAGGGAAACACAAATAACTACACACACACAGTACAGGAAAACACAAATAACTACGCACACACAATACAGGAAAACACAAATTACTACACACACAGTACAGGAAAACACAAATAACTACACACACAGTACAGGAAAAGACAAACAACTGCACACAGAATACAGGAAAAGACAAATTATTACACACACACAGTAGAGGAAAAGGCAAATAACTACACACACACAGTACAGGAAAACACAAATAACTACACACACACAGTACAGGAAAACACAAATAACTAGACACACAGTACAGGAAAACACAAATAACTACACACACACAGTACAGGAAAAGACAAATACCTACACACACAGTACAGGAAAAGACAAATAACTACATACACACAGTACAGGAAAACACAATTACTACACACACAGTACAGGAAAACACAAATAACTGCACACACACAGTACAGGAAAACACAAATAACTACACACACACAGGACAGGAAAACACAAATAACTACACACACACACAGTACCGGAAAACACAAATAACTACACACACATTACAGGTAAACACAAACAACTACACACACAGTACAGGAAAACACAAATAACTACACACACAGTACAGGAAAACACAAATAACTACACACACAGTACAGGAAAAGACAAATAACTGCACACACAATACAGAAAACACAAATAACTACACACACAGTACAGGAAAACACAAATAACTACACACACACAGTACAGGAAAACACAAATAACTACACACACACAATACAGGAAAACACAAATAACTACACACACAGTACAGGAAAAGACAAATAACTACACACACAGTACAGGAAAACACAAATAACTACACACACACAATACAGGAAAAGACAAATAACTACACACACACAACGCAGGAAAACACAAATAACTACACACACACAGTACAGGAAAACACAAATAACTACACACACAATACAGGAAAACACAAATAACTACACACACACAGTACAGGAAAAGACAAGTAACTACACACACACAGTACCGGAAAACACAAATAACTACTCACACACAGTACCGGAAAAGACAAATAACTACACACACAATACAGAAAACACAAATAACTACACACACAGTACAGGAAAACACAAATAACTACACACACACAGTACAGGAAAACACAAATAACTACACACACACAGTACAGGAAAACACAAATAACTACACACACACAGTACAGGAAAACACAAATAACTACACACACAGTACAGGAAAACACAAATAACTACACACACACAGTACAGGAAAAGACAAATACCTACACACACAGTACAGGAAAAGACAAATAACTACATACACACAGTACAGGAAAACACAATTACTACACACACAGTACAGGAAAAGACAATTAACTGCACACACACAGTACAGGAAAACACAAATAACTACACACACACAGGACAGGAAAACACAAATAACTACTCACACACAGTACCGGAAAACACAAATAACTACACACACATTACAGGAAAACACAAACAACTACACACACAGTACAGGAAAACACAAATAACTACACACACAGTTCAGGAAAAGACAAATAACGACACACACACAGTACAGGAAAACACAAAGACCTACACACACAAAGTACCGGAAAACACAAATAACTACACACACACAGTACCGGAAAAGACAAATAACTACACACACAATACAGAAAACACAAATAACTACACACACACAGCACAGGTAAACACAAATAACTATACACACAGTACAGGAAAACAGAAATAACTACACACACAGTACAGGAAAACACAAATAACTTACCACACACAGTACAGGAAAACACAAATAACTACACACACAATACAGGAAAAAACAAATAACTACACACACAGTACCGGAAAACACAAATAACTACACACACACAGTGCAGGAAAACACAAATAACTACACACACAGTACAGGAAAACAGAAATATCTACACACACAGTACAGGAAAACACAAATAACTACACACACACAATACAGGAAAACACAAAATAACTACACACACACACAGTACAGGAAAACACAAATAACTACACACACACAATACAGGAAAACACAAATAACTACACACACAGTACAGGAAAACACAAATAACTACACACACTCAATACAGGAAAACACAAATAACTACACACACAATACAGGAAAACACAAATAACTACACACACACAATACAGGAAAACACAAATAACTACACACACACAATGCAGGAAAACACAAATAACTACACACACACAATACAGGAAAACACAAATAACTACACACACAGTACAGGAAAACACAAATAACTACACACACACAGTACAGGAACAGCACAAATAACTACACACACAGTCCAGGAAAAGACAAATAACTACACACACAGTACAGGAAAACACAAACAACTACACACACAGTACAGGAAAACACAAATATCTACACACACAGTACAGGAAAACACAAATAACTACACACACAGTACAGGAAAAGACTAATAAGTACACACACACAGTACAGGAAATCACAAATAACTACACACACACAGTACAGGAAAACACAACTAACTACACACACTCAATACAGGAAAACACAAATAACTACACACACAATACAGGAAAACACAAATAACTACACACACACACAATACAGGAAAACACAAATAACTACACACGCAGTACAGAACACACAAATAACTACACACACAGTACAGGAAAAGACTAATAACTACACACACACAGTACAGGAAATCACAAATAACTACACACACACAGTACAGGAAAACACAAACAACTACACACACTCAATACAGGAAAACACAAATAACTACACACACAGTGCAGGTAAGCACAAATAACTAGACACACACAGTACAGGAAAAGACAAGTAACTACACACACACAGTACCGGAAAACACAAATAACTACTCACAAACAGTACCGGAAAAGACAAATAACTACACACACAATACAGAAAACACAAATAACTACACACTCAGTACAGGAAAACACAAATAACTAGACACACACAGGACAGGAAAACACAAATAACTACACACACAGTTCAGGAAAAGACAAATAACGACACACACACAGTACAGGAAAACACAAAGACCTACACACACAAAGTACCGGAAAACACAAATAACTACACACACACAGTACCGGAAAAGACAAATAACTACACACACAATACAGAAAACACAAATAACTACACACACACAGCACAGGTAAACACAAATAACTATACACACAGTACAGGAAAACAGAAATAACTACACACACAGTACAGGAAAACACAAATAACTTACCACACACAGTACAGGAAAACACAAATAACTACACACACAATACAGGAAAAAACAAATAACTACACACACAGTACCGGAAAACACAAATAACTACACACACACAGTGCAGGAAAACACAAATAACTACACACACAGTACAGGAAAACACAAATATCTACACACACAGTACAGGAAAACACAAATAACTACACACACACAATACAGGAAAACACAAAATAACTACACACACACACAGTACAGGAAAACACAAATAACTACACACACACAATACAGGAAAACACAAATAACTACACACACAGTACAGGAAAACACAAATAACTACACACACTCAATACAGGAAAACACAAATAACTACACTCACAATACAGGAAAACACAAATAACTACACACACACAATACAGGAAAACACAAATAACTACACACACACAATGCAGGAAAACACAAATAACTACACACACGCAATACAGGAAAACACAAATAACTACACACACAGTACAGGAAAACACAAATAACTACACACACACAGTACAGGAACAGCACAAATAACTACACACACAGTCCAGGAAAAGACAAACAACTACACACACAGTACAGGAAAACACAAACAACTACACACACAGTACAGGAAAACACAAATATCTACACACACAGTACAGGAAAACACAAATAACTACACACGCAGTACAGGAAAAGACTAATAAGTACACACACACAGTACAGGAAATCACAAATAACTACACACACACAGTACAGGAAAACACAACTAACTACACACACTCAATACAGGAAAACACAAATAACTACACACACAATACAGGAAAACACAAATAACTACACACACACACAATACAGGAAAACACAAATAACTACACACGCAGTACAGAACACACAAATAACTACACACACAGTACAGGAAAAGACTAATAACTACACACACACAGTACAGGAAATCACAAATAACTACACACACACAGTACAGGAAAACACAAACAACTACACACACTCAATACAGGAAAACACAAATAACTACACACACAGTGCAGGTAAGCACAAATAACTAGACACACACAGTACAGGAAAAGACAAGTAACTACACACACACAGTACCGGAAAACACAAATAACTACTCACAAACAGTACCGGAAAAGACAAATAACTACACACACAATACAGAAAACACAAATAACTACACACTCAGTACAGGAAAACACAAATAACTACACACACACAGTACAGGAAAACACAAATAACTACACACACAGTACAGGAAAACACAAATAACTACACACACACAGTACAGGAAAAGACAAATAACTACACACACAGTACAGGAAAAGACAAATAACTACATACACACAGTACAGGAAATCACAATTACTACACACACAGTACAGGAAAACACAAATAACTGCACACACACAGTACAGGGAAACACAAATAACTACACACACACAGTACAGGAAAACACAAATAACTACGCACACACAATACAGGAAAACACAAATTACTACACACACAGTACAGGAAAACACAAATAACTACACACACAGTACAGGAAAAGACAAACAACTGCACACAGAATACAGGAAAAGACAAATTATTACACACACACAGTAGAGGAAAAGGCAAATAACTACACACACACAATACAGGAAAACACAAATAACTACACACACAGTACAGGAAAACACAAATAACTACACACACAGTACAGGAAAACACAAATAACTACACACACACAATACAGGAAAAGACAAATAACTACACACACACAACGCAGGAAAACACAAATAACTACACACACACAGTACAGGAAAACACAAATAACTACACACACAATACAGGAAAACACAAATAACTACACACACACAGTACAGGAAAAGACAAGTAACTACACACACACAGTACCGGAAAACACAAATAACTACTCACACACAGTACCGGAAAAGACAAATAACTACACACACAATACAGAAAACACAAATAACTACACACACAGTACAGGAAAACACAAATAACTACACACACACAGTACAGGAAAACACAAATAACTACACACACAGTACAGGAAAACACAAATAACTACACACACACAGTACAGGAAAAGACAAATAACTACACACACAGTACAGGAAAAGACAAATAACTACATACACACAGTACAGGAAATCACAATTACTACACACACAGTACAGGAAAACACAAATAACTGCACACACACAGTACAGGGAAACACAAATAACTACACACACACAGTACAGGAAAACACAAATAACTACGCACACACAATACAGGAAAACACAAATAACTACACACACACAGTCCAAGAAAACACAAATAACTACACACACAGTACAGGAAAACACAAATAACGACACACACACAATACAGGGAAAGACAAATAACTACACACACAGTACACAAAAAGACAAATAACTACACACACACAATACAGGAAAAGACAAATAACTACACACACACAATACAGGAAAAGACAAATAACTACACACACAATACAGGAAAACACAAATAACGACACACACACAATACAGGGAAAGACAAATAACTACACACACGGTGCAGGAAAACACAAATAACTACACACACAGTACAGGAAAACACAAATAACTACACACACAGAGCACTGGAAAACACAAATAACTACACACACAGTACAGGAAAACACAAATAACTACACACACACAGTACAGGAAAACACGAATAACTACACACACAGTTCAGGAAAAGACAAATAACTACACACACACAATACAGGAAAACACAAATAACTACACACACGTACAGGAAAACACAAATAACTACACACACACAATACAGGAAAACACAAATAACTACACACACAGTACAGGAAAACAGAAATAACTACACACACAGTACAGGAAAACACAAATAACGACACACACAGTACACGAAAAGGAAAATAACTACACACACACAATACAGGAAAAGACAAATAACTACACACACAGTTCAGGAAAAGACAAATAACTACACACACACAATAGGAAAACACAAATAACTACACACACAGTACAGGAAAACACAAATAACTACACACACATTACAGGAAAACACAAACAACTACACACACAGTACAGGAAAACACAAATAACTACACACACACAGTACAGGAAAACACAAATAACCAGACACACACAGGACAGGAAAACACAAATAACTGCACACACAGTACAGGAAAAGACAAATAACGACACACACACAGTACAGCAAAACACAAATAACGACACACACAATTCAGGAAAAGACAAATAACTACACACACACAGTACAGGAAAACACAAATAACTACACGCACACACAGTACAGGAAAAGACAAATAACTACACACACACAATACAGGAAAACACAAATAACTACACACAGACAGTACAGGAAAACACAAATAACTACACACACACAATACAGGAAAACACAAATAACTACACACACTCAATACAGGAAAACACAAATAACTACACACACACAATACAGGAAAACACAAATTACTACACACACAGTACAGGAAAACACAAATAACTACACACACAGTACAGGAAAAGACAAATAACTGCACACACAATACAGAAAACACAAATAACTACACACACAGTACAGGAAAACACAAATAAATACACACACACAGTACAGGAAAACACAAATAACTACACACACACAATACAGGAAAACACAAATAACTACACACACAGTACAGGAAAACACAAATAACTACACACACAGTACAGGAAAACACAAATAACTACACACACACAATACAGGAAAAGACAAATAACTACACACACACAACGCAGGAAAACACAAATAACTACACACACACAGTACAGGAAAACACAAATAACTACACACACAATACAGGAAAACACAAATAACTACACACACACAGTACAGGAAAAGACAAGTAACTACACACACACAGTACCGGAAAACACAAATAACTACTCACACACAGTACCGGAAAAGACAAATAACTAGACACACAATACAGAAAACACAAATAACTACACACACAGTACAGGAAAACACAAATAACTACACACACACAGTACAGGAAAACACAAATAACTACACACACAGTACAGGAAAACAGAAATAACTACACACACAGTACAGGAAAACACAAATAACTACACACACTCAATACAGGAAAACACAAATAACTACACACACAATACAGGAAAACACAAATAACTACACACACACAATACAGGAAAACACAAATAACTACACACACACAATGCAGGAAAACACAAATAACTACACACACACAATACAGGAAAACACAAATAACTACACACACAGTACAGGAAAACACAAATAACTACACACACACAGTACAGGAACAGCACAAATAACTACACACACAGTCCAGGAAAAGACAAATAACTACACACACAGTACAGGAAAACACAAACAACTACTCACACACAGTACCGGAAAAGACAAATAACTACACACACAATACAGAAAACACAAATAACTACACACACAGTACAGGAAAACACAAATAACTACACACACACAGTACAGGAAAACACAAATAACTACACACACAGTACAGGAAAACACAAATAACTACACACACACAGTACAGGAAAAGACAAATAACTACACACACAGTACAGGAAAAGACAAATAACTACATACACACAGTACAGGAAATCACAATTACTACACACACAGTACAGGAAAACACAAATAACTGCACACACACAGTACAGGGAAACACAAATAACTACACACACACAGTACAGGAAAACACAAATAACTACGCACACACAATACAGGAAAACACAAATAACTACACACACACAGTCCAAGAAAACACAAATAACTACACACACAGTACAGGAAAACACAAATAACGACACACACACAATACAGGGAAAGACAAATAACTACACACACAGTACACAAAAAGACAAATAACTACACACACACAATACAGGAAAAGACAAATAACTACACACACACAATACAGGAAAAGACAAATAACTACACACACAATACAGGAAAACACAAATAACGACACACACACAATACAGGGAAAGACAAATAACTACACACACGGTGCAGGAAAACACAAATAACTACACACACAGTACAGGAAAACACAAATAACTACACACACAGAGCACTGGAAAACACAAATAACTACACACACAGTACAGGAAAACACAAATAACTACACACACACAGTACAGGAAAACACGAATAACTACACACACAGTTCAGGAAAAGACAAATAACTACACACACACAATACAGGAAAACACAAATAACTACACACACGTACAGGAAAACACAAATAACTACACACACACAATACAGGAAAACACAAATAACTACACACACAGTACAGGAAAACAGAAATAACTACACACACAGTACAGGAAAACACAAATAACGACACACACAGTACACGAAAAGGAAAATAACTACACACACACAATACAGGAAAAGACAAATAACTACACACACAGTTCAGGAAAAGACAAATAACTACACACACACAATAGGAAAACACAAATAACTACACACACAGTACAGGAAAACACAAATAACTACACACACATTACAGGAAAACACAAACAACTACACACACAGTACAGGAAAACACAAATAACTACACACACACAGTACAGGAAAACACAAATAACCAGACACACACAGGACAGGAAAACACAAATAACTGCACACACAGTACAGGAAAAGACAAATAACGACACACACACAGTACAGCAAAACACAAATAACGACACACACAATTCAGGAAAAGACAAATAACTACACACACACAGTACAGGAAAACACAAATAACTACACGCACACACAGTACAGGAAAAGACAAATAACTACACACACACAATACAGGAAAACACAAATAACTGCACACAGACAGTACAGGAAAACACAAATAACTACACACACACAATACAGGAAAACACAAATAACTACACACACTCAATACAGGAAAACACAAATAACTACACACACACAATACAGGAAAACACAAATTACTACACACACAGTACAGGAAAACACAAATAACTACACACACAGTACAGGAAAAGACAAATAACTGCACACACAATACAGAAAACACAAATAACTACACACACAGTACAGGAAAACACAAATAAATACACACACACAGTACAGGAAAACACAAATAACTACACACACACAATACAGGAAAACACAAATAACTACACACACAGTACAGGAAAAGACAAATAACTACACACACAGTACAGGAAAACACAAATAACTACACACACACAATACAGGAAAAGACAAATAACTACACACACACAACGCAGGAAAACACAAATAACTACACACACACAGTACAGGAAAACACAAATAACTACACACACAATACAGGAAAACACAAATAACTACACACACACAGTACAGGAAAAGACAAGTAACTACACACACACAGTACCGGAAAACACAAATAACTACTCACACACAGTACCGGAAAAGACAAATAACTACACACACAATACAGAAAACACAAATAACTACACACACAGTACAGGAAAACACAAATAACTACACACACACAGTACAGGAAAACACAAATAACTACACACACAGTACAGGAAAACAGAAATAACTACACACACAGTACAGGAAAACACAAATAACTACACACACTCAATACAGGAAAACACAAATAACTACACACACAATACAGGAAAACACAAATAACTACACACACACAATACAGGAAAACACAAATAACTACACACACACAATGCAGGAAAACACAAATAACTACACACACACAATACAGGAAAACACAAATAACTACACACACAGTACAGGAAAACACAAATAACTACACACACACAGTACAGGAACAGCACAAATAACTACACACACAGTCCAGGAAAAGACAAATAACTACACACACAGTACAGGAAAACACAAACAACTACACACACAGTACAGGAAAACACAAATATCTACACACACAGTACAGGAAAACACAAATAACTACACACACAGTACAGGAAAAGACTAATAAGTACACACACACAGTACAGGAAATCACAAATAACTACACACACACAGTACAGGAAAACACAACTAACTACACACACTCAATACAGGAAAACACAAATAACTACACACACAATACAGGAAAACACAAATAAATACACACACACACAATACAGGAAAACACAAATAACTACACACGCAGTACAGAACACACAAATAACTACACACACAGTACAGGAAAACACAAATAACTACACACACTCAATACAGGAAAACACAAATAACTACACACACAATACAGGAAAACACAAATAACTACACACACACAATACAGGAAAACACAAATAACTACACACACACAATGCAGGAAAACACAAATAACTACACACACACAATACAGGAAAACACAAATAACTACACACACAGTACAGGAAAACACAAATAACTACACACACACAGTACAGGAACAGCACAAATAACTACACACACAGTCCAGGAAAAGACAAATAACTACACACACAGTACAGGAAAACACAAACAACTACTCACACACAGTACCGGAAAAGACAAATAACTACACACACAATACAGAAAACACAAATAACTACACACACAGTACAGGAAAACACAAATAACTACACACACACAGTACAGGAAAACACAAATAACTACACACACAGTACAGGAAAACACAAATAACTACACACACACAGTACAGGAAAAGACAAATAACTACACACACAGTACAGGAAAAGACAAATAACTACATACACACAGTACAGGAAATCACAATTACTACACACACAGTACAGGAAAACACAAATAACTGCACACACACAGTACAGGGAAACACAAATAACTACACACACACAGTACAGGAAAACACAAATAACTACGCACACACAATACAGGAAAACACAAATAACTACACACACACAGTCCAAGAAAACACAAATAACTACACACACAGTACAGGAAAACACAAATAACGACACACACACAATACAGGGAAAGACAAATAACTACACACACAGTACACAAAAAGACAAATAACTACACACACACAATACAGGAAAAGACAAATAACTACACACACACAATACAGGAAAAGACAAATAACTACACACACAATACAGGAAAACACAAATAACGACACACACACAATACAGGGAAAGACAAATAACTACACACACGGTGCAGGAAAACACAAATAACTACACACACAGTACAGGAAAACACAAATAACTACACACACAGAGCACTGGAAAACACAAATAACTACACACACAGTACAGGAAAACACAAATAACTACACACACACAGTACAGGAAAACACGAATAACTACACACACAGTTCAGGAAAAGACAAATAACTACACACACACAATACAGGAAAACACAAATAACTACACACACGTACAGGAAAACACAAATAACTACACACACACAATACAGGAAAACACAAATAACTACACACACAGTACAGGAAAACAGAAATAACTACACACACAGTACAGGAAAACACAAATAACGACACACACAGTACACGAAAAGGAAAATAACTACACACACACAATACAGGAAAAGACAAATAACTACACACACAGTTCAGGAAAAGACAAATAACTACACACACACAATAGGAAAACACAAATAACTACACACACAGTACAGGAAAACACAAATAACTACACACACATTACAGGAAAACACAAACAACTACACACACAGTACAGGAAAACACAAATAACTACACACACACAGTACAGGAAAACACAAATAACCAGACACACACAGGACAGGAAAACACAAATAACTGCACACACAGTACAGGAAAAGACAAATAACGACACACACACAGTACAGCAAAACACAAATAACGACACACACAATTCAGGAAAAGACAAATAACTACACACACACAGTACAGGAAAACACAAATAACTACACGCACACACAGTACAGGAAAAGACAAATAACTACACACACACAATACAGGAAAACACAAATAACTACACACAGACAGTACAGGAAAACACAAATAACTACACACACACAATACAGGAAAACACAAATAACTACACACACTCAATACAGGAAAACACAAATAACTACACACACACAATACAGGAAAACACAAATTACTACACACACAGTACAGGAAAACACAAATAACTACACACACAGTACAGGAAAAGACAAATAACTGCACACACAATACAGAAAACACAAATAACTACACACACAGTACAGGAAAACACAAATAAATACACACACACAGTACAGGAAAACACAAATAACTACACACACACAATACAGGAAAACACAAATAACTACACACACAGTACAGGAAAACACAAATAACTACACACACAGTACAGGAAAACACAAATAACTACACACACACAATACAGGAAAAGACAAATAACTACACACACACAACGCAGGAAAACACAAATAACTACACACACACAGTACAGGAAAACACAAATAACTACACACACAATACAGGAAAACACAAATAACTACACACACACAGTACAGGAAAAGACAAGTAACTACACACACACAGTACCGGAAAACACAAATAACTACTCACACACAGTACCGGAAAAGACAAATAACTAGACACACAATACAGAAAACACAAATAACTACACACACAGTACAGGAAAACACAAATAACTACACACACACAGTACAGGAAAACACAAATAACTACACACACAGTACAGGAAAACAGAAATAACTACACACACAGTACAGGAAAACACAAATAACTACACACACTCAATACAGGAAAACACAAATAACTACACACACAATACAGGAAAACACAAATAACTACACACACACAATACAGGAAAACACAAATAACTACACACACACAATGCAGGAAAACACAAATAACTACACACACACAATACAGGAAAACACAAATAACTACACACACAGTACAGGAAAACACAAATAACTACACACACACAGTACAGGAACAGCACAAATAACTACACACACAGTCCAGGAAAAGACAAATAACTACACACACAGTACAGGAAAACACAAACAACTACTCACACACAGTACCGGAAAAGACAAATAACTACACACACAATACAGAAAACACAAATAACTACACACACAGTACAGGAAAACACAAATAACTACACACACACAGTACAGGAAAACACAAATAACTACACACACAGTACAGGAAAACACAAATAACTACACACACACAGTACAGGAAAAGACAAATAACTACACACACAGTACAGGAAAAGACAAATAACTACATACACACAGTACAGGAAATCACAATTACTACACACACAGTACAGGAAAACACAAATAACTGCACACACACAGTACAGGGAAACACAAATAACTACACACACACAGTACAGGAAAACACAAATAACTACGCACACACAATACAGGAAAACACAAATAACTACACACACACAGTCCAAGAAAACACAAATAACTACACACACAGTACAGGAAAACACAAATAACGACACACACACAATACAGGGAAAGACAAATAACTACACACACAGTACACAAAAAGACAAATAACTACACACACACAATACAGGAAAAGACAAATAACTACACACACACAATACAGGAAAAGACAAATAACTACACACACAATACAGGAAAACACAAATAACGACACACACACAATACAGGGAAAGACAAATAACTACACACACGGTGCAGGAAAACACAAATAACTACACACACAGTACAGGAAAACACAAATAACTACACACACAGAGCACTGGAAAACACAAATAACTACACACACAGTACAGGAAAACACAAATAACTACACACACACAGTACAGGAAAACACGAATAACTACACACACAGTTCAGGAAAAGACAAATAACTACACACACACAATACAGGAAAACACAAATAACTACACACACGTACAGGAAAACACAAATAACTACACACACACAATACAGGAAAACACAAATAACTACACACACAGTACAGGAAAACAGAAATAACTACACACACAGTACAGGAAAACACAAATAACGACACACACAGTACACGAAAAGGAAAATAACTACACACACACAATACAGGAAAAGACAAATAACTACACACACAGTTCAGGAAAAGACAAATAACTACACACACACAATAGGAAAACACAAATAACTACACACACAGTACAGGAAAACACAAATAACTACACACACATTACAGGAAAACACAAACAACTACACACACAGTACAGGAAAACACAAATAACTACACACACACAGTACAGGAAAACACAAATAACCAGACACACACAGGACAGGAAAACACAAATAACTGCACACACAGTACAGGAAAAGACAAATAACGACACACACACAGTACAGCAAAACACAAATAACGACACACACAATTCAGGAAAAGACAAATAACTACACACACACAGTACAGGAAAACACAAATAACTACACGCACACACAGTACAGGAAAAGACAAATAACTACACACACACAATACAGGAAAACACAAATAACTGCACACAGACAGTACAGGAAAACACAAATAACTACACACACACAATACAGGAAAACACAAATAACTACACACACTCAATACAGGAAAACACAAATAACTACACACACACAATACAGGAAAACACAAATTACTACACACACAGTACAGGAAAACACAAATAACTACACACACAGTACAGGAAAAGACAAATAACTGCACACACAATACAGAAAACACAAATAACTACACACACAGTACAGGAAAACACAAATAAATACACACACACAGTACAGGAAAACACAAATAACTACACACACACAATACAGGAAAACACAAATAACTACACACACAGTACAGGAAAAGACAAATAACTACACACACAGTACAGGAAAACACAAATAACTACACACACACAATACAGGAAAAGACAAATAACTACACACACACAACGCAGGAAAACACAAATAACTACACACACACAGTACAGGAAAACA
Source organism: Stegostoma tigrinum (assembly GCF_030684315.1). Lineage (NCBI taxonomy): Eukaryota > Metazoa > Chordata > Chondrichthyes > Orectolobiformes > Stegostomatidae > Stegostoma > Stegostoma tigrinum. The sequence continues at coordinate 123,688 of NC_081393.1, read as the reverse complement.
CAAATAACTACACACACAATACAGGAAAACACAAATAACTACACACACACAGTACAGGAAAAGACAAGTAACTACACACACACAGTACCGGAAAACACAAATAACTACTCACACACAGTACCGGAAAAGACAAATAACTACACACACAATACAGAAAACACAAATAACTACACACACAGTACAGGAAAACACAAATAACTACACACACACAGTACAGGAAAACACAAATAACTACACACACAGTACAGGAAAACAGAAATAACTACACACACAGTACAGGAAAACACAAATAACTACACACACTCAATACAGGAAAACACAAATAACTACACACACAATACAGGAAAACACAAATAACTACACACACACAATACAGGAAAACACAAATAACTACACACACACAATGCAGGAAAACACAAATAACTACACACACACAATACAGGAAAACACAAATAACTACACACACAGTACAGGAAAACACAAATAACTACACACACACAGTACAGGAACAGCACAAATAACTACACACACAGTCCAGGAAAAGACAAATAACTACACACACAGTACAGGAAAACACAAACAACTACACACACAGTACAGGAAAACACAAATATCTACACACACAGTACAGGAAAACACAAATAACTACACACACAGTACAGGAAAAGACTAATAAGTACACACACACAGTACAGGAAATCACAAATAACTACACACACACAGTACAGGAAAACACAACTAACTACACACACTCAATACAGGAAAACACAAATAACTACACACACAATACAGGAAAACACAAATAAATACACACACACACAATACAGGAAAACACAAATAACTACACACGCAGTACAGAACACACAAATAACTACACACACAGTACAGGAAAAGACTAATAACTACACACACACAGTACAGGAAATCACAAATAACTACACACACACAGTACAGGAAAACACAAACAACTACACACACTCAATACAGGAAAACACAAATAACTACACACACAGTGCAGGTAAACACAAATAACTACACACACACAGTACCGGAAAACACAAATAACTACACACACATTACAGGAAAACACATACAACTACACACACAGTACAGGAAAACACAAATAACTACACACACACAGTGCAGGTAAACACAAATAACTAGACACACACAGGACAGGAAAACACAAATAACTACACACACAGTTCAGGAAAAGACAAATAACGACACACACACAGTACAGGAAAACACAAATAACTACACACACACAGTACAGGAAAAGACAAATAACTACACACACAGTACAGGAAAAGACAAATAACTACATACACACAGTACAGGAAATCACAATTACTACACACACAGTACAGGAAAACACAAATAACTGCACACACACAGTACAGGGAAACACAAATAACTACACACACACAGTACAGGAAAACACAAATAACTACGCACACACAATACAGGAAAACACAAATTACTACACACACAGTACAGGAAAACACAAATAACTACACACACAGTACAGGAAAAGACAAACAACTGCACACAGAATACAGGAAAAGACAAATTATTACACACACACAGTAGAGGAAAAGGCAAATAACTACACACACACAATACAGGAAAACACAAATAACTACACACACAGTACAGGAAAACACAAATAACTACACACACAGTACAGGAAAACACAAATAACTACACACACACAATACAGGAAAAGACAAATAACTACACACACACAACGCAGGAAAACACAAATAACTACACACACACAGTACAGGAAAACACAAATAACTACACACACAATACAGGAAAACACAAATAACTACACACACACAGTACAGGAAAAGACAAGTAACTACACACACACAGTACCGGAAAACACAAATAACTACTCACACACAGTACCGGAAAAGACAAATAACTACACACACAATACAGAAAACACAAATAACTACACACACAGTACAGGAAAACACAAATAACTACACACACACAGTACAGGAAAACACAAATAACTACACACACAGTACAGGAAAACACAAATAACTACACACACACAGTACAGGAAAAGACAAATAACTACACACACAGTACAGGAAAAGACAAATAACTACATACACACAGTACAGGAAATCACAATTACTACACACACAGTACAGGAAAACACAAATAACTGCACACACACAGTACAGGGAAACACAAATAACTACACACACACAGTACAGGAAAACACAAATAACTACGCACACACAATACAGGAAAACACAAATAACTACACACACACAGTCCAAGAAAACACAAATAACTACACACACAGTACAGGAAAACACAAATAACGACACACACACAATACAGGGAAAGACAAATAACTACACACACAGTACACAAAAAGACAAATAACTACACACACACAATACAGGAAAAGACAAATAACTACACACACACAATACAGGAAAAGACAAATAACTACACACACAATACAGGAAAACACAAATAACTAAACACACAGTACAGGAAAAGACAAATAACTACATACACGGTGCAGGAAAACACAAATAACTACACACACAGTACAGGAAAACACAAATAACTACACACACAGAGCACTGGAAAACACAAATAACTACACACACAGTACAGGAAAACACAAATAACTACACACACACAGTACAGGAAAACACGAATAACTACACACACAGTTCAGGAAAAGACAAATAACTACACACACACAATACAGGAAAACACAAATAACTACACACACGTACAGGAAAACACAAATAACTACACACACACAATACAGGAAAACACAAATAACTACACACACAGTACAGGAAAACAGAAATAACTACACACACAGTACAGGAAAACACAAATAACGACACACACAGTACACGAAAAGGCAAATAACTACACACACACAATACAGGAAAAGACAAATAACTACACACACAGTTCAGGAAAAGACAAATAACTACACACACACAATAGGAAAACACAAATAACTACACACACAGTACAGGAAAACACAAATAACTACACACACATTACAGGAAAACACAAACAACTACACACACAGTACAGGAAAACACAAATAACTACACACACACAGTACAGGAAAACACAAATAACCAGACACACACAGGACAGGAAAACACAAATAACTGCACACACAGTACAGGAAAAGACAAATAACGACACACACACACAGTACAGGAAAACACAAATAACGACACACACAATTCAGGAAAAGACAAATAACTACACACACACAGTACAGGAAAACACAAATAACTACACGCACACACAGTACAGGAAAAGACAAATAACTACACACACACAACACAGGAAAACACAAATAACTACACACAGACAGTACAGGAAAACACAAATAACTACACACACACAATACAGGAAAACACAAATAACTACACACACTCAATACAGGAAAACACAAATAACTACACACACACAATACAGGAAAACACAAATTACTACACACACAGTACAGGAAAACACAAATAACTACACACACAGTACAGGAAAAGACAAATAACTGCACACACAATACAGAAAACACAAATAACTACACACACAGTACAGGAAAACACAAATAACTACACACACACAGTACAGGAAAACACAAATAACTACACACACACAATACAGGAAAACACAAATAACTACACACACAGTACAGGAAAAGACAAATAACTACACACACAGTACAGGAAAACACAAATAACTACACACACACAATACAGGAAAAGACAAATAACTACACACACACAACGCAGGAAAACACAAATAACTACACACACACAGTACAGGAAAACACAAATAACTACACACACAATACAGGAAAACACAAATAACTACACACACACAGTACAGGAAAAGACAAGTAACTACACACACACAGTACCGGAAAACACAAATAACTACTCCCACACAGTACCGGAAAAGACAAATAACTACACACACAATACAGAAAACACAAATAACTACACACACAGTACAGGAAAACACAAATAACTACACACACACAGTACAGGAAAACACAAATAACTACACACACACAGTACAGGAAAACACAAATAACTACACACACAGTACAGGAAAACACAAATAACTACACACACACAGTACAGGAAAAGACAAATACCTACACACACAGTACAGGAAAAGACAAATAACTACATACACACAGTACAGGAAAACACAATTACTACACACACAGTACAGGAAAACACAAATAACTGCACACACACAGTACAGGAAAACACAAATAACTACACACACACAGGACAGGAAAACACAAATAACTACACACACACAGTACCGGAAAACACAAATAACTACACACACATTACAGGAAAACACAAACAACTACACACACAGTACAGGAAAACACAAATAACTACACACACACAGTGCAGGTAAACACAAATAACTAGACACACACAGGACAGGAAAACACAAATAACTACACACACAGTTCAGGAAAAGACAAATAACGACACACACACAGTACAGGAAAACACAAAGACCTACACACACAAAGTACCGGAAAACACAAATAACTACACACACACAGTACCGGAAAAGACAAATAACTACACACACAATACAGAAAACGCAAATAACTACACACACACAGCACAGGTAAACACAAATAACTACACACACAGTACAGGAAAACAGAAATAACTACACACACAGTACAGGAAAACACAAATAACTTACAACACACAGTACAGGAATACACAAATAACTACACACACAATACAGGAAAAAACAAATAACTACACACACAGTACCGGAAAACACAAATAACTACACACACACAGTGCAGGAAAACACAAATAACTACACACACAGTACAGGAAAACACAAATATCTACACACACAGTACAGGAAAACACAAATAACTACACACACACAATACAGGAAAACACAAAATAACTACACACACACACAGTACAGGAAAACACAAATAACTACACACACACAATACAGGAAAACACAAATAACTACACACACAGTACAGGAAAACACAAATAACTACACACACTCAATACAGGAAAACACAAATAACTACACACACAATACAGGAAAACACAAATAACTACACACACACAATACAGGAAAACACAAATAACTACACACACACAATGCAGGAAAACACAAATAACTACACACACACAATACAGGAAAACACAAATAACTACACACACAGTACAGGAAAACACAAATAACTACACACACACAGTACAGGAACAGCACAAATAACTACACACACAGTCCAGGAAAAGACAAATAACTACACACACAGTACAGTTAAACACAAACAACTACACACACAGTACAGGAAAACACAAATATCTACACACACAGTACAGGAAAACACAAATAACTACACACACAGTACAGGAAAAGACTAATAAGTACACACACACAGTACAGGAAATCACAAATAACTACACACACACAGTACAGGAAAACACAACTAACTACACACACTCAATACAGGAAAACACAAATAACTACACACACAATACAGGAAAACACAAATAACTACACACACACACAATACAGGAAAACACAAATAACTACACACGCAGTACAGAACACACAAATAACTACACACACAGTACAGGAAAAGACTAATAACTACACACACACAGTACAGGAAATCACAAATAACTACACACACACAGTACAGGAAAACACAAACAACTACACACACTCAATACAGGAAAACACAAATAACTACACACACAGTGCAGGTAAACACAAATAACTAGACACACACAGTACAGGAAAAGACAAGTAACTACACACACACAGTACCGGAAAACACAAATAACTACTCACAAACAGTACCGGAAAAGACAAATAACTACACACACAATACAGAAAACACAAATAACTACACACACAGTACAGGAAAACACAAATAACTACACACACACAGTACAGGAAAACACAAATAACTACACACACAGTACAGGAAAACACAAATAACTACACACACACAGTACAGGAAAAGACAAATAACTACACACACAGTACAGGAAAAGACAAATAACTACATACACACAGTACAGGAAAACACAATTACTACACACAGAGTACAGGAAAACACAAATAACTGCACACACACAGTACAGGAAAACACAAATAACTACACACACACAGGACAGGAAAACACAAATAACTACACACACACAGTACCGGAAAACACAAATAACTACACACACATTACAGGAAAACACAAACAACTACACACACAGTACAGGAAAACACAAATAACTACACACACACAGTGCAGGTAAACACAAATAACTAGACACACACAGGACAGGAAAACACAAATAACTACACACACAGTTCAGGAAAAGACAAATAACGACACACACACAGTACAGGAAAACACAAAGACCTACACACACACAGTACCGGAAAACACAAATAACTACACACACACAGTACCGGAAAAGACAAATAACTACACACACAATACAGAAAACACAAATAACTACACACACACAGCACAGGTAAACACAAATAACTACACACACAGTACAGGAAAACAGAAATAACTACACACACAGTACAGGAAAACACAAATAACTTACCACACACAGTACAGGAAAACACAAATAACTACACACACAATACAGGAAAACACAAATAACTACACACACAGTACCGGAAAACACAAATAACTACACACACACAGTAAAGGAAAACACAAATAACTACACACACACAATACAGGAAAACACAAATAACTACACACACAGCACAGGAAAACACAAATAACTACACACACACAGTACAGGAACAGCACAAATAACTACACACACAGTCCAGGAAAAGACAAATAACTACACACACAGTACAGGAAAACACAAACAACTACACACACAGTACAGGAAAACACAAATATCTACACACACAGTACAGGAAAACACAAATAACTACACACACAGTACAGGAAAAGACTAACAACTACACACACACAGTACAGGAAATCACAAATAACTACACACACACAGTACAGGAAAACACAAATAACTACACACACTCAATACAGGAAAACACAAATAACTACACACACAATACAGGAAAACACAAATAACTACACACACACAATACAGGAAAACACAAATAACTACACACACACAATGCAGGAAAACACAAATAACTACACACACACAATACAGGAAAACACAAATAACTACACACACAGTACAGGAAAACACAAATAACTACACACACACAGTACAGGAACAGCACAAATAACTACACACACAGTCCAGGAAAAGACAAATAACTACACACACAGTACAGGAAAACACAAACAACTACACACACAGTACAGGAAAACACAAACAACTACACACACAGTACAGGAAAACACAAATAACTACACACACAGTACAGGAAAAGACTAATAACTACACACACACAGTACAGGAAATCACAAATAACTACACACACACAGTACAGGAAAACACAACTAACTACACACACTCAATACAGGAAAACACAAATAACTACACACACAATACAGGAAAACACAAATAACTACACACACACACAATACAGGAAAACACAAATAACTACATACGCAGTACAGAACACACAAATAACTACACACACACAGTACAGGAAATCACAAATAACTACACACACACAGTACAGGAAAACACAAACAACTACACACACTCAATACAGGAAAACACAAATAACTACACACACAGTGCAGGTAAACACAAATAACTAGACACACACAGTACAGGAAAAGACAAGTAACTACACACACACAGTACCGGAAAACACAAATAACTACTCACACACAGTACCGGAAAAGACAAATAACTACACACACAATACAGAAAACACAAATAACTACACACACAGTACAGGAAAACACAAATAACTACACACACACAGTACAGGAAAACACAAATAACTACACACACAGTACAGGAAAACACAAATAACTACACACACACAGTACAGGAAAAGACAAATAACTGCACGCACAGTACAGGAAAAGACAAATAACTACATACACACAGTACAGGAAAACACAATTACTACACACACAGTACAGGAAAACACAAATAACTGCACACACACAGTACAGGAAAACACAAATAACTACACACACACAGGACAGGAAAACACAAATAACTACACACACACAGTACCGGAAAACACAAATAACTACACACACATTATAGGAAAACACAAACAACTACACACACAGTACAGGAAAACACAAATAACTACACACACACAGTGCAGGTAAACACAAATAACTAGACACACACAGGACAGGAAAACACAAATAACTACACACACAGTACAGGAAAAGACAAATAACGACACACACACAGTACAGGAAAACACAAAGACCTACACACACACAGTACCGGAAAACACAAATAACTACACACACACAGTACCGGAAAAGACAAATAACTACACACACAATACAGAAAACACAAATAACTACACACACACAGTACAGGTAAACACAAATAACTACACACACAGTACAGGAAAACAGAAATAACTACACACACAGTACAGGAAAACACAAATAACTTACCACACACAGTACAGGAAAACACAAATAACTACACACACAATACTGGAAAAAACAAATAACTACACACACAGTAGCGGAAAACACAAATAACTACACACACACAGTGCAGGAAAACACAAATAACTACACACACAGTACAGGAAAACATAAAATAACTACACACACAGTACAGCAAAACACAAATAACTACACACACACAATACAGGAAAACACAAATAACTACACACACACACAGTACAGGAAAACACAAATAACTACACACACACAATACAGGAAAACACAAATAACTACACACACACAATACAGGAAAACACAAATAACTACACACACAGTACAGGAAAACACAAATAACTACACACACTCAATACAGGAAAACACAAATAACTACACACACAATACAGAAAACACAAATAACTACACACACAGTACAGGAAAAGACAAATAACTACACACACAGCACAGGAAAAGACAAATAACAACATACACACAGTACAGGAAAACACAATTACTACACACACAGTACAGGAAACCACAAATAACTGCACACACACAGTACAGGAAAACACAAATAACTACACACACACAGGACAGGAAAACACAAATAACTCCACACACACAGTACCGGAAAACACAAATAACTACACACACATTACAGGAAAACACAAACAACTACACACACAGTACAGGAAAACACAAATAACTACATACACACAGTGCAGGTAAACACAAATAACTAGACACACACAGGACAGGAAAACACAAATAACTACACACAGTACAGGAAAAGACAAATAACGACACACACACAGTACAGGAAAACAAAAAGACCTACACACACACAGTACCGGAAAACACAAATAACTACACACACACAGGACCGGAAAAGACAAATAACTACACACACAATACAGAAAACACAAATAACTACACACACACAGTACAGGTAAACACAAATAACTACACACACAGTACAGGAAAACAGAAATAACTACACACACAGTACAGGAAAACACAAATAACTTACCACACACAGTACAGGAAAACACAAATAACTACACACACAATACAGGAAAAAACAAATAACTACACACACAGTACCGGAAAACACAAATAACTACACACACACAGTGCAGGAAAACACAAATAACTACACACACAGTACAGGCAAACACAAATAACTACACACACAGTACAGGAAAACACAAATAACTACACACACACAATACAGGAAAACACAAATAACTACACACACACACAGTACAGGAAAACACAAATAACTACACACACACAATACAGGAAAACACAAATAACTACACACACAGTACAGGAAAACACAAATAACTACACACACTCAATACAGGAAAACACAAATAACTACACACACAATACAGGAAAACACAAATAACTACACACACACAATACAGGAAAACACAAATAACTACACACACACAATGCAGGAAAACACAAATAACTACACACACACAATACGGGAAAACACAAATAACTACACACACAGTACAGGAAAACACAAATAACTACACACACACAGTACAGGTAAACACAAATAACTACACACACAGTACAGGAAAACAGAAATAACTACACACACAGTACAGGAAAACACAAATAACTTACCACACACAGTACAGGAAAATACAAATAACTACACACACAATACAGGAAAAAACAAATAACTACACACACAGTACAGGAAAACACAAATAACTGCACACACACAGTGCAGGAAAACACAAATAACTACACACACAGTACAGGCAAACACAAATAACTACACACACAGTGCAGGAAAACACAAATAACTACGCACACACAATACAGGAAAACACAAATAACTACACACACACACAGTACAGGAAAACACAAATAACTACACACACACAATACAGGAAAACACAAATAACTACACACACAGTACAGGAAAACACAAATAACTACACACACTCAATACAGGAAAACACAAATAACTACACACACAATACAGGAAAACACAAATAACTACACACACACAATACAGGAAAACACAAATAGCTACACACACACAATGCAGGAAAACACATATAACTACACACACACAATACAGGAAAACACAAATAACTACACACACAGTACCGGAAAACACAAATAACTACACACACACAGTACAGGAAAACACAAATAACGACACACACAGTACAGGAAAACACAAATAACTACACACACACAATACAGGAAAACACAAATAACTACACACACACAGTACAGGAAAACACAAATAACTACACACACAGTACAGGAAAACACAAATAACGACACACACACAATACAGGGAAAGACAAATAACTACACACACAGTACACAAAAAGACAAATAACTACACACACACAATACAGGAAAAGACAAATAACTACACACACAATACAGGAAAAGACAAATAACTACACACACAGTGCCGGAAAACACAAATAACTACACACACACAGTGCAGGAAAACACAAATAACTACACACACAGTACAGGCAAACACAAATAACTGACCACACACAGTACAGGAAAACACAAATAACTACTCACACAATACAGGAAAAAACAAATAACTACACACACAGTACCGGAAAACACAAATAACTACACACACACAGTGCAGGAAAACACAAATAACTACACACACAGTACAGGCAAACACAAATAACTACACACACAGTGCAGGAAAACACAAATAACTACACACACACAATACAGGAAAACACAAATAACTACACACACACACAGTACAGGAAAACACAAATAACTACACACACGCAATACAGGAAAACACAAATAACTACACACACAGTACAGGAAAACACAAATAACTACACACACTCAATACAGGAAAACACAAATAACTACACACACAATACAGGAAAACACAAATAACTACACACACACACTACAGGAAAACACAAATAACTACACACACACAATGCAGGAAAACACAAATAACTACACACACAGTACAGGAAAACACAAACAACTACACACACACAGTACAGGAAAACACAAATAACTACACACACAGTACAGGAAAACACAAATAACTACACACACACAATACAGGAAAACACAAATAACTACACACACACAGTACAGGAAAACACAAATAACTACACACACAGTACAGGAAAACACAAATAACGACACACACACAATACAGGGAAAGACAAATAACTGCACACACAGTACACAAAAAGACAAATAACTACACACACACAATACAGGAAAAGACAAATAACTACACACACACAATACAGGAAAAGACAAATAACTACACACACAATACAGGAAAACACAAATAACTACACACACAGTACAGGAAAAGACAAATAACTACACACACGGTGCAGGAAAACACAAATAACTACACACACAGTGCAGGAAAACACAAATAACTACACCCACAGAGCACAGGAAAACACAAATAACTACACACACAGTACAGGAAAACACAAATAACGACACACACACAGTACAGGAAAACACGAATAACTACACACACAGTACAGGAAAACACAAATAACGACACACACACAATACAGGGAAAGACAAATAACTACACACACAGTACACAAAAAGACAAATAACTACACACACACAATACAGGAAAAGACAAATAACTACACACACAATACAGGAAAAGACAAATAACTACACACACAGTGCCGGAAAACACAAATAACTACACACACACAGTGCAGGAAAACACAAGTAACTACACACACAGTACAGGCAAACACAAATAACTGACCACACACAGTACAGGAAAACACAAATAACTACACACACAATACAGGAAAAAACAAATAACTACACACACAGTACCGGAAAACACAAATAACTACACACACACAGTGCAGGAAAACACAAATAACTACACACACAGTACAGGCAAACACAAATAACTACACACACAGTGCAGGAAAACACAAATAACTACACACACACAATACAGGAAAACACAAATAACTACACACACACACAGTACAGGAAAACACAAATAACTACACACATGCAATACAGGAAAACACAAATAACTACACACACAGTACAGGAAAACACAAATAACTACACACACTCAATACAGGAAAACACAAATAACTACACACACAATACAGGAAAACACAAATAACTACACACACACACTACAGGAAAACACAAATAACTACACACACACAATGCAGGAAAACACAAATAACTACACACACAGTACAGGAAAACACAAATAACTACACACACACAGTACAGGAAAACACAAATAACTACACACACAGTACAGGAAAACACAAATAACTACACACACACAATACAGGAAAACACAAATAACTACACACACACAGTACAGGAAAACACAAATAACTACACACACAGTACAGGAAAACACAAATAACGACACACACACAATACAGGGAAAGACAAATAACTGCACACACAGTACACAAAAAGACAAATAACTACACACACACAATACAGGAAAAGACAAATAACTACACACACACAATACAGGAAAAGACAAATAACTACACACACAATACAGGAAAACACAAATAACTACACACACAGTACAGGAAAAGACAAATAACTACACACACGGTGCAGGAAAACACAAATAACTACACACACAGTGCAGGAAAACACAAATAACTACACCCACAGAGCACAGGAAAACACAAATAACTACACACACAGTACAGGAAAACACAAATAACGACACACACACAGTACAGGAAAACACGAATAACTACACACACAGTACAGGAAAACACAAAAAACTACACACACAGTTCAGGAAAAGACAAATAACTACACACACACAATACAGGAAAACACAAATAACTACACACACGTACAGGAAAACACAAATAACTACGCATACACAATACAGGAAAACACAAATAACTACACACACAGTACCGGAAAAGACAATTAACGACACATACACAATACAGGAAAAGACAAATAACTACACACACAGTACACGAAAAGACAAATAACTACACACACACAATACAGGAAAAGACAAATAACTGCACACGCAATACACGAAAACACAAATAACTACAACACAGTACAGGAAAACACAAACAACTACACACACAGTACAGGAAAACACAAATAACTACACACACAGTACAGGAAAAGACAAATAACTACACACAAAGTACAGGAAAACACAAATAACGACACATAGTACAGGAAAACACAAATAACTACACACACACAGCACAGGGAAACACAAATAACTACACACACACAGTACAGGAAAACACAAACAACTACACACACTCAATACAGGAAAACACAAATAACTACACACACAGTGCAGGTAAACACAAATAACTAGACACACACAGTACCGGAAAAGACAAGTAACTACACACACACAGTACCGGAAAACACAAATAACTACTCACACACAGTACCGGAAAAGACGAATAACTACACACACAATACAGAAAACACAAATAACTACACACACAGTACAGGAAAACACAAATAACTACACACACACAGTACAGGAAAACACAAATAACTACACACACAGTACAGGAAAAGACAAATAACTACACACACAATACAGAAAACACAAATAACTACACACACAGTACAGGAAAAGACAAATAACTACACACACAGCACAGGAAAAGACAAATAACAACATACACACAGTACAGGAAAACACAATTACTACACACACAGTACAGGAAACGACAAATAACTGCACACACACAGTACAGGAAAACACAAATAACTACACACACAGGACAGGAAAACACAAATAACTCCACACACACAGTACCGGAAAACACAAATAACTACACACACATTACAGGAAAACACAAACAACTACACACACAGTACAGGAAAACACAAATAACTACATACACACAGTGCAGGTAAACACAAATAACTAGACACACACAGGACAGGAAAACACAAATAACTACACACACAGTACAGGAAAAGACAAATAACGACACACACACAGTACAGGAAAACACAAAGACCTACACACACACAGTACCGGAAAACACAAATAACTACACACACACAGGACCGGAAAAGACAAATAACTACACACACAATACAGAAAACACAAATAACTACACACACACAGTACAGGTAAACACAAATAACTACACACACAGTACAGGAAAACAGAAATAACTACACACACAGTACAGGAAAACACAAATAACTTACCACACACAGTACAGGAAAACACAAATAACTACACACACAATACAGGAAAAAACAAATAACTACACACACAGTACACGAAAAGACAAATAACTACACACACACAAGACAGGAAAAGACAAATAACTGCACACGCAATACACGAAAACACAAATAACTACAACACAGTACAGGAAAACACAAACAACTACACACACAGTACAGGAAAAGACAAATAACTACACACACACAACGCAGGAAAACACAAATAACTACACACAAAGTACAGGAAAACACAAATAACGACACATAGTACAGGAAAACACAAATAACTACACACACACAGCACAGGGAAACACAAATAACTACACACACACAGTACAGGAAAACACAAACAACTACACACACTCAATACAGGAAAACACAAATAACTACACACACAGTGCAGGTAAACACAAATAACTAGACACACACAGTACAGGAAAAGACAAGTAACTACACACACACAGTACCGGAAAACACAAATAACTACTCACACACAGTACCGGAAAAGACGAATAACTACACACACAATACAGAAAACACAAATAACTACACACACAGTACAGGAAAACACAAATAACTACACACACACAGTACAGGAAAACACAAATAACTACACACACAGTACAGGAAAAGACAAATAACTACACACACAATACAGAAAACACAAATAACTACACACACAGTACAGGAAAAGACAAATAACTACACACACAGCACAGGAAAAGACAAATAACAACATACACACAGTACAGGAAAACACAATTACTACACACACAGTACAGGAAACCACAAATAACTGCACACACACAGTACAGGAAAACACAAATAACTACACACACACAGGACAGGAAAACACAAATAACTCCACACACACAGTACCGGAAAACACAAATAACTACACACACATTACAGGAAAACACAAACAACTACACACACAGTACAGGAAAACACAAATAACTACATACACACAGTGCAGGTAAACACAAATAAGTAGACACACACAGGACAGGAAAACACAAATAACTACACACACAGTACAGGAAAAGACAAATAACGACACACACACAGTACAGGAAAACACAAAAGCCTACACACACACAGTACCGGAAAACACAAATAACTACACACACACAGGACCGGAAAAGACAAATAACTACACACACAATACAGAAAACACAAATAACTACACACACACAGTACAGGTAAACACAAATAACTACACACACAGTACAGGAAAACAGAAATAACTACACACACAGTACAGGAAAACACAAATAACTTACCACACACAGTACAGGAAAACACAAATAACTACACACACAATACAGGAAAAAACAAATAACTACACACACAGTACCGGAAAACACAAATAACTACACACACACAGTGCAGGAAAACACAAATAACTACACACACAGTACAGGCAAACACAAATAACTACACACACAGTACAGGAAAACACAAATAACTACACACACACAATACAGGAAAACACAAATAACTACACACACACACAGTACAGGAAAACACAAATAACTACACACACACAATACAGGAAAACACAAATAACTACACACACAGTACAGGAAAACACAAATAACTACACACACTCAATACAGGAAAACACAAATAACTACACACACAATACAGGAAAACACAAATAACTACACACACACAATACAGGAAAACACAAATAACTACACACACACAATGCAGGAAAACACAAATAACTACACACACACAATACAGGAAAACACAAATAACTACACACACAGTACAGGAAAACACAAATAACTACACACACAGTACAGGAAAACAGAAATAACTACACACACAGTACAGGAAAACACAAATAACTTACCACACACAGTACAGGAAAATACAAATAACTACACACACAATACAGGAAAAAACAAATAACTACACACACTCAATACAGGAAAACACAAATAACTACACACACAATACAGGGAAACACAAATAACTACACACACACAGTACAGGCAAACACAAATAACTACACACACAGAGCAGGAAAACACAAATAACTACACACACAAAATACAGGAAAACACAAATAACTACACACACACACAGTACAGGAAAACACAAATAACTACACACACACAATACAGGAAAACACAAATAACTACACACACAGTACAGGAAAACACAAATAACTACACACACTCAATACAGGAAAACACAAATAACTACACACACAATACAGGAAAACACAAATAACTACACACACACAATACAGGAAAACACAAATAGCTACACACACACAATGCAGGAAAACACATATAACTACACACACACAATACAGGAAAACACAAATAACTAGACACACAGTACAGGAAAACACAAATAACTACACACACACAGTACAGGAAAACACAAATAACGACACACACAGTACAGGAAAACACAAATAACTACACACACACAATACAGGAAAACACAAATAACTACACACACACAGTACAGGAAAACACAAATAACTACACACACAGTACAGGAAAACAAAAATAACGACACACACACAATACAGGGAAAGACAAATAACTACACACACAGTACACAAAAAGACAAATAACTACACACACACAATACAGGAAAAGACAAATAACTACACACACAATACAGGAAAAGACAAATAACTACACTCACAGTACCGGAAAACACAAATAACTACACACACACAGTGCAGGAAAACACAAATAACTACACACACAGTACAGGCAAACACAAATAACTTACCACACACAGTACAGGAAAACACAAATAACTACACACACAATACAGGAAAAAACAAATAACTACACACACAGTACCGGAAAACACAAATAACTACACACACACAGTGCAGGAAAACACAAATAACTACACACACA
This sequence comes from Stegostoma tigrinum, assembly GCF_030684315.1. Classification (NCBI taxonomy): domain Eukaryota; kingdom Metazoa; phylum Chordata; class Chondrichthyes; order Orectolobiformes; family Stegostomatidae; genus Stegostoma; species Stegostoma tigrinum. The sequence goes on along the minus strand of NC_081393.1, from coordinate 105,895 downwards.
GTACAGGCAAACACAAATAACTACACACACAGTGCAGGAAAACACAAATAACTACACACACACAATACAGGAAAACACAAATAACTACACACACACACAGTACAGGAAAACACAAATAACTACACACACGCAATACAGGAAAACACAAATAACTACACACACAGTACAGGAAAACACAAATAACTACACACACTCAATACAGGAAAACACAAATAACTACACACGCAATACAGGAAAACACAAATAACTACACACACACAGTACAGGAAAACACAAATATCTACACACACACAGTACAGGAAAACACAAATAACTACACACACAGTACAGGAAAACACAAATAACTACACACACACAATACAGGAAAACACAAATAACTACACACACACAGTACAGGAAAACACAAATAACTACACACACAGTACAGGAAAACACAAATAACGACACACACACAATACAGGGAAAGACAAATAACTGCACACACAGTACACAAAAAGACAAATAACTACACACACACAATACAGGAAAAGACAAATAACTACACACACACAATACAGGAAAAGACAAATAACTACACACACAATACAGGAAAACACAAATAACTACACACACAGTACAGGAAAAGACAAATAACTACACACACGGTGCAGGAAAACACAAATAACTACACACACAGTGCAGGAAAACACAAATAACTACACACACAGAGCACAGGAAAACACAAATAACTACACACACAGTACAGGAAAACACAAATAACGACACACACACAGTACAGGAAAACACGAATAACTACACACACAGTACAGGAAAACACAAAAAACTACACACACAGTTCAGGAAAAGACAAATAACTACACACACACAATACAGGAAAACACAAATAACTACACACACGTACAGGAAAACACAAATAACTACGCATACACAATACAGGAAAACACAAATAACTACACACACAGTACCGGAAAAGACAATTAACGACACATACACAATACAGGAAAAGACAAATAACTACACACAGAGTACACGAAAAGACAAATAACTACACACACACAATACAGGAAAAGACAAATAACTGCACACGCAATACACGAAAACACAAATAACTACAACACAGTACAGGAAAACACAAACAACTACACACACAGTACAGGAAAACACAAATAACTACACACACAGTACAGGAAAAGACAAATAACTACACACAAAGTACAGGAAAACACAAATAACGACACATAGTACAGGAAAAAACAAATAACTACACACACACAGCACAGGGCAACACAAATAACTACACACACACAATACAGGAAAACACAAATAATTACACACACAGTACAGGAAAACACAAATAACTACACACACACAGTACAGGAAAACACAAATAACTACACACACATTACAGGAAAACACAAACAACTACACACACAGTACAGGAAAACACAAATAACTACACACACACAGTACAGGAAAACACAAATAACTAGACACACACAGGACAGGAAAACACAAATAACTGCACACACAGTACAGGAAAAGACAAATAACGACACACACACAGTACAGGAAAACACAAATAACGACACACACAATACAGGAAAAGACAAATAACTACACACAAACAGTACAGGAAAACACAAATAACTACACGCACACACAGTACAGGAAAAGACAAATAACTACACACACACAATACAGGAAAACACAAATAACTACACACAGACAGAACAGGAAAACACAAATAACTACACACACACAATACAGGAAAACACAAATAACTACACACACTCAATACAGGAAAACACAAATAACTACACACATACAATACAGGAAAACACAAATTACTACACACACAGTACAGGAAAACACAAATAACTACACACACATTACAGGAAAAGACAAACAACTGCACACAGAATTCAGGAAAAGACAAATTATTACACACACACAGTACAGGAAAAGACAAATAACTACACACACAATACAGGAAAACACAAATAACTACACACACAGTACAGGAAAAGACAAATAACTACACACACAGTACAGGAAAACACAAATAACTACACACACACAATACAGGAAAACACAAATAACTACACACACACAACGCAGGAAAACACAAATAACTACACACACACAGTACAGGAAAACACAAATAACTACACACACACAGTACAGGAAAAGACAAGTAACTACACACACACAGTACCGGAAAACACAAATAACTACACACACACAGTACCGGAAAAGACAAATAACTACACACACAATACAGAAAACACAAATAACTACACACACAGTACAGGAAAACACAAATAACTACACACACACAGTACAGGAAAACACAAATAACTACACACACAGTACAGGAAAACACAAATAACTACACACACACAGTACAGGAAAAGACAAATAACTACACACACAGTACAGGAAAAGACAAATAACTACATACACACAGTACAGGAAAACACAATTACTACACACACAGTACAGGAAAACACAAATAACTGCACACACACAGTACAGGAAAACACAAATAACTACACACACACTGGACCGGAAAACACAAATAACGACACACACACAGTACCGGAAAACACAAATAACTACACACACATTACAGGAAAAAACAAACAACTACACACACAGTACAGGAAAACACAAAAAACTACACACACACAGTGCAGGTAAACACAAATAACTAGACACACACAGGACAGGAAAACACGAATAACTACACACACAGTACAGGAAAAGACAAATAACGACACACACACAGTACAGGAAAACACAAAGACCTACACACACGCAGTACCGGAAAACACAAATAACTACACACACACAGTACCGGAAAAGACAAATAACTACACACACAATACAGAAAACACAAATAACTACACACACACAGTACAGGAAAACACAAATAACTACACACACAGTACAGGAAAACAGAAATAACTACACACACAGTAGAGGAAAACACAAATAACTTACCACACACAGTACAGGAAAACACAAATAACTACACACACACAGTACCGGAAAACACAAATAACTACACACACAGTACAGGAAAACACAAATAACTACACACACACAGTACAGGAAAAGACAAATAACTACACACACAGCACAGGAAAAGACAAATAACTACATACACACAATACAGGAAAACACAATTACTACACACACAGTACAGGAAACCACAAAAAACTGCACACACACAGTACAGGAAAACACAAATAACTACACACACACAGGACAGGAAAACACAAATAACTACACACACACAGTACCGGAAAACACAAATAACTACACACACATTACAGGAAAACACAAACAACTACACACACAGTACAGGAAAACACAAATAACTACATACACACAGTGCAGGTAAACACAAATAACTAGACACACACAGGACAGGAAAACACAAATAACTACACACACAGTACAGGAAAAGACAAATAACGACACACACACAGTACAGGAAAACACAAAGACCTACACACACACAGTACCGGAAAACACAAATAACTACACACACACAGTACCGGAAAAGACAAATAACTACACACACAGTACAGGAAAAGACAAATAACTACATACACACAGTACAGGAAATCACAATTACTACACACACAGTACATGAAAACACAAATAACTGCACACACACAGTACAGGAAAACACAAATAACTACACACACACAGGACAGGAAAACACAAATAACTACACACACACAGTACAGGAAAACACAAATAACTACACACACATTACAGGAAAACACAAACAACTACACACACAGTACAGGAAAACACAAATAACTACACACACACAGTACAGGTAAACACAAATAACAAGACACACACAGGACAGGAAAACACAAATAACTACACACACAGTACAGGAAAAGACAAATAACGACACACACACAGTACAGGAAAACACAAAGACCTAAACACACACAGTACCGGAAAACACAAATAACTACACACACACAGTACCGGAAAAGACAAATAACTACACACACAATACAGAAAACACAAATAACTACACACACACAGTACAGGTAAACACAAATAACTACACACACAGTACAGGAAAACAGAAATAACTACACACACAGTACAGGAAAACACAAATAACTTACCACACACAGTACAGGAAAACACAAATAACTGCACACACAATACAGGAAAAAACAAATAACTACACACACAGTACCGGAAAACACAAATAACTACACACACGCAGTGCAGGAAAACACAAATAACTACACACACACAGTACAGGCAAACACAAATAACTACACACACAGTGCATGAAAACACAAATAACTACACACACACAATACAGGAAAACACAAATAACTACACACACACACAGTACAGGAAAACACAAATAACTACACACACACAATACAGGAAAACACAAATAACTACACACACAGTACCGGAAAACACAAATAACTACACACACACAGTGCAGGAAAACACAAATAACTACACACACAGTACAGGAAAACACAAATATCTACACACACAGTACAGGAAAACACAAATAACTACACACACACAATACAGGAAAACACAAATAACTACACACACACACACAGTACAGGAAAAGACAAATAACTACACACACAGCACAGGAAAAGACAAATAACAACATACACACAGTACAGGAAAACACAATTACTACACACACAGTACAGGAAACCACAAATAACTGCACACACACAGTACAGGAAAACACAAATAACTACACACACACAGGACAGGAAAACACAAATAACTCCACACACACAGTACCGGAAAACACAAATAACTACACACACATTACAGGAAAACACAAACAACTACACACACAGTACAGGAAAACACAAATAACTACATACACACAGTGCAGGTAAACACAAATAACTAGACACACACAGGACAGGAAAACACAAATAACTACACACACAGTACAGGAAAAGACAAATAACGACACACACACAGTACAGGAAAACACAAAGACCTACACACACACAGTACCGGAAAACACAAATAACTACACACACACAGGACCGGAAAAGACAAATAACTACACACACAATACAGAAAACACAAATAACTACACACACACAGTACAGGTAAACACAAATAACTACACACACAGTACAGGAAAACAGAAATAACTACACACACAGTACAGGAAAACACAAATAACTTACCACACACAGTACAGGAAAACACAAATAACTACACACACAATACAGGAAAAAACAAATAACTACACACACAGTACCGGAAAACACAAATAACTACACACACACAGTGCAGGAAAACACAAATAACTACACACACAGTACAGGCAAACACAAATAACTACACACACAGTACAGGAAAACACAAATAACTACACACACACAATACAGGAAAACACAAATAACTACACACACACACAGTACAGGAAAACACAAATAACTACACACACACAATACAGGAAAACACAAATAACTACACACACAGTACAGGAAAACACAAATAACTACACACACTCAATACAGGAAAACACAAATAACTACACACACAATACAGGAAAACACAAATAACTACACACACACAATACAGGAAAACACAAATAACTACACACACACAATGCAGGAAAACACAAATAACTAAACACACACAATACGGGAAAACACAAATAACTACACACACAGTACAGGAAAACACAAATAACTACACACACACAGTACAGGTAAACAGAAATAACTACACACACAGTACAGGAAAACAGAAATAACTACACACACAGTACAGGAAAACACAAATAACTTACCACACACAGTACAGGAAAATACAAATAACTACACACACAATACAGGAAAAAACAAATAACTACACACACAGTACAGGAAAACACAAATAACTGCACACACACAGTGCAGGAAAACACAAATAACTACACACACAGTACAGGCAAACACAAATAACTACACACACAGTGCAGGAAAACACAAGTAACTACACACACACAATACAGGAAAACACAAATAACTACACACACACACAGTACAGGAAAACACAAATAACTACACACACACAATACAGGAAAACACAAATAACTACACACACAGTACAGGAAAACACAAATAACTACACACACTCAATACAGGAAATCACAAATAACTACACACACAATACAGGAAAACACAAATAACTACACACACACAATACAGGAAAACACAAATAGCTACACACACACAATGCAGGAAAACACATATAACTACACACACACAATACAGGAAAACACAAATAACTAGACACACAGTACAGGAAAACACAAATAACTACACACACACAGTACAGGAAAACACAAATAACGACACACACAGTACAGGAAAACACAAATAACTACACACACACAATACAGGAAAACACAAATAACTACACACACACAGTACAGGAAAACACAAATAACTACACACACAGAACAGGAAAACACAAATAACGACACACACACAATACAGGGAAAGACAAATAACTACACACACAGTACACAAAAAGACAAATAACTACACACACACAATACAGGAAAAGACAAATAACTACACACACAATACAGGAAAAGACAAATAACTACACACACAGTACCGGAAAACACAAATAACTACACACACACAGTGCAGGAAAACACAAATAACTACACACACAGTACAGGCAAACACAAATAACTTACCACACACAGTACAGGAAAACACAAATAACTACACACACAATACAGGAAAAAAGAAATAACTACACACACAGTACCGGAAAACACAAATAACTACACACACACAGCGCAGGAAAACACAAATAACTACACACACAGTACAGGCAAACACAAATAACTACACACACAGTGCAGGAAAACACAAATAACTACACACACACAATACAGGAAAACACAAATAACTACACACACACACAGTACAGGAAAACACAAATAACTACACACACGCAATACAGGAAAACACAAATAACTACACACACAGTACAGGAAAACACAAATAACTACACACACTCAATACAGGAAAACACAAATAACTACACACACAATACAGGAAAACACAAATAACTACACACACACAATACAGGAAAACACAAATAACTACACACACACAATGCAGGAAAACACAAATAACTACACACACAGTACAGGAAAACACAAATAACTACACACACACAGTACAGGAAAACACAAATAACTACACACACAGTACAGGAAAACACAAATAACTACACACACACAATACAGGAAAACACAAATAACTACACACACACAGTACAGGAAAACACAAATAACTACACACACAGTACAGGAAAACACAAATAACGACACACACACAATACAGGGAAAGACAAATAACTGCACACACAGTACACAAAAAGACAAATAACTACACACACACAATACAGGAAAAGACAAATAACTACACACACACAATACAGGAAAAGACAAATAACTACACACACAATACAGGAAAACACAAATAACTACACACACAGTACAGGAAAAGACAAATAACTACACACACGGTGCAGGAAAACACAAATAACTACACACACAGTGCAGGAAAACACAAATAACTACACACACAGAGCACAGGAAAACACAAATAACTACACACACAGTACAGGAAAACACAAATAACGACACACACACAGTACAGGAAAACACGAATAACTACACACACAGTACAGGAAAACACAAAAAACTACACACACAGTTCAGGAAAAGACAAATAACTACACACACACAATACAGGAAAACACAAATAACTACACACACGTACAGGAAAACACAAATAACTACGCATACACAATACAGGAAAACACAAATAACTACACACACAGTACCGGAAAAGACAATTAACGACACATACACAATACAGGAAAAGACAAATAACTACACACACAGTACACGAAAAGACAAATAACTACACACACACAATACAGGAAAAGACAAATAACTGCACACGCAATACACGAAAACACAAATAACTACAACACAGTACAGGAAAACACAAACAACTACACACACAGTACAGGAAAACACAAATAACTACACACACATTACAGGAAAACACAAACAACTACACACACAGTGCAGGAAAACACAAATAACTACATACACACAGTGCAGGTAAACACAAATAACTAGACACACACAGGACAGGAAAACACAAATAACTACACACACAGTACAGGAAAAGACAAATAACGACACACACACAGTACAGGAAAACACAAAGACCTACACACACACAGTACCGGAAAACACAAATAACTACACACACACAGTACCGGAAAAGACAAATAACTACACACACAGTACAGGAAAAGACAAATAACTACATACACACAGTACAGGAAATCACAATTACTACACACACAGTACATGAAAACACAAATAACTGCACACACACAGTACAGGAAAACACAAATAACTACACACACACAGGACAGGAAAACACAAATAACTACACACACACAGTACCGGTTAACACAAATAACTACACACACATTACAGGAAAACACAAACAACTACACACACAGTACAGGAAAACACAAATAACTACACACACACAGTGCAGGTAAACACAAATAACTAGACACACACAGGACAGGAAAACACAAATAACTACACACACAGTACAGGAAAAGACAAATAACGACACACACACAGTACAGGAAAACACAAAGACCTACACACACACAGTACCGGAAAACACAAATAACTACACACACACAGTACCGGAAAAGACAAATAACTACACACACAATACAGAAAACACAAATAACTACACACACACAGTACAGGTAAACACAAATAACTACACACACAGTACAGGAAAACAGAAATAACTACACACACAGTACAGGAAAACACAAATAACTTACCACACACAGTACAGGAAAACACAAATAACTGCACACACAATACAGGAAAAAACAAATAACTACACACACAGTACCGGAAAACACAAATAACTACACACACTCAATACAGGAAAACACAAATAACTACACACACAGTACAGGCAAACACAAATAACTACACACACAGTGCAGGAAAACACAAATAACTACACACACACAATACAGGAAAACACAAATAACTACACACACACACAGTACAGGAAAACACAAATAACTACACACACACAATACAGGAAAACACAAATAACTACACACACAGTACAGGAAAACACAAATAACTACACACACTCAATACAGGAAAACACAAATAACTACACACACAATACAGGAAAACACAAATAACTACACACACACAATACAGGAAAACACAAATAACTACACACACACAATACAGGAAAACACAAATAACTACACACACACAATGCAGGAAAACACATATAACTACACACACACAATACAGGAAACGCAAATAACTACACACACAGTACAGGAAAACACAAATAACTACACACACACAGTACAGGAAAACACAAATAACGACACACACAGTACAGGAAAACACAAATAACTACACACACACAATACAGGAAAACACAAATAACTACACACACACAGTACAGGAAAACACAAATAACTACACACACAGTATAGGAAAACACAAATAACGACACACACACAATACAGGGAAAGACAAATAACTACACACACAGTACACAAAAAGACAAATAACTACACACACACAATACAGGAAAAGACAAATAACTACACACACAATACAGGAAAAGACAAATAACTACACACACAGTACCGGAAAACACAAATAACTACACACACACACAGTGCAGGAAAACACAAATAACTACACACACAGTACAGGCAAACACAAATAACTTACCACACACAGTACAGGAAAACACAAATAACTACACACACAATACAGGAAAAAACAAATAACTACACACACAGTACCGGAAAACACAAATAACTACACACACACAGTGCAGGAAAACACAAATAACTACACACACAGTACAGGAAAACACAAATAACTACACACACAGTGCAGGAAAACACAAATAACTACACACACTCAATACAGGAAAACACAAATAACTACACACACACACAGTACAGGAAAACACAAATAACTACACACACACAAGACAGGAAAACACAAATAACTACACACACAGTACAGGAAAACACAAATAACTACACACACTCAATACAGGAAAACACAAATAACTACACACACAATACAGGAAAACACAAATAACTACACACACAGAATACAGGAAAACACAAATAACTACACACACACAATGCAGGAAAACACATATAACTACACACACACAATACAGGAAAACACAAATAACTACACACACAGTACAGGAAAACACAAATAACTACACACACACAGTACAGGAAAACACAAATAACGACACACACAGTACAGGAAAACACAAATAACTACACACACACAGTACAGGAAAACACAAATAACTACACACACACAATACAGGAAAACACAAATAACTACACACACAGTACAGGAAAACACAAATAACTACACACACTCAATACAGGAAAACACAAATAACTACACACACAATACAGGAAAAGACAAATAACTACACACACACAATACAGGAAAACACAAATAACTACACACACACAATGCAGGAAAACACATATAACTACACACACACAATACAGGAAACGCAAATAACTACACACACCGTACAGGAAAACACAAATAACTACACACACACAGTACAGGAAAACACAAATAACGACACACACAGTACAGGAAAACACAAATAACTACACACACACAATACAGGAAAACACAAATAACTACACACACAGTACAGGAAAACACAAATAACTACACACACACAATACAGGAAAACACAAATAACGACACACACAGTACAGGAAAAGACAAATAACTACATACACACAGTACAGGAAAACACAATTACTACACACACAGTACAGGATAACACAAATAACTGCACACACACAGTACAGGAAAACACAAATAACTACACACACACTGGACCGGAAAACACAAATAACGACACACACACAGTACCGGAAAACACAAATAACTACACACACATTACAGGAAAAAACAAACAACTACACACACAGTACAGGAAAACACAAAAAACTACACACACACAGTGCAGGTAAACACAAATAACTAGACACACACAGGACAGGAAAACACAAATAACTACACACACAGTACAGGAAAAGACAAATAACGACACACACACAGTACAGGAAAACACAAAGACCTACACACACGCAGTACCGGAAAACACAAATAACTACACACACACAGTACCGGAAAAGACAAATAACTACACACACAGTACAGGAAAACACAAATAACGACACACACACAATACAGGGAAAGACAAATAACTGCACACACAGTACACAAAAAGACAAATAACTACACACACACAATACAGGAAAAGACAAATAACTACACACACACAATACAGGAAAAGACAAATAACTACACACACAATACAGGAAAACACAAATAACTACACACACAGTACAGGAAAAGACAAATAACTACACACACGGTGCAGGAAAACACAAATAACTACACACACAGTGCAGGAAAACACAAATAACTACACACACAGAGCACAGGAAAACACAAATAACTACACACACAGTACAGGAAAACACAAATAACGACACACACACAGTACAGGAAAACACGAATAACTACACACACAGTACAGGAAAACACAAAAAACTACACACACAGTTCAGGAAAAGACAAATAACTACACACACACAATACAGGAAAACACAAATAACTACACACACGTACAGGAAAACACAAATAACTACGCATACACAATACAGGAAAACACAAATAACTACACACACAGTACAGGAAAAGACAAATAACTACACACAAAGTACAGGAAAACACAAATAACTACACACACACAGCACAGGGCAACACAAATAACTACACACACACAATACAGGAAAACACAAATAATTACACACACAGTACAGGAAAACACAAATAACTACACACACACAGTACAGGAAAACACAAATAACTACACACACATTACAGGAAAACACAAACAACTACACACACAGTACAGGAAAACACAAATAACTACACACACACAGTACAGGAAAACACAAATAACTAGACACACACAGGACAGGAAAACACAAATAACTGCACACACAGTACAGGAAAAGACAAATAACGACACACACACAGTACAGGAAAACACAAAGACCTAAACACACACAGTACCGGAAAACACAAATAACTACACACACACAGTACCGGAAAAGACAAATAACTACACACACAATACAGAAAACACAAATAACTACACACACACAGTACAGGTAAACACAAATAACTTACCACACACAGTACAGGAAAACACAAATAACTGCACACACAATACAGGAAAAAACAAATAACTACACACACAGTACCGGAAAACACAAATAACTACACACACGCAGTGCAGGAAAACACAAATAACTACACACACACAGTACAGGCAAACACAAATAACTACACACACAGTGCATGAAAACACAAATAACTACACACACACAATACAGGAAAACACAAATAACTACACACACACACAGTACAGGAAAACACAAATAACTACACACACACAATACAGGAAAACACAAATAACTACACACAGAGTACCGGAAAACACAAATAACTACACACACACAGTGCAGGAAAACACAAATAACTACACACACAGTACAGGAAAACACAAATATCTACACACACAGTACAGGAAAACACAAATAACTACACACACACAATACAGGAAAACACAAATAACTACACACACACACACAGTACAGGAAAAGACAAATAACTACACACACAGCACAGGAAAAGACAAATAACAACATACACACAGTACAGGAAAACACAATTACTACACACACAGTACAGGAAACCACAAATAACTGCACACACACAGTACAGGAAAACACAAATAACTACACACACACAGGACAGGAAAACACAAATAACTCCACACACACAGTACCGGAAAACACAAATAACTACACACACATTACAGGAAAACACAAACAACTACACACACAGTACAGGAAAACACAAATAACTACATACACACAGTGCAGGTAAACACAAATAACTAGACACACACAGGACAGGAAAACACAAATAACTACACACACAGTACAGGAAAAGACAAATAACGACACACACACAGTACAGGAAAACACAAAGACCTACACACACACAGTACCGGAAAACACAAATAACTACACACACACAGGACCGGAAAAGACAAATAACTACACACACAATACAGAAAACACAAATAACTACACACACACAGTACAGGTAAACACAAATAACTACACACACAGTACAGGAAAACAGAAATAACTACACACACAGTACAGGAAAACACAAATAACTTACCACACACAGTACAGGAAAACACAAATAACTACACACACAATACAGGAAAAAACAAATAACTACACACACAGTACCGGAAAACACAAATAACTACACACACACAGTGCAGGAAAACACAAATAACTACACACACAGTACAGGCAAACACAAATAACTACACACACAGTACAGGAAAACACAAATAACTACACACACACAATACAGGAAAACACAAATAACTACACACACACACAGTACAGGAAAACACAAATAACTACACACACACAATACAGGAAAACACAAATAACTACACACACAGTACAGGAAAACACAAATAACTACACACACTCAATACAGGAAAACACAAATAACTACACACACAATACAGGAAAACACAAATAACTACACACACACAATACAGGAAAACACAAATAACTACACACACACAATGCAGGAAAACACAAATAACTACACACACAGAATACGGGAAAACACAAATAACTACACACACAGTACAGGAAAACACAAATAACTACACACACACAGTACAGGTAAACACAAATAACTACACACACAGTACAGGAAAACAGAAATAACTACACACACAGTACAGGAAAACACAAATAACTTACCACACACAGTACAGGAAAATACAAATAACTACACACACAATACAGGAAAAAACAAATAACTACACACACAGTACAGGAAAACACAAATAACTGCACACACACAGTGCAGGAAAACACAAATAACTACACACACAGTACAGGCAAACACAAATAACTACACACACAGTGCAGGAAAACACAAGTAACTACACACACACAATACAGGAAAACACAAATAACTACACACACACACAGTACAGGAAAACACAAATAACTACACACACACAATACAGGAAAACACAAATAACTACACACACAGTACAGGAAAACACAAATAACTACACACACTCAATACAGGAAATCACAAATAACTACACACACAATACAGGAAAACACAAATAACTACACACACACAATACAGGAAAACACAAATAGCTACACACACACAATGCAGGAAAACACGTATAACTACACACACACAATACAGGAAAACACAAATAACTAGACACACAGTACAGGAAAACACAAATAACTACACACACACAGTACAGGAAAACACAAATAACGACACACACAGTACAGGAAAACACAAATAACTACACACACACAATACAGGAAAACACAAATAACTACACACACACAGTACAGGAAAACACAAATAACTACACACACAGAACAGGAAAACACAAATAACGACACACACACAATACAGGGAAAGACAAATAACTACACACACAGTACACAAAAAGACAAATAACTACACACACACAATACAGGAAAAGACAAATAACTACACACACAATACAGGAAAAGACAAATAACTACACACACAGTACCGGAAAACACAAATAACTACACACACACAGTGCAGGAAAACACAAATAACTACACACACACAGCGCAGGAAAACACAAATAACTACACACACAGTACAGGCAAACACAAATAACTACACACACAGTGCAGGAAAACACAAATAACTACACACACAATACAGGAAAACACAAATAACTACACACACACACAGTACAGGAAAACACAAATAACTACACACACGCAATACAGGAAAACACAAATAACTACACACACAGTACAGGAAAACACAAATAACTACACGCACTCAATACAGGAAAACACAAATAACTACACACACAATACAGGAAAACACAAATAACTACACACACACAATACAGGAAAACACAAATAACTACACACACACAATGCAGGAAAACACAAATAACTACACACACAGTACAGGAAAACACAAATAACTACACACACACAGTACAGGAAAACACAAATAACTACACACACAGTACAGGAAAACACAAATAACTACACACACACAATACAGGAAAACACAAATAACTACACACACACAGTACAGGAAAACACAAATAACTACACACACAGTACAGGAAAACACAAATAACGACACACACACAATACAGGGAAAGACAAATAACTGCACACACAGTACACAAAAAGACAAATAACTACACACACACAATACAGGAAAAGACAAATAACTACACACACACAATACAGGAAAAGACAAATAACTACACACACAATACAGGAAAACACAAATAACTACACACACAGTACAGGAAAAGACAAATAACTACACACACGGTGCAGGAAAACACAAATAACTACACACACAGTGCAGGAAAACACAAATAACTACACACACAGAGCACAGGAAAACACAAATAACTACACACACAGTACAGGAAAACACAAATAACGACACACACACAGTACAGGAAAACACGAATAACTACACACACAGTACAGGAAAACACAAAAAACTACACACACAGTTCAGGAAAAGACAAATAACTACACACACACAATACAGGAAAACACAAATAACTACACACACGTACAGGAAAACACAAATAACTACGCATACACAATACAGGAAAACACAAATAACTACACACACAGTACCGGAAAAGACAATTAACGACACATACACAATACAGGAAAAGACAAATAACTACACACACAGTACACGAAAAGACAAATAACTACACACACACAATACAGGAAAAGACAAATAACTGCACACGCAATACACGAAAACACAAATAACTACAACACAGTACAGGAAAACACAAACAACTACACACACAGTACAGGAAAACACAAATAACTACACACACAGTACAGGAAAAGACAAATAACTACACACAAAGTACAGGAAAACACAAATAACTACACACACACAGCACAGGGCAACACAAATAACTACACACACACAATACAGGAAAACACAAATAATTACACACACAGTACAGGAAAACACAAATAACTACACACACACAGTACAGGAAAACACAAATAACTACACACACATTACAGGAAAACACAAACAACTACACACACAGTACAGGAAAACACAAATAACTACACACACACAGTACAGGAAAACACAAATAACTAGACACACACAGGACAGGAAAACACAAATAACTGCACACACAGTACAGGAAAAGACAAATAACGACACACACACAGTACAGGAAAACACAAATAACGACACACACAATACAGGAAAACACAAATAACTACACACACACACAGTACAGGAAAACACAAATAACTACACACACACAGTACAGGAAAACACAAATAACTACACACACACAATACAGGAAAACACAAATAACTACACACAGACAGTACAGGAAAACACAAATAACTACACACACACAATACAGGAAAACACAAATAACTACACACACTCAATACAGGAAAACACAAATAACTACACACACACAATACAGGAAAACACAAATTACTACACACACAGTACAGGAAAACACAAATAACTACACACACATTACAGGAAAAGACAAACAACTGCACACAGAATTCAGGAAAAGACAAATTATTACACACACACAGTACAGGAAAAGACAAATAACTACACACACACAATACAGGAAAACACAAATAACTACACACACAGTACAGGAAAAGACAAATAACTACACACACAGTACAGGAAAACACAAATAACTACACACACACAATACAGGAAAACACAAATAACTACACACACACAACGCAGGAAAACACAAATAACTACACACACACAGTACAGGAAAACACAAATAACTACACACACAATACAGGAAAACACAAATAACTACACACACACAGTACAGGAAAAGACAAGTAACTACACACACACAGTACCGGAAAACACAAATAACTACACACACACAGTACCGGAAAAGACAAATAACTACACACACAATACAGAAAACACAAATAACTACACACACAGTACAGGAAAACACAAATAACTACACACACACAGTACAGGAAAACACAAATAACTACACACACAGTACAGGAAAACACAAATAACTACACACACACAGTACAGGAAAAGACAAATAACTACACACACAGTACAGGAAAAGACAAATAACTACATACACACAGTACAGGAAAACACAATTACTACACACACAGTACAGGAAAACACAAATAACTGCACACACACAGTACAGGAAAACACAAATAACTACACACACACTGGACCGGAAAACACAAATAACGACACACACACAGTACCGGAAAACACAAATAACTACACACACATTACAGGAAAAAACAAACAACTACACACACAGTACAGGAAAACACAAAAAACTACACACACACAGTGCAGGTAAACACAAATAACTAGACACACACAGGACAGGAAAACACAAATAACTACACACACAGTACAGGAAAAGACAAATAACGACACACACACAGTACAGGAAAACACAAAGACCTACACACACGCAGTACCGGAAAACACAAATAACTACACACACACAGTACCGGAAAAGACAAATAACTACACACACAGTACAGGAAAACACAAATAACGACACACACACAATACAGGGAAAGACAAATAACTGCACACACAGTACACAAAAAGACAAATAACTACACACACACAATACAGGAAAAGACAAATAACTACACACACACAATACAGGAAAAGACAAATAACTACACACACACACAGTACAGGAAAACACAAATAACTACACACACACAATACAGGAAAACACAAATAACTACACACACAGTACAGGAAAACACAAATAACTACACACACTCAATACAGGAAAACACAAATAACTACACACACAATACAGGAAAACACAAATAACTACACACACACAATACAGGAAAACACAAATAACTACACACACACAATGCAGGAAAACACAAATAACTACACACACACAATACGGGAAAACACAAATAACTACACACACAGTACAGGAAAACACAAATAACTACACACACACAGTACAGGTAAACACAAATAACTACACACACAGTACAGGAAAACAGAAATAACTACACACACAGTACAGGAAAACACAAATAACTTACCACACACAGTACAGGAAAATACAAATAACTACACACACAATACAGGAAAAAACAAATAACTACACACACAGTACAGGAAAACACAAATAACTGCACACACACAGTGCAGGAAAACACAAATAACTACACACACAGTACAGGCAAACACAAATAACTACACACACAGTGCAGGAAAACACAAGTAACTACACACACACAATACAGGAAAACACAAATAACTACACACACACACAGTACAGGAAAACACAAATAACTACACACACACAATACAGGAAAACACAAATAACTACACACACAGTACAGGAAAACACAAATAACTACACACACTCAATACAGGAAATCACAAATAACTACACACACAATACAGGAAAACACAAATAACTACACACACACAATACAGGAAAACACAAATAGCTACACACACACAATGCAGGAAAACACATATAACTACACACACACAATACAGGAAAACACAAATAACTAGACACACAGTACAGGAAAACACAAATAACTACACACACACAGTACAGGAAAACACAAATAACGACACACACAGTACAGGAAAACACAAATAACTACACACACACAATACAGGAAAACACAAATAACTACACACACACAGTACAGGAAAACACAAATAACTACACACACAGAACAGGAAAACACAAATAACGACACACACACAATACAGGGAAAGACAAATAACTACACACACAGTACACAAAAAGACAAATAACTACACACACACAATACAGGAAAAGACAAATAACTACACACACAATACAGGAAAAGACAAATAACTACACACACAGTACCGGAAAACACAAATAACTACACACACACAGTGCAGGAAAACACAAATAACTACACACACAGTACAGGCAAACACAAATAACTACACACACACAGTACAGGAAAAGACAAATAACTACACACACAATACAGGAAAAAAGAAATAACTACACACACAGTACCGGAAAACACAAATAACTACACACACACAGCGCAGGAAAACACAAATAACTACACACACAGTACAGGCAAACACAAATAACTACACACACAGTGCAGGAAAACACAAATAACTACACACACACAATACAGGAAAACACAAATAACTACACACACACACAGTACAGGAAAACACAAATAACTACACACACGCAATACAGGAAAACACAAATAACTACACACACAGTACAGGAAAACACAAATAACTACACGCACTCAATACAGGAAAACACAAATAACTACACACACAATACAGGAAAACACAAATAACTACACACACACAATACAGGAAAACACAAATAACTACACACACACAATGCAGGAAAACACAAATAACTACACACACAGTACAGGAAAACACAAATAACTACACACACACAGTACAGGAAAACACAAATAACTACACACACAGTACAGGAAAACACAAATAACTACACACACACAATACAGGAAAACACAAATAACTACACACACACAGTACAGGAAAACACAAATAACTACACACACAGTACAGGAAAACACAAATAACGACACACACACAATACAGGGAAAGACAAATAACTGCACACACAGTACACAAAAAGACAAATAACTACACACACACAATACAGGAAAAGACAAATAACTACACACACACAATACAGGAAAAGACAAATAACTACACACACAATACAGGAAAACACAAATAACTACACACACAGTACAGGAAAAGACAAATAACTACACACACGGTGCAGGAAAACACAAATAACTACACACACAGTGCAGGAAAACACAAATAACTACACACACAGAGCACAGGAAAACACAAATAACTACACACACAGTACAGGAAAACACAAATAACGACACACACACAGTACAGGAAAACACGAATAACTACACACACAGTACAGGAAAACACAAAAAACTACACACACAGTTCAGGAAAAGACAAATAACTACACACACACAATACAGGAAAACACAAATAACTACACACACGTACAGGAAAACACAAATAACTACGCATACACAATACAGGAAAACACAAATAACTACACACACAGTACCGGAAAAGACAATTAACGACACATACACAATACAGGAAAAGACAAATAACTACACACACAGTACACGAAAAGACAAATAACTACACACACACAATACAGGAAAAGACAAATAACTGCACACGCAATACACGAAAACACAAATAACTACAACACAGTACAGGAAAACACAAACAACTACACACACAGTACAGGAAAACACAAATAACTACACACACAGTACAGGAAAAGACAAATAACTACACACAAAGTACAGGAAAACACAAATAACTACACACACACAGCACAGGGCAACACAAATAACTACACACACACAATACAGGAAAACACAAATAATTACACACACAGTACAGGAAAACACAAATAACTACACACACACAGTACAGGAAAACACAAATAACTACACACACATTACAGGAAAACACAAACAACTACACACACAGTACAGGAAAACACAAATAACTACACACACACAGTACAGGAAAACACAAATAACTAGACACACACAGGACAGGAAAACACAAATAACTGCACACACAGTACAGGAAAAGACAAATAACGACACACACACAGTACAGGAAAACACAAATAACGACACACACAATACAGGAAAACACAAATAACTACACACACACACAGTACAGGAAAACACAAATAACTACACACACACAGTACAGGAAAACACAAATAACTACACACACACAATACAGGAAAACACAAATAACTACACACAGACAGTACAGGAAAACACAAATAACTACACACACACAATACAGGAAAACACAAATAACTACACACACTCAATACAGGAAAACACAAATAACTACACACACACAATACAGGAAAACACAAATTACTACACACACAGTACAGGAAAACACAAATAACTACACACACATTACAGGAAAAGACAAACAACTGCACACAGAATTCAGGAAAAGACAAATTATTACACACACACAGTACAGGAAAAGACAAATAACTACACACACACAATACAGGAAAACACAAATAACTACACACACAGTACAGGAAAAGACAAATAACTACACACACAGTACAGGAAAACACAAATAACTACACACACACAATACAGGAAAACACAAATAACTACACACACACAACGCAGGAAAACACAAATAACTACACACACACAGTACAGGAAAACACAAATAACTACACACACAATACAGGAAAACACAAATAACTACACACACACAGTACAGGAAAAGACAAGTAACTACACACACACAGTACCGGAAAACACAAATAACTACACACACACAGTACCGGAAAAGACAAATAACTACACACACAATACAGAAAACACAAATAACTACACACACAGTACAGGAAAACACAAATAACTACACACACACAGTACAGGAAAACGCAAATAACTACACACACAGTACAGGAAAACACAAATAACTACACACACACAGTACAGGAAAAGACAAATAACTACACACACAGTACAGGAAAAGACAAATAACTACATACACACAGTACAGGAAAACATAATTACTACACACACAGTACAGGAAAACACAAATAACTGCACACACACAGTACAGGAAAACACAAATAACTACACACACACTGGACCGGAAAACACAAATAACGACACACACACAGTACCGGAAAACACAAATAACTACACACACATTACAGGAAAAAACAAACAACTACACACACAGTACAGGAAAACACAAAAAACTACACACACAGTACAGGTAAACACAAATAACTACACACACACAGTACAGGAAAACACAAATAACGACACACACAGTACAGGAAAACACAAATAACTACACACACACAATACAGGAAAACACAAATAACTACACACACACAGTACAGGAAAACACAAATAACTACACACACAGAACAGGAAAACACAAATAACGACACACACACAATACAGGGAAAGACAAATAACTACACACACAGTACACAAAAAGACAAATAACTACACACACACAATACAGGAAAAGACAAATAACTACACACACAATACAGGAAAAGACAAATAACTACACACACAGTACCGGAAAACACAAATAACTACACACACACAGTGCAGGAAAACACAAATAACTACACACACAGTACAGGCAAACACAAATAACTACACACACACAGTACAGGAAAAGACAAATAACTACACACACAATACAGGAAAAAAGAAATAACTACACACACAGTACCGGAAAACACAAATAACTACACACACACAGCGCAGGAAAACACAAATAACTACACACACAGTACAGGCAAACACAAATAACTACACACACAGTGCAGGAAAACACAAATAACTACACACACACAATACAGGAAAACACAAATAACTACACACACACACAGTACAGGAAAACACAAATAACTACACACACGCAATACAGGAAAACACAAATAACTACACACACAGTACAGGAAAACACAAATAACTACACGCACTCAATACAGGAAAACACAAATAACTACACACACAATACAGGAAAACACAAATAACTACACACACACAATACAGGAAAACACAAATAACTACACACACACAATGCAGGAAAACACAAATAACTACACACACAGTACAGGAAAACACAAATAACTACACACACACAGTACAGGAAAACACAAATAACTACACACACAGTACAGGAAAACACAAATAACTACACACACACAATACAGGAAAACACAAATAACTACACACACACAGTACAGGAAAACACAAATAACTACACACACAGTACAGGAAAACACAAATAACGACACACACACAATACAGGGAAAGACAAATAACTGCACACACAGTACACAAAAAGACAAATAACTACACACACACAATACAGGAAAAGACAAATAACTACACACACACAATACAGGAAAAGACAAATAACTACACACACAATACAGGAAAACACAAATAACTACACACACAGTACAGGAAAAGACAAATAACTACACACACGGTGCAGGAAAACACAAATAACTACACACACAGTGCAGGAAAACACAAATAACTACACACACAGAGCACAGGAAAACACAAATAACTACACACACAGTACAGGAAAACACAAATAACGACACACACACAGTACAGGAAAACACGAATAACTACACACACAGTACAGGAAAACACAAAAAACTACACACACAGTTCAGGAAAAGACAAATAACTACACACACACAATACAGGAAAACACAAATAACTACACACACGTACAGGAAAACACAAATAACTACGCATACACAATACAGGAAAACACAAATAACTACACACACAGTACCGGAAAAGACAATTAACGACACATACACAATACAGGAAAAGACAAATAACTACACACACAGTACACGAAAAGACAAATAACTACACACACACAATACAGGAAAAGACAAATAACTGCACACGCAATACACGAAAACACAAATAACTACAACACAGTACAGGAAAACACAAACAACTACACACACAGTACAGGAAAACACAAATAACTACACACACAGTACAGGAAAAGACAAATAACTACACACAAAGTACAGGAAAACACAAATAACTACACACACACAGCACAGGGCAACACAAATAACTACACACACACAATACAGGAAAACACAAATAATTACACACACAGTACAGGAAAACACAAATAACTACACACACACAGTACAGGAAAACACAAATAACTACACACACATTACAGGAAAACACAAACAACTACACACACAGTACAGGAAAACACAAATAACTACACACACACAGTACAGGAAAACACAAATAACTAGACACACACAGGACAGGAAAACACAAATAACTGCACACACAGTACAGGAAAAGACAAATAACGACACACACACAGTACAGGAAAACACAAATAACGACACACACAATACAGGAAAACACAAATAACTACACACACACACAGTACAGGAAAACACAAATAACTACACACACACAGTACAGGAAAACACAAATAACTACACACACACAATACAGGAAAACACAAATAACTACACACAGACAGTACAGGAAAACACAAATAACTACACACACACAATACAGGAAAACACAAATAACTACACACACTCAATACAGGAAAACACAAATAACTACACACACACAATACAGGAAAACACAAATTACTACACACACAGTACAGGAAAACACAAATAACTACACACACATTACAGGAAAAGACAAACAACTGCACACAGAATTCAGGAAAAGACAAATTATTACACACACACAGTACAGGAAAAGACAAATAACTACACACACACAATACAGGAAAACACAAATAACTACACACACAGTACAGGAAAAGACAAATAACTACACACACAGTACAGGAAAACACAAATAACTACACACACACAATACAGGAAAACACAAATAACTACACACACACAACGCAGGAAAACACAAATAACTACACACACACAGTACAGGAAAACACAAATAACTACACACACAATACAGGAAAACACAAATAACTACACACACACAGTACAGGAAAAGACAAGTAACTACACACACACAGTACCGGAAAACACAAATAACTACACAAACACAGTACCGGAAAAGACAAATAACTACACACACAATACAGAAAACACAAATAACTACACACACAGTACAGGAAAACACAAATAACTACACACACACAGTACAGGAAAACACAAATAACTACACACACAGTACAGGAAAACACAAATAACTACACACACACAGTACAGGAAAAGACAAATAACTACACACACAGTACAGGAAAAGACAAATAACTACATACACACAGTACAGGAAAACATAATTACTACACACACAGTACAGGAAAACACAAATAACTGCACACACACAGTACAGGAAAACACAAATAACTACACACACACTGGACCGGAAAACACAAATAACGACACACACACAGTACCGGAAAACACAAATAACTACACACACATTACAGGAAAAAACAAACAACTACACACACAGTACAGGAAAACACAAAAAACTACACACACACAGTGCAGGTAAACACAAATAACTAGACACACACAGGACAGGAAAACACAAATAACTACACACACAGTACAGGAAAAGACAAATAACGACACACACACAGTACAGGAAAACACAAAGACCTACACACACGCAGTACCGGAAAACACAAATAACTACACACACACAGTACCGGAAAAGACAAATAACTACACACACAGTACAGGAAAACACAAATAACGACACACACACAATACAGGGAAAGACAAATAACTGCACACACAGTACACAAAAAGACAAATAACTACACACACACAATACAGGAAAAGACAAATAACTACACACACACAATACAGGAAAAGACAAATAACTACACACACAATACAGGAAAACACAAATAACTACACACACAGTACAGGAAAAGACAAATAACTACACACACGGTGCAGGAAAACACAAATAACTACACACACAGTGCAGGAAAACACAAATAACTACACACACAGAGCACAGGAAAACACAAATAACTACACACACAGTACAGGAAAACACAAATAACGACACACACACAGTACAGGAAAACACGAATAACTACACACACAGTACAGGAAAACACAAAAAACTACACACACAGTTCAGGAAAAGACAAATAACTACACACACACAATACAGGAAAACACAAATAACTACACACACGTACAGGAAAACACAAATAACTACGCATACACAATACAGGAAAACACAAATAACTACACACACAGTACCGGAAAAGACAATTAACGACACATACACAATACAGGAAAAGACAAATAACTACACACAGAGTACACGAAAAGACAAATAACTACACACACACAATACAGGAAAAGACAAATAACTGCACACGCAATACACGAAAACACAAATAACTACAACACAGTACAGGAAAACACAAACAACTACACACACAGTACAGGAAAACACAAATAACTACACACACAGTACAGGAAAAGACAAATAACTACACACAAAGTACAGGAAAACACAAATAACTACACACACACAGCACAGGGCAACACAAATAACTACACACACACAATACAGGAAAACACAAATAATTACACACACAGTACAGGAAAACACAAATAACTACACACACACAGTACAGGAAAACACAAATAACTACACACACATGACAGGAAAACACAAACAACTACACACACAGTACAGGAAAACACAAATAACTACACACACACAGTACAGGAAAACACAAATAACTAGACACACACAGGACAGGAAAACACAAATAACTGCACACACAGTACAGGAAAAGACAAATAACGACACACACACAGTACAGGAAAACACAAATAACGACACACACAATACAGGAAAAGACAAATAACTACACACACACACAGTACAGGAAAACACAAATAACTACACACACACAGTACAGGAAAACACAAATAACTACACACACACAATACAGGAAAACACAAATAACTACACACAGACAGTACAGGAAAACACAAATAACTACACACACACAATACAGGAAAACACAAATAACTACACACACTCAATACAGGAAAACACAAATAACTACACACACACAATACAGGAAAACACAAATTACTACACACACAGTACAGGAAAACACAAATAACTACACACACATTACAGGAAAAGACAAACAACTGCACACAGAATTCAGGAAAAGACAAATTATTACACACACACAGTACAGGAAAAGACAAATAACTACACACACACAATACAGGAAAACACAAATAACTACACACACAGTACAGGAAAAGACAAATAACTACACACACAGTACAGGAAAACACAAATAACTACACACACACAATACAGGAAAACACAAATAACTACACACACACAACGCAGGAAAACACAAATAACTACACACACACAGTACAGGAAAACACAAATAACTACACACACAATACAGGAAAACACAAATAACTACACACACACAGTACAGGAAAAGACAAGTAACTACACACACACAGTACCGGAAAACACAAATAACTACACACACACAGTACCGGAAAAGACAAATAACTACACACACAATACAGAAAACACAAATAACTACACACACAGTACAGGAAAACACAAATAACTACACACACACAGTACAGGAAAACACAAATAACTACACACACACAATACAGGAAAACACAAATAACTACACACACACAGTACAGGAAAAGACAAATAACTACACACACAGTACAGGAAAAGACAAATAACTACATACACACAGTACAGGAAAACACAATTACTACACACACAGTACAGGAAAACACAAATAACTGCACACACACAGTACAGGAAAACACAAATAACTACACACACACTGGACCGGAAAACACAAATAACGACACACACACAGTACCGGAAAACACAAATAACTACACACACATTACAGGAAAAAACAAACAACTACACACACAGTACAGGAAAACACAAAAAACTACACACACACAGTGCAGGTAAACACAAATAACTAGACACACACAGGACAGGAAAACACAAATAACTACACACACAGTACAGGAAAAGACAAATAACGACACACACACAGTACAGGAAAACACAAAGACCTACACACACGCAGTACCGGAAAACACAAATAACTACACACACACAGTACCGGAAAAGACAAATAACTACACACACAATACAGAAAACACAAATAACTACACACACACAGTACAGGAAAACACAAATAACTACACACACAGTACAGGAAAACAGAAATAACTACACACACAGTACAGGAAAACACAAATAACTTACCACACACAGTACAGGAAAACACAAATAACTACACACACAATACTGGAAAAAACAAATAACTACACACACAGTACCGGAAAACACAAATAACTACACACACACAGTGCAGGAAAACACAAATAACTACACACACAGTACAGGAAAACACAAATAACTACACACACAGTACAGCAAAACACAAATAACTACACACACACAATACAGGAAAACACAAATAACTACACACACACACAGTACAGGAAAACACAAATAACTACACACACACAATACAGGAAAACACAAATAACTACACACACAATACAGGAAAACACAAATAACTACACACACTCAATACAGGAAAACACAAATAACTACACACACAATACAGAAAACACAAATAACTACACACACAGTACAGGAAAACACAAATAACTACACACACACAGTACAGGAAAACACAAATAACTACACACACAGTACAGGAAAACACAAATAACTACACACACACAGTACAGGAAAAGACAAATAACTACACACACAGCACAGGAAAAGACAAATAACTACATACACACAATACAGGAAAACACAATTACTACACACACAGTACAGGAAACCACAAAAAACTGCACACACACAGTACAGGAAAACACAAATAACTACACACACACAGGACAGGAAAACACAAATAACTACACACACACAGTACCGGAAAACACAAATAACTACACACACATTACAGGAAAACACAAACAACTACACACACAGTGCAGGAAAACACAAATAACTACATACACACAGTGCAGGTAAACACAAATAACTAGACACACACAGGACAGGAAAACACAAATAACTACACACACAGTACAGGAAAAGACAAATAACGACACACACACAGTACAGGAAAACACAAAGACCTACACACACACAGTACCGGAAAACACAAATAACTACACACACACAGTACCGGAAAAGACAAATAACTACACACACAGTACAGGAAAAGACAAATAACTACATACACACAGTACAGGAAATCACAATTACTACACACACAGTACATGAAAACACAAATAACTGCACACACACAGTACAGGAAAACACAAATAACTACACACACACAGGACAGGAAAACACAAATAACTACACACACACAGTACCGGTTAACACAAATAACTACACACACATTACAGGAAAACACAAACAACTACACACACAGTACAGGAAAACACAAATAACTACACACACACAGTGCAGGTAAACACAAATAACTAGACACACACAGGACAGGAAAACACAAATAACTACACACACAGTACAGGAAAAGACAAATAACGACACACACACAGTACAGGAAAACACAAAGACCTACACACACACAGTACCGGAAAACACAAATAACTACACACACACAGTACCGGAAAAGACAAATAACTACACACACAATACAGAAAACACAAATAACTACACACACACAGTACAGGTAAACACAAATAACTACACACACAGTACAGGAAAACAGAAATAACTACACACACAGTACAGGAAAACACAAATAACTTACCACACACAGTACAGGAAAACACAAATAACTGCACACACAATACAGGAAAAAACAAATAACTACACACACAGTACCGGAAAACACAAATAACTACACACACTCAATACAGGAAAACACAAATAACTACACACACAGTACAGGCAAACACAAATAACTACACACACAGTGCAGGAAAACACAAATAACTACACACACACAATACAGGAAAACACAAATAACTACACACACACACAGTACAGGAAAACACAAATAACTACACACACACAATACAGGAAAACACAAATAACTACACACACAGTACAGGAAAACACAAATAACTACACACACTCAATACAGGAAAACACAAATAACTACACACACAATACAGGAAAACACAAATAACTACACACACACAATACAGGAAAACACAAATAACTACACACACACAATACAGGAAAACACAAATAACTACACACACACAATGCAGGAAAACACATATAACTACACACACACAATACAGGAAACGCAAATAACTACACACACAGTACAGGAAAACACAAATAACTACACACACACAGTACAGGAAAACACAAATAACGACACACACAGTACAGGAAAACACAAATAACTACACACACACAATACAGGAAAACACAAATAACTACACACACACAGTACAGGAAAACACAAATAACTACACACACAGTATAGGAAAACACAAATAACGACACACACACAATACAGGGAAAGACAAATAACTACACACACAGTACACAAAAAGACAAATAACTACACACACACAATACAGGAAAAGACAAATAACTACACACACAATACAGGAAAAGACAAATAACTACACACACAGTACCGGAAAACACAAATAACTACACACACACACAGTGCAGGAAAACACAAATAACTACACACACAGTACAGGCAAACACAAATAACTTACCACACACAGTACAGGAAAACACAAATAACTACACACACAATACAGGAAAAAACAAATAACTACACACACAGTACCGGAAAACACAAATAACTACACACACACAGTGCAGGAAAACACAAATAACTACACACACAGTACAGGAAAACACAAATAACTACACACACAGTGCAGGAAAACACAAATAACTACACACACTCAATACAGGAAAACACAAATAACTACACACACACACAGTACAGGAAAACACAAATAACTACACACACACAAGACAGGAAAACACAAATAACTACACACACAGTACAGGAAAACACAAATAACTACACACACTCAATACAGGAAAACACAAATAACTACACACTCAATACAGGAAAACACAAATAACTACACACACAGAATACAGGAAAACACAAATAACTACACACACACAATGCAGGAAAACACATATAACTACACACACACAATACAGGAAAACACAAATAACTACACACACAGTACAGGAAAACACAAATAACTACACACACACAGTACAGGAAAACACAAATAACGACACACACAGTACAGGAAAACACAAATAACTACACACACACAGTACAGGAAAACACAAATAACTACACACACACAATACAGGAAAACACAAATAACTACACACACAGTACAGGAAAACACAAATAACTACACACACTCAATACAGGAAAACACAAATAACTACACACACAATACAGGAAAAGACAAATAACTACACACACACAATACAGGAAAACACAAATAACTACACACACACAATGCAGGAAAACACATATAACTACACACACACAATACAGGAAACGCAAATAACTACACACACCGTACAGGAAAACACAAATAACTACACACACACAGTACAGGAAAACACAAATAACGACACACACAGTACAGGAAAACACAAATAACTACACACACACAATACAGGAAAACACAAATAACTACACACACACCGTACAGGAAAACACAAATAACTACACACACAGTACAGGAAAACACAAATAACGACACACACACAATACAGGGAAAGACAAATAACTACACACACAGTACACAAAAAGACAAATAACTACACACACACAATACAGGAAAAGACAAATAACTACACACACAATACAGGAAAAGACAAATAACTACACACACAGTACCGGAAAACACAAATAACTACACACACACAGTGCAGGAAAACACAAATAACAACACACACAGTACAGGCAAACACAAATAACTTACCACACACAGTACAGGAAAACACAAATAACTACACACACAATACAGGAAAAAACAAATAACTACACACACAGTACCGGAAAACACAAATAACTACACACACACAGTGCAGGAAAACACAAATAACTACACACACAGTACAGGAAAACACAAATAACTACACACACAGTGCAGGAAAACACAAATAACTACACACACACAATACAGGAAAACACAAATAACTACACACACACACAGTACAGGAAAACACAAATAACTACACACACACAAGACAGGAAAACACAAATAACTACACACACAGTACAGGAAAACACAAATAACTACACACACTCAATACAGGAAAACACAAATAACTACACACACAATACAGGAAAACACAAATAACTACACACACAGAATACAGGAAAACACAAATAACTACACACACAGTACAGGAAAACACAAATAACTACACACACACAGTACAGGAAAACACAAATAACGACACACACAGTACAGGAAAACACAAATAACTACACACACACAATACAGGAAAACACAAATAACTACACACACACAGTACAGGAAAACACAAATAACTACACACACAGTACAGGAAAACACAAATAACGACACACACACAATACAGGGAAAGACAAATAACTACACACACAGTACACAAAAAGACAAATAACTACACACACACAATACAGGAAAAGACAAATAACTACACACACACAATACAGGAAAAGACAAATAACTACACACACAATACAGGAAAACACAAATAACTACACACACAGTACAGGAAAAGACAAATAACTACACACACGGTGCAGGAAAACACAAATAACTACACACACAGTACAGGAAAAGACAAATAACTACACACACAATACAGGAAAACACAAATAACTACACACACAGTACAGGAAAAGACAAATAACTACACACACGGTGCAGGAAAACACAAATAACTACTCACACAGTACAGGAAAACACAAATAACTACACACACAGAGCACAGGAAAACACAAATAACTACACACACAGTACCGGAAAAGACAATTAACGACACACACACACAATACAGGAAAAGACAAATAACTACACACACAGTACACGAAAAGACAAATAACTACACACACACAATACAGGAAAAGACAAATAACTGCACACGCAATACAGGAAAACACAAATAACTACAACACAGCACAGGAAAACACAAACAACTACACACACAGTACAGGAAAACACAAATAACAACACACACAGTACAGGAAAAGACAAATAACTACACACAAAGTACAGGAAAACACAAATAACGACACATAGTACAGGAAAACACAAATAACTACACACACACAGCACAGGGCAACACAAATAACTACACACACACAGTACAGGAAAACACAAATAACTACACACACAGTACAGGAAAACACAAATAACTACGCACACACAGTACAGGAAAACACAAATAACTACACACACATTACAGGAAAACACAAACAACTACACACACAGTACAGGAAAACACAAATAACTACACACACACAGTACAGGAAAACACAAATAACTGCACACACAGTACAGGAAAAGACAAATAACGACACACACACAGTACAGGAAAACACAAATAACGACACACACAATACAGGAAAAGACAAATAACTACACACACACAGTACAGGAAAACACAAATAACTACACGCACACACAGTACAGGAAAAGACAAATAACTACACACACACAATACAGGAAAACACAAATAACTACACACAGACAGTACAGGAAAACACAAATAACTACACACACACAATACAGGAAAACACAAATAACTACACACACTCAATACAGGAAAACACAAATTACTACACACACAGTACAGGAAAACACAAATAACTACACACACATTACAGGAAAAGACAAACAACTGCACACAGAATACAGGAAAAGACAAATTATTACACACACACAGTACAGGAAAAGACAAATAACTACACACACACAATACAGGAAAACACAAATAACTACACACACAGTACAGGAAAAGACAAATAACTACACACACAGTACAGGAAAACACAAATAACTACACACAAACAATACAGGAAAACACAAATAACTACACACACACAACGCAGGAAAACACAAATAACTACACACAAACAGTACAGGAAAACACAAATAACTACACACACAATACAGGAAAACACAAATAACTACACACACTCAATACAGGAAAACACAAATAACTACACACACACAGTACCGGAAAACACAAATAACTACACACACACAGTACCGGAAAAGACAAATAACTACACACACAATACAGAAAACACAAATAACTACACACACAGTACAGGAAAACACAAATAACTACACACACACAGTACAGGAAAACACAAATAACTACACACACAGTACAGGAAAACACAAATAACTACACACACACAGTACAGGAAAAGACATATAACTACACACACAGTACAGGAAAAGACAAATAACTACATACACACAGTACAGGAAAACACAATTACTACACACACAGTACAGGAAAACACAAATAACTGCACACACACAGTACAGGAAAACACAAATAACTACACACACACAGGACCGGAAAACACAAATAACGACACACACACAGTACTGGAAAACACAAATAACTACACACACATTACAGGAAAAAACAAACAACTACACACACAGTACAGGAAAACACAAATAACTACACACACACAGTGCAGGTAAACACAAATAACTAGACACACACAGGACAGGAAAACACAAATAACTACACACACAGTACAGGAAAAGACAAATACCGACACACACACTGTACAGGAAAACACAAAGACCTACACACACACAGTACCGGAAAACACAAATAACTACACACACACAGTACC
The DNA here is from genome assembly GCF_030684315.1 of Stegostoma tigrinum. Lineage (NCBI taxonomy): Eukaryota > Metazoa > Chordata > Chondrichthyes > Orectolobiformes > Stegostomatidae > Stegostoma > Stegostoma tigrinum. The sequence continues at coordinate 70,911 of NC_081393.1, read as the reverse complement.
GGAAAAGACAAATAACTACACACACAATACAGAAAACACAAGTAACTACACACACACAGTACAGGTAAACACAAATAACTACACACACAGTACAGGAAAACAGAAATAACTACACACACAGTACAGGAAAACACAAATAACTTAGCACACACAGTACAGGAAAACACAAATAACTACACACACAATACTGGAAAAAACAAATAACTACACACACAGCAGCGGAAAACACAAATAACTACACACACACAGTGCAGGTAAACACAAATAACTACACACACAGTACAGGAAAACACAAATAACTACACACACAATACAGGAAAACACAAATAACTACACACACACACAGTACAGGAAAACACAAATAACTACACACACACAATACAGGAAAACACAAATAACTACACACACAGTACAGGAAAACACAAATAACTACACACACTCAATACAGGAAAACACAAATAACTACACACACAATACAGAAAACACAAATAACTACACACACAGTACAGGAAAACACAAATAACTACACACAAACAGTACAGGAAAACACAAATAACTACACACACAGTACAGGAAAACACAAATAACTACACACACACAGTACAGGAAAACACAAATAACTACACACACAGTGCAGGAAAACACAAATAACTACACACACAGTACAGGAAAACACAAATAACTACACACACAGTACAGCAAAACACAAATAACTACACACACTCAATACAGGAAAACACAAATAACTACACACACAATACAGAAAACACAAATAACTACACACACAGTACAGGAAAACACAAATAACTACACACACACAGTACAGGAAAACACAAATAACTACACACACAGTACAGGAAAACACAAATAACTACACACACACAGTACAGGAAAACACAAATAACTACACACACAGCACAGGAAAAGACAAATAACTACATACACACAGTACAGGAAAACACAATTACTACACACACAGTACAGGAAACCACAAATAACTGCACACACACAGTACAGGAAAACACAAATAACTACACACACACAGTACAGGAAAACACAAATAACTACACACACACAGTACCGGAAAACACAAATAACTACACACACACATTACAGGAAAACACAAACAACTACACACACAGTACAGGAAAACACAAATAACTAAATACACACAGTGCAGGTAAACACAAATAACTAGACACACACAGGACAGGAAAACACAAATAACTACACACACAGTACAGGAAAAGACAAATAACGACACACACACAGTACAGGAAAACACAAAGACCTACACACACACAGTACAGGTAAACACAAATAACTACACACACAGTACAGGAAAACACAAATAACTACACACACAGTACAGGTAAACACAAATAACTTACCACACACAGTACAGGAAAACACAAATAACTACACACACAATACAGGAAAAAACAAATAACTACACACACAGTACCGGAAAACACAAATAACTACACACACACAGTGCAGGAAAACACAAATAACTACACACACAGTACAGGCAAACACAAATAACTACACACACAGTACAGGAAAACACAAATAACTACACACACACAATACAGGAAAACACAAATAACTACACACACACACAGTACAGGAAAACACAAATAACTACACACACACAATACAGGAAAACACAAATAACTACACACACAGTACAGGAAAACACAAATAACTACACACACTCAATACAGGAAAACACAAATAACTACACACACAATACAGGAAAACACAAATAACTACACACACACAATACAGGAAAACACAAATAACTACACACACACAGTACAGGAAAACACAAATAACTACACGCACACAATACAGGAAAACACAAATAACTACACACACAGTACAGGAAAACACAAATAACTACACACACACAGTACAGGAAAACACAAATAACGACACACACAGTACAGGAAAACACAAATAACTACACACACACAATACAGGAAAACACAAATAACTACACACACACAGTACATGAAAACACAAATAACTACACACACAGAACAGGAAAACACAAATAACGACACACACACAATACAGGGAAAGACAAATAACTACACACACAGTATACAAAAAGACAAATAACTACACACACACAATACAGGAAAAGACAAATAACTACACACACACAATACAGGAAAAGACAAATAACTACACACACAATACAGGAAAACACAAATAACTACACACACAGAGTACAGGAAAACACAAATAACTACACACACGGTGCAGGAAAACACAAACAACTACACACACAGTACAGGAAAACACAAATAACTACACACACAGAGCACAGGAAAACACAAATAACTACACACACAGTACAGGAAAACACAAATAACTACACACACACAGTACAGGAAAACACGAATAACTACACACACAGTACAGGAAAACACCAAAAACTACACACACAGTTCAGGAAAAGACAAATAACTACACACACACAATACAGGAAAACACAAATAACTACACACACGTACAGGAAAACACAAATAACTACACACACACAATACAGGAAAACACAAATAACTACACACACAGTACCGGAAAAGACAATTAACTACACACACACAATACAGGAAAAGACAAATAACTACACACACAGTACACGAAAAGACAAATAGCTACACACACACAATACAGGAAAAGACAAATAACTGCACACGCAATACAGGAAAACACAAATAACTACAACACAGTACAGGAAAACACAAACAACTACACACACAGTACAGGAAAACACAAATAACTACACACACAGTACAGGAAAAGACAAATAACTACACACAAAGTACAGGAAAACACAAATAACGACACATAGTACAGGAAAACACAAATAACTACACACACACAGCACAGGGCAACACAAATAACTACACACACACAATACAGGAAAACACAAATAACTACACACACAGTACAGGAAAACACAAATAACTACACACACACAGTACAGGAAAACACAAATAACTACACACACATTACAGGAAAACACAAATAACTAGACACACACAGTACAGGAAAACACAAATAACTACACACACACAGTACAGGAAAACACAAATAACTAGACACACACAGGACAGGAAAACACAAATAACTGCACACACAGTACAGGAAAAGACAAATAACGACACACACACAGTACAGGAAAACACAAATAACGACACACACAATACAGGAAAAGACAAATAACTACACACACACAGTACAGGAAAACACAAATAACTACACACAGACAGTACAGGAAAACACAAATAACTACACACACACAATACAGGAAAACACAAATAACTACACACACTCAATACAGGAAAACACAAATAACTACACACACACAATACAGGAAAACACAAATTACTACACACACAGTACAGGAAAACACAAATAACTACACACACAGTACAGGAAAACACAAATAACTACACACACACAGTACAGGAAAAGACAAACAACTGCACACAGAATACAGGAAAAGGCAAATTATTACACACACACAGTACAGGAAAAGACAAATAACTACACACACACAATACAGGAAAACACAAATAACTACACACACAGTACAGGAAAACACAAATAACTACACACACAGTACAGGAAAACACAAATAACTACACACACACAATACAGGAAAACACAAATAACTACACACACACAACGCAGGAAAACACAAATAACTACACACACACAGTACAGGAATACACAAATAACTACACACACAATCCAGGAAAACACAAATAACTACACACACACAGTACAGGAAAAGACAAGTAACTACACACACACAGTACCGGAAAACACAAATAACTACACACACACAGTACCGGAAAAGACAAATAACTACACACACAATACAGAAAACACAAATAACTACACACACAGTACAGGAAAACACAAATAACTACACACACACAGTACAGGAAAACACAAATAACGACACACACAGTACAGGAAAACACAAATAACTACACACACACAGTACAGGAAAACACAAATAACTACACACACACAATACAGGAAAAGACAAATAACTACGTACACACAGTGCAGGAAAACACAAATAACTACACACACACAGTACCGGAAAACACAAATAACTACACACACATTACAGGAAAAAACAAACAACTACACACACAGTACAGGAAAACACAAATAACTACACACACACAGTGCAGGTAAACACAAATAACTAGACACACACAGGACAGGAAAACACAAATAACTACACACACAGTACAGGAAAACACAAATAACTACACACACACAGTGCAGGAAAACACAAATAACTACACACACAGTACAGGAAAACACAAATAACTACACACACAGTACAGCAAAACACAAATAACTACACACACAATACAGGAAAACACAAATAACTACACACACAGTACAGGAAAACACAAATAACTGCACACACACAGTACAGGAAAACACAAATAACTACACACACACAGGACAGGAAAACACAAATAACTACACACACACAGTACCGGAAAACACAAATAACTACACACACATTACAGGAAAAAACAAACAACTACACACACAGTACAGGAAAACACAAATAACTACACACACACAGTGCAGGTAAACACAAATAACTAGACACACACAGGACAGGAAAACACAAATAACTACACACACAGTACAGGAAAACACAAATAACTACACACACACAGTGCAGGAAAACACAAATAACTACACACACAGTACAGGAAAACACAAATAACTACACACACAGTACAGCAAAACACAAATAACTACACACACAATACAGGAAAACACAAATAACTACACACACACACAGTACAGGAAAACACAAATAACTACACACACACAATACAGGAAAACACAAATAACTACACACACAGTACAGGAAAACACAAATAACTACACACACTCAATACAGGAAAACACAAATAACTACACACACAATACAGGAAAACACAAATAACTACACACACACAATACAGGAAAACACAAATAACTACACACACACAATGCAGGAAAACACAAATAACTACACACACACAATACGGGAAAACACAAATAACTACACACACACAGTGCAGGTAAACACAAATAACTACACACACAGTACAGGAAAACACAAATAACTACACACACAGTACAGCAAAACACAAATAACTACACACACACAATACAGGAAAACACAAATAACTACACACACACACAGTACAGGAAAACACAAATAACTACACACACACAATACAGGAAAACACAAATAACTACACACACAGTACAGGAAAACACAAATAACTACACACACTCAATACAGGAAAACACAAATAACTACACACACAATACAGAAAACACAAATAACTACACACACAGTACAGGAAAACACAAATAACTACACACACACAGTACAGGAAAACACAAATAACTACACACACAGTACAGGAAAACACAAATAACTACACACACACAGTACAGGAAAACACAAATAACTACACACACAGCACAGGAAAAGACAAATAACTACATACACACAGTACAGGAAAACACAATTACTACACACACAGTACAGGAAACCACAAATAACTGCACACACACAGTACAGGAAAACACAAATAACTACACACACACAGGACAGGAAAACACAAATAACTACACACACACAGTACCGGAAAACACAAATAACTACACACACATTACAGGAAAACACAAACAACTACACACACAGTACAGGAAAACACAAATAACTACATACACACAATACAGGAAAACACAAATAACTACACACACTCAATACAGGAAAACACAAATGACTACACACACAATACAGGAAAACACAAATAACTACACACACAGAATACAGGAAAACACAAATAACTACACACACACAATGCAGGAAAACACATATAACTACACACACACAATACAGGAAAACACAAATAACTACACACACAGTACAGGAAAACACAAATAACAACACACACACAGTACAGGAAAACACAAATAACGACACACACAGTACAGGAAAACACAAATAACTACACACACACAATACAGGAAAACACAAATAACTACACACACACAGTACAAGAAAACACAAATAACTACACACACAGTACAGGAAAACACAAATAACGACACACACACAATACAGGGAAAGACAAATAACTACACACACAGTACACAAAAAGACAAATAACTACACACACACAATACAGGAAAAGACAAATAACTACACACACACAATACAGGAAAAGACAAATAACTACACACACAATACAGGAAAACACAAATAACTACACACACAGTACAGGAAAAGACAAATAACTACACACACGGTGCAGGAAAACACAAATAACTACACACATAGTACAGGAAAACACAAATAACTACACACACAGAGCACAGGAAAACACAAATAACTACACGCACACACAGTACAGGAAAAGACAAATAACGACACACACACAGTACAGGAAAACACGAATAACTACACACACAGTACAGGAAAACACAAAAAACTACACACACAGTTCAGGAAAAGACAAATAACTACACACACACAATACAGGAAAACACAAATAACTACACACACGTACAGGAAAACACAAATAACTACACACACACAATACAGGTAAACACAAATAACTACACACACAGTACCGGAAAAGACAATTAACGACACACACACAATACAGGAAAAGACAAATAACTACACACACAGTACACGAAAAGACAAATAACTACACACACACAATACAGGAAAAGACAAATAACTGCACACGCAGTACAGGAAAACACAAATAACTACAACACAGCACAGGAAAACACAAACAACTACACACACAGTACAGGAAAACACAAATAACTACACACACAGTACAGGAAAAGACAAATAACTACACACAAAGTACAGGAAAACACAAATAACGACACATAGTACAGGAAAACACAAATAACTACACACACACAGCACAGGGCAACACAAATAACTACACACACACAATACAGGAAAACACAAATAACTACACACACGTACAGGAAAACACAAATAACTACACACACACAATACAGGAAAACACAAATAACTACACACACAGTACCGGAAAAGACAATTAACTACACACACACAATACAGGAAAAGACAAATAACTACACACACAGTACACGAAAAGACAAATAACTACACACACACAATACAGGAAAAGACAAATAACTGCACACGCAATACAGGAAAACACAAATAACTACAACACAGTACAGGAAAACACAAACAACTACACACACAGTACAGGAAAACACAAATAACTACACACACAGTACAGGAAAAGACAAATAACTACACACAAAGTACAGGAAAACACAAATAACGACACATAGTACAGGAAAACACAAATAACTACACACACACAGCACAGGGCAACACAAATAACTACACACACACAATACAGGAAAACACAAATAACTACACACACAGTACAGGAAAACACAAATAACTACACACACACAGTACAGGAAAACACAAATAACTACACACACATTACAGGAAAACACAAATAACTAGACACACACAGTACAGGAAAACACAAATAACTACACACACACAGTACAGGAAAACACAAATAACTAGACACACACAGGACAGGAAAACACAAATAACTGCACACACAGTACAGGAAAAGACAAATAACGACACACACACAGTACAGGAAAACACAAATAACGACACACACAATACAGGAAAAGACAAATAACTACACACACACAGTACAGGAAAACACAAATAACTACACACAGACAGTACAGGAAAACACAAATAACTACACACACACAATACAGGAAAACACAAATAACTACACACACTCAATACAGGAAAACACAAATAACTACACACACACAATACAGGAAAACACAAATTACTACACACACAGTACAGCAAAACACAAATAACTACACACACAGTACAGGAAAACACAAATAACTACACACACACAGTACAGGAAAAGACAAACAACTGCACACAGAATACAGGAAAAGGCAAATTATTACACACACACAGTACAGGAAAAGACAAATAACTACACACACACAATACAGGAAAACACAAATAACTACACACACAATACAGAAAACACAAATAACTACACACACAGTACAGGAAAACACAAATAACTACACACACACAGTACAGGAAAACACAAATAACTACACACACAGTACAGGAAAACACAAATAACTACACACACACAGTACAGGAAAACACAAATAACTACACACACAGCACAGGAAAAGACAAATAACTACATACACACAGTACAGGAAAACACAATTACTACACACACAGTACAGGAAACCACAAATAACTGCACACACACAGTACAGGAAAACACAAATAACTACACACACACAGGACAGGAAAACACAAATAACTACACACACACAGTACCGGAAAACACAAATAACTACACACACATTACAGGAAAACACAAACAACTACACACACAGTACAGGAAAACACAAATAACTACATACACACAGTGCAGGTAAACACAAATAACTACACACACTCAATACAGGAAAACACAAATGACTACACACACAATACAGGAAAACACAAATAACTACACACACAGAATACAGGAAAACACAAATAACTACACACACACAATGCAGGAAAACACATATAACTACACACACACAATACAGGAAAACACAAATAACTACACACACACAGTACCGGAAAACACAAATAACTACACACACATTACAGGAAAACACAAACAACTACACACACAGTACAGGAAAACACAAATAACTACATACACACAGTGCAGGTAAACACAAATAACTACACACACTCAATACAGGAAAACACAAATGACTACACACACAATACAGGAAAACACAAATAACTACACACACAGAATACAGGAAAACACAAATAACTACACACACACAATGCAGGAAAACACATATAACTACACACACACAGTACAGGAAAACACAAATAACAACACACACACAGTACAGGAAAACACAAATAACGACACACACAGTACAGGAAAACACAAATAACTACACACACACAATACAGGAAAACACAAATAACTACACACACACAGTACAAGAAAACACAAATAACTACACACACAGTACAGGAAAACACAAATAACTACACACACACAATACAGGGAAAGACAAATAACTACACACACAGTACACAAAAAGACAAATAACTACACACACACAATACAGGAAAAGACAAATAACTACACACACAATACAGGAAAACACAAATAACTACACACACAGTACAGGAAAAGACAAATAACTACACACACGGTGCAGGAAAACACAAATAACTACACACATAGTACAGGAAAACACAAATAACTACACACACAGAGCACAGGAAAACACAAATAACTACACGCACACACAGTACAGGAAAAGACAAATAACGACACACACACAGTACAGGAAAACACGAATAACTACACACACAGTACAGGAAAACACAAAAAACTACACACACAGTTCAGGAAAAGACAAATAACTACACACACACAATACAGGAAAACACAAATAACTACACACACGTACAGGAAAACACAAATAACTACACACACACAATACAGGTAAACACAAATAACTACACACACAGTACCGGAAAAGACAATTAACGACACACACACAATACAGGAAAAGACAAATAACTACACACACAGTACACGAAAAGACAAATAACTACACACACACAATACAGGAAAAGACAAATAACTGCACACGCAGTACAGGAAAACACAAATAACTACAACACAGCACAGGAAAACACAAACAACTACACACACAGTACAGGAAAACACAAATAACTACACACACAGTACAGGAAAAGACAAATAACTACACACAAAGTACAGGAAAACACAAATAACGACACATAGTACAGGAAAACACAAATAACTACACACACACAGCACAGGGCAACACAAATAACTACACACACACAATACAGGAAAACACAAATAACTACACACACGTACAGGAAAACACAAATAACTACACACACACAATACAGGAAAACACAAATAACTACACACACAGTACCGGAAAAGACAATTAACTACACACACACAATACAGGAAAAGACAAATAACTACACACACAGTACACGAAAAGACAAATAACTACACACACACAATACAGGAAAAGACAAATAACTGCACACGCAATACAGGAAAACACAAATAACTACAACACAGTACAGGAAAACACAAACAACTACACACACAGTACAGGAAAACACAAATAACTACACACACAGTACAGGAAAAGACAAATAACTACACACAAAGTACAGGAAAACACAAATAACGACACATAGTACAGGAAAACACAAATAACTACACACACACAGCACAGGGCAACACAAATAACTACACACACACAATACAGGAAAACACAAATAACTACACACACAGTACAGGAAAACACAAATAACTACACACACACAGTACAGGAAAACACAAATAACTACACACACATTACAGGAAAACACAAATAACTAGACACACACAGTACAGGAAAACACAAATAACTACACACACACAGTACAGGAAAACACAAATAACTAGACACACACAGGACAGGAAAACACAAATAACTGCACACACAGTACAGGAAAAGACAAATAACGACACACACACAGTACAGGAAAACACAAATAACGACACACACAATACAGGAAAAGACAAATAACTACACACACACAGTACAGGAAAACACAAATAACTACACACAGACAGTACAGGAAAACACAAATAACTACACACACACAATACAGGAAAACACAAATAACTACACACACTCAATACAGGAAAACACAAATAACTACACACACACAATACAGGAAAACACAAATTACTACACACACAGTACAGGAAAACACAAATAACTACACACACAGTACAGGAAAACACAAATAACTACACACACACAGTACAGGAAAAGACAAACAACTGCACACAGAATACAGGAAAAGGCAAATTATTACACACACACAGTACAGGAAAAGACAAATAACTACACACACACAATACAGGAAAACACAAATAACTACACACACAGTACAGGAAAAGACAAATAACTACACACACAGTACAGGAAAACACAAATAACTACACACACACAATACAGGAAAACACAAATAACTACACACACACAACGCAGGAAAACACAAATAACTACACACACACAGTACAGGAATACACAAATAACTACACACACAATCCAGGAAAACACAAATAACTACACACACACAGTACAGGAAAAGACAAGTAACTACACACACACAGTACCGGAAAACACAAATAACTACACACACACAGTACCGGAAAAGACAAATAACTACACACACAATACAGAAAACACAAATAACTACACACACAGTACAGGAAAACACAAATAACTACACACACACAGTACAGGAAAACACAAATAACGACACACACAGTACAGGAAAACACAAATAACTACACACACACAGTACAGGAAAACACAAATAACTACACACACACAATACAGGAAAAGACAAATAACTACGTACACACAGTGCAGGAAAACACAAATAACTACACACACACAGTACCGGAAAACACAAATAACTACACACACATTACAGGAAAAAACAAACAACTACACACACAGTACAGGAAAACACAAATAACTACACACACACAGTGCAGGTAAACACAAATAACTAGACACACACAGGACAGGAAAACACAAATAACTACACACACAGTACAGGAAAACACAAATAACTACACACACACAGTGCAGGAAAACACAAATAACTACACACACAGTACAGGAAAACACAAATAACTACACACACAGTACAGCAAAACACAAATAACTACACACACAATACAGGAAAACACAAATAACTACACACACAGTACAGGAAAACACAAATAACTGCACACACACAGTACAGGAAAACACAAATATCTACACACACACAGGACAGGAAAACACAAATAACTACACACACACAGTACCGGAAAACACAAATAACTACACACACATTACAGGAAAAAACAAACAACTACACACACAGTACAGGAAAACACAAATAACTACACACACACAGTGCAGGTAAACACAAATAACTAGACACACACAGGACAGGAAAACACAAATAACTACACACACAGTACAGGAAAACACAAATAACTACACACACACAGTGCAGGAAAACACAAATAACTACACACACAGTACAGGAAAACACAAATAACTACACACACAGTACAGCAAAACACAAATAACTACACACACAATACAGGAAAACACAAATAACTACACACACACACAGTACAGGAAAACACAAATAACTACACACACACAATACAGGAAAACACAAATAACTACACACACAGTACAGGAAAACACAAATAACTACACACACTCAATACAGGAAAACACAAATAACTACACACACAATACAGGAAAACACAAATAACTACACACACACAATACAGGAAAACACAAATAACTACACACACACAATGCAGGAAAACACAAATAACTACACACACACAATACGGGAAAACACAAATAACTACACACACACAGTGCAGGTAAACACAAATAACTACACACACAGTACAGGAAAACACAAATAACTACACACACAGTACAGCAAAACACAAATAACTACACACACACAATACAGGAAAACACAAATAACTACACACACACACAGTACAGGAAAACACAAATAACTACACACACACAATACAGGAAAACACAAATAACTACACACACAGTACAGGAAAACACAAATAACTACACACACTCAATACAGGAAAACACAAATAACTACACACACAATACAGAAAACACAAATAACTACACACACAGTACAGGAAAACACAAATAACTACACACACACAGTACAGGAAAACACAAATAACTACACACACAGTACAGGAAAACACAAATAACTACACACACACAGTACAGGAAAACACAAATAACTACACACACAGCACAGGAAAAGACAAATAACTACATACACACAGTACAGGAAAACACAATTACTACACACACAGTACAGGAAACCACAAATAACTGCACACACACAGTACAGGAAAACACAAATAACTACACACACACAGGACAGGAAAACACAAATAACTACACACACACAGTACCGGAAAACACAAATAACTACACACACATTACAGGAAAACACAAACAACTACACACACAGTACAGGAAAACACAAATAACTACATACACACAGTGCAGGTAAACACAAATAACTACACACACTCAATACAGGAAAACACAAATGACTACACACACAATACAGGAAAACACAAATAACTACACACACAGAATACAGGAAAACACAAATAACTACACACACACAATGCAGGAAAACACATATAACTACACACACACAATACAGGAAAACACAAATAACTACACACACAGTACAGGAAAACACAAATAACAACACACACACAGTACAGGAAAACACAAATAACGACACACACAGTACAGGAAAACACAAATAACTACACACACACAATACAGGAAAACACAAATAACTACACACACACAGTACAAGAAAACACAAATAACTACACACACAGTACAGGAAAACACAAATAACGACACACACACAATACAGGGAAAGACAAATAACTACACACACAGTACACAAAAAGACAAATAACTACACACACACAATACAGGAAAAGACAAATAACTACACACACACAATACAGGAAAAGACAAATAACTACACACACAATACAGGAAAACACAAATAACTACACACACAGTACAGGAAAAGACAAATAACTACACACACGGTGCAGGAAAACACAAATAACTACACACATAGTACAGGAAAACACAAATAACTACACACACAGAGCACAGGAAAACACAAATAACTACACGCACACACAGTACAGGAAAAGACAAATAACGACACACACACAGTACAGGAAAACACGAATAACTACACACACAGTACAGGAAAACACAAAAAACTACACACACAGTTCAGGAAAAGACAAATAACTACACACACACAATACAGGAAAACACAAATAACTACACACACGTACAGGAAAACACAAATAACTACACACACACAATACAGGTAAACACAAATAACTACACACACAGTACCGGAAAAGACAATTAACGACACACACACAATACAGGAAAAGACAAATAACTACACACACAGTACACGAAAAGACAAATAACTACACACACACAATACAGGAAAAGACAAATAACTGCACACGCAGTACAGGAAAACACAAATAACTACAACACAGCACAGGAAAACACAAACAACTACACACACAGTACAGGAAAACACAAATAACTACACACACAGTACAGGAAAAGACAAATAACTACACACAAAGTACAGGAAAACACAAATAACGACACATAGTACAGGAAAACACAAATAACTACACACACACAGCACAGGGCAACACAAATAACTACACACACACAATACAGGAAAACACAAATAACTACACACACAGTACAGGAAAACACAAATAACTACACACACACATTACAGGAAAACACAAACAACTACACACACAGTACAGGAAAACACAAATAACTACACACACACAGTACAGGAAAACACAAATAACTAGACACACACAGGACAGGAAAACACAAATAACTGCACACACAGTACAGGAAAAGACAAATAACGACACACACACAGTACAGGAAAACACAAATAACGACACACACAATACAGGAAAAGACAAATAACTACACACACACAGTGCAGGTAAACACAAATAACTAGACACACACAGGACAGGAAAACACAAATAACTACACACACAGTACAGGAAAAGACAAATAACGACACACACACAGTACAGGAAAACACAAAGACCTACACACACACAGTACCGGAAAACACAAATAACTACACACACACAGTACCGGAAAAGACAAATAACTACACACACAATACAGAAAACACAAATAACTACACACACACAGTACAGGTAAACACAAATAACTACACACACAGTACAGGAAAACAGAAATAACTACACACACAGTACAGGAAAACACAAATAACTTACCACACACAGTACAGGAAAACACAAATAACTACACACACAATACTGGAAAAAACAAATAACTACACACACAGTAGCGGAAAACACAAATAACTACACACACACAGTGCAGGAAAACACAAATAACTACACACACAGTACAGGAAAACACAAATAACTACACACACAGTACAGCAAAACACAAATAACTACACACACACAATACAGGAAAACACAAATAACTACACACACACACAGTGCAGGAAAACACAAATAACTACACACACACAATACAGGAAAACACAAATAACTACACACACAGTACAGGAAAACACAAATAACTACACACACTCAATACAGGAAAACACAAATAACTACACACACAATACAGAAAACACAAGTAACTACACACACAGTACAGGAAAACACAAATAACTACACACACACAGTACAGGAAAACACAAATAACTACACACACAGTACAGGAAAACACAAATAACTACACACACACAGTACAGGAAAACACAAATAACTACACACACAGCACAGGAAAAGACAAATAACTACATACACACAGTACAGGAAAACACAATTACTACACACACAGTACAGGAAACCACAAATAACTGCACACACACAGTACAGGAAAACACAAATAACTACACACACACAGGACAGGAAAACACAAATAACTACACACACACAGTACCGGAAAACACAAATAACTACACACACATTACAGGAAAACACAAACAACTACACACACAGTACAGGAAAACACAAATAACTACATACACACAGTGCAGGTAAACACAAATAACTAGACACACACAGGACAGGAAAACACAAATAACTACACACACAGTACAGGAAAAGACAAATAACGACACACACACAGTACAGGAAAACACAAAGACCTACACACACACAGTACCGGAAAACACAAATAACTACACACACACAGTACCGGAAAAGACAAATAACTACACACACAATACAGAAAACACAAATAACTACACACACACAGTACAGGTAAACACAAATAACTACACACACAGTACAGGAAAACAGAAATAACTACACACACAGTACAGGAAAACACAAATAACTACACACACAGTACAGGAAAAGACAAATAACGACACACACACAGTACAGGAAAACACAAAGACCTACACACACACAGTACCGGAAAACACAAATAACTACACACACACAGTACCGGAAAAGACAAATAACTACACACACAATACAGAAAACACAAATAACTACACACACACAGTACAGGTAAACACAAATAACTACACACACAGTACAGGAAAACAGAAATAACTACACACACAGTACAGGAAAACACAAATAACATACCACACACAGTACAGGAAAACACAAATAACTACACACACAATACTGGAAAAAACAAATAACTACACACACAGTAGCGGAAAACACAAATAACTACACACACACAGTGCAGGAAAACACAAATAACTACACACACAGTACAGGAAAACACAAATAACTACACACACAGTACAGCAAAACACAAATAACTACACACACACAATACAGGAAAACACAAATAACTACACACACACACAGTGCAGGAAAACACAAATAACTACACACACACAATACAGGAAAACACAAATAACTACACACACAGTACAGGAAAACACAAATAACTACACACACTCAATACAGGAAAACACAAATAACTACACACACAATACAGAAAACACAAATAACTACACACACAGTACAGGAAAACACAAATAACTACACACACACAGTACAGGAAAACACAAATAACTACACACACAGTACAGGAAAACACAAATAACTACACACACACAGTACAGGAAAACACAAATAACTACACACACAGCACAGGAAAAGACAAATAACTACATACACACAGTACAGGAAAACACAATTACTACACACACAGTACAGGAAACCACAAATAACTGCACACACACAGTACAGGAAAACACAAATAACTACACACACACAGGACAGGAAAACACAAATAACTACACACACACAGTACCGGAAAACACAAATAACTACACACACACATTACAGGAAAACACAAACAACTACACACACAGTACAGGAAAACACAAATAACTAAATACACACAGTGCAGGTAAACACAAATAACTAGACACACACAGGACAGGAAAACACAAATAACTACACACACAGTACAGGAAAAGACAAATAACGACACACACACAGTACAGGAAAACACAAAGACCTACACACACACAGTACCGGAAAACACAAATAACTACACACACACAGTACCGGAAAAGACAAATAACTACACACACAATACAGAAAACACAAATAACTACACACACACAGTACAGGTAAACACAAATAACTACACACACAGTACAGGAAAACACAAATAACTACACACACAGTACAGGAAAACACAAATAACTTACCACACACAGTACAGGAAAACACAAATAACTACACACACAATACAGGAAAAAACAAATAACTACACACACAGTACCGGAAAACACAAATAACTACACACACACAGTGCAGGAAAACACAAATAACTACACACACAGTACAGGCAAACACAAATAACTACACACACAGTACAGGAAAACACAAATAACTACACACACACAATACAGGAAAACACAAATAACTACACACACACACAGTACAGGAAAACACAAATAACTACACACACACAATACAGGAAAACACAAATAACTACACACACAGTACAGGAAAACACAAATAACTACACACACTCAATACAGGAAAACACAAATAACTACACACACAATACAGGAAAACACAAATAACTACACACACACAATACAGGAAAACACAAATAACTACACACACACAGTACAGGAAAACACAAATAACTACACGCACACAATACAGGAAAACACAAATAACTACACACACAGTACAGGAAAACACAAATAACTACACACACACAGTACAGGAAAACACAAATAACGACACACACAGTACAGGAAAACACAAATAACTACACACACACAATACAGGAAAACACAAATAACTACACACACACAGTACATGAAAACACAAATAACTACACACACAGAACAGGAAAACACAAATAACGACACACACACAATACAGGGAAAGACAAATAACTACACACACAGTACACAAAAAGACAAATAACTACACACACACAATACAGGAAAAGACAAATAACTACACACACACAATACAGGAAAAGACAAATAACTACACACACAATACAGGAAAACACAAATAACTACACACACAGAGTACAGGAAAACACAAATAACTACACACACGGTGCAGGAAAACACAAACAACTACACACACAGTACAGGAAAACACAAATAACTACACACACAGAGCACAGGAAAACACAAATAACTACACACACAGTACAGGAAAACACAAATAACTACACACACACAGTACAGGAAAACACGAATAACTACACACACAGTACAGGAAAACACAAAAAACTACACACACAGTTCAGGAAAAGGCAAATAACTACACACACACAATACAGGAAAACACAAATAACTACACACACGTACAGGAAAACACAAATAACTACACACACACAATACAGGAAAACACAAATAACTACACACACAGTACCGGAAAAGACAATTAACTACACACACACAATACAGGAAAAGACAAATAACTACACACACAGTACACGAAAAGACAAATAACTACACACACACAATACAGGAAAAGACAAATAACTGCACACGCAATACAGGAAAACACAAATAACTACAACACAGTACAGGAAAACACAAACAACTACACACACAGTACAGGAAAACACAAATAACTACACACACAGTACAGGAAAAGACAAATAACTACACACAAAGTACAGGAAAACACAAATAACGACACATAGTACAGGAAAACACAAATAACTACACACACACAGCACAGGGCAACACAAATAACTACACACACACAATACAGGAAAACACAAATAACTACACACACAGTACAGGAAAACACAAATAACTACACACACACAGTACAGGAAAACACAAATAACTACACACACATTACAGGAAAACACAAATAACTAGACACACACAGTACAGGAAAACACAAATAACTACACACACACAGTACAGGAAAACACAAATAACTAGACACACACAGGACAGGAAAACACAAATAACTGCACACACAGTACAGGAAAAGACAAATAACGACACACACACAGTACAGGAAAACACAAATAACGACACACACAATACAGGAAAAGACAAATAACTACACACACACAGTACAGGAAAACACAAATAACTACACACAGACAGTACAGGAAAACACAAATAACTACACACACACAATACAGGAAAACACAAATAACTACACACACTCAATACAGGAAAACACAAATAACTACACACACACAATACAGGAAAACACAAATTACTACACACACAGTACAGGAAAACACAAATAACTACACACACAGTACAGGAAAACACAAATAACTACACACACACAGTACAGGAAAAGACAAACAACTGCACACAGAATACAGGAAAAGGCAAATTATTACACACACACAGTACAGGAAAAGACAAATAACTACACACACACAATACAGGAAAACACAAATAACTACACACACAGTACAGGAAAAGACAAATAACTACACACACAGTACAGGAAAACACAAATAACTACACACACACAATACAGGAAAACACAAATAACTACACACACACAACGCAGGAAAACACAAATAACTACACACACACAGTACAGGAAAACACAAATAACTACACACACAATCCAGGAAAACACAAATAACTACACACACACAGTACAGGAAAAGACAAGTAACTACACACACACAGTACCGGAAAACACAAATAACTACACACACACAGTACCGGAAAAGACAAATAACTACACACACAATACAGAAAACACAAATAACTACACACACAGTACAGGAAAACACAAATAACTACACACACACAGTACAGGAAAACACAAATAACTACACACACAGTACAGGAAAACACAAATAACTACACACACACAGTACAGGAAAAGACAAATAACTACACACACAGTACAGGAAAAGACAAATAACTACGTACACACAGTGCAGGAAAACACAATTACTACACACACAGTACAGGAAAACACAAATAACTGCACACACACAGTACAGGAAAACACAAATAACTACACACACACAGGACAGGAAAACACAAATAACTACACACACACAGTACCGGAAAACACAAATAACTACACACACATTACAGGAAAAAACAAACAACTACACACACAGTACAGGAAAACACAAATAACTACACACACACAGTGCAGGTAAACACAAATAACTAGACACACACAGGACAGGAAAACACAAATAACTACACACACAGTACAGGAAAAGACAAATAACGACACACACACAGTACAGGAAAACACAAAGACCTACACACACAGTACCGGAAAACACAAATAACTACACACACACAGTACCGGAAAAGACAAATAACTACACACACAATACAGAAAACACAAATAACTACACACACACAGTACAGGTAAACACAAATAACTACACACACAGTACAGGAAAACAGAAATAACTACACACACAGTACAGGAAAACACAAATAACTTACCACACACAATACAGGAAAACACAAATAACTACACACACAATACAGGAAAAAACAAATAACTACACACACAGTACCGGAAAACACAAATAACTACACACACACAGTGCAGGAAAACACAAATAACTACACACACAGTACAGGAAAACACAAATAACTACACACACAGTACAGCAAAACACAAATAACTACACACACACAATACAGGAAAACACAAATAACTACACACACACACAGTACAGGAAAACACAAATAACTACACACACACAATACAGGAAAACACAAATAACTACACACACAGTACAGGAAAACACAAATAACTACACACACTCAATACAGGAAAACACAAATAACTACACACACAATACAGGAAAACACAAATAACTACACACACACAATACAGGAAAACACAAATAACTACACACACACAATGCAGGAAAACACAAATAACTACACACACACAATACGGGAAAACACAAATAACTACACACACAGTACAGGAAAACAAAAATAACTACACACACACAGTACAGGAACAGCACAAATAACTACACACACAGTCCAGGAAAAGACAAATAACTACACACACAGTACAGGAAAACACAAACTACTACACCCACAGTACAGGAAAACACAAATATCTACACACACAGTACAGGAAAACACAAATAACTACACACACAGTACAGGAAAAGACTAATAACTACACACACACAGTACAGGAAATCACAAATAACTACACACACACAGTACAGGAAAACACAAATAACTACACACACTCAATACAGGAAAGCACAAATAACTACACACACAATACAGGAAAACACAAATAACTACACACACACAATACAGGAAAACACAAATAACTACACACGCAGTACAGAACACACAAATAACTACACACACACAATACAGGAAAACACAAATAACTACACACACACAATACAGGAAAACACAAATAACTACACACACACAGTACAGGAAAAGACAAATAACTACACACACACACAATACAGGAAAACACAAATAACTGCACGCACAGTACAGGAAAACACAAATAACTACACACACGACAGGAACAGCACAACTACGTACACACACAAAATACAGGAAAACACAAATAACTACACACACACAGTACAGGAAAACACAAATAACTACATACACACTATACAGGAAAACACAAATAACTGCACGCACAGTACAGGAAAACACAAATAACTACACACACAGAGCACAGGAAAACACAAATAACTACACACACTCAATAAAGGAAAACACAAATAACTACACACACAATACAGGAAAAGACAAATAACTACACACACAGGACAGGAAAAAACAAATAACTACACACACAGTGCCGGAAAACACAAATAACTACACACAGACAGTGCAGGAAAACACAAATAACTGCACACACTCAATACAGAAAACACAAATAACTACACACACAGTACAGGAAAACACAAATAACTACACACACAGTGCAGGAAAACACAAATAACTACACACAGACAGTGCAGGAAAACACAAATAACTACACACACTCAATACAGGAAAACACAAATAACTATACACACACACACAATACAGGAAAAGACAAATACCTAGCCACACTCAACACAGGAAAACACAAATAACTACACACACAGTACAGGAAAACACAAATAACTACACACACACAATACAGCAAAACACAAATAACTACACACACACAGTACAGGAAAACACAAATAACTACACACACACAGTACAGGAAAACACAAATAACTACACACACTCAAGACAGGAAAACACAAATAACTACACACACACACAGTACAGGAAAACACAAATAACTACACACACACAGTACAGGAAAAGACAAATAACTACACACACACAATGCAGGAAAACACAAATAACTACACACACAATACAGGACAACACTAATAACTACACACACAATACAGGAAAAGACAAATAACTACACACACACAGTACAGGAAAACACAAATAACTACACACACTCAATACAGGAAAACACAAATAACTACACACACACAGTACAGGAAAACACAAATAACTACACACACACAGTACAGGAAAACACAAATAACTACACACACACAGTACACAGAATTTGAAAGCTGAGTACAGGATTAAGGATAGGATTCTTGGCAGCGTGGAGGAACAGAGGGATCTTGGTGTGCAGATACATAGATCCCTTAAAATGGCCACCCAAGTGGACAGGGTTGTTAAGAAAGCATATGGTGTTTTGGCTTTCATTAACAGGGGGATTGAGTTTAAGAGTCGTGAGATCTTGTTGCAGCTCTATAAAACTTTGGTTAGACCGCACTTGGAATACTGCGTCCAGTTCTGGGCGCCCTATTATAGGAAAGATGTGGATGCTTTGGAGAGGGTTCAGAGGAGGTTTACCAGGATGCTGCCTGGACTGGAGGGCTTATCTTATGAAGAGAGGTTGACTGAGCTCGGTCTCTTTTCATTGGAGAAAAGGAGGAGGAGAGGGGACCTAATTGAGGTATACAAGATAATGAGAGGCATAGATAGAGTCGATAGCCAGAGACTATTTCCCAGGGCAGAAATGGCTAGCACGAGGGGTCATAGTTTTAAGCTGGTTGGTGGAAAGTATAGAGGGGATGTCAGAGGCAGGTTCTTTACGCAGAGAGTTGTGAGAGCATGGAATGCGTTGCCAGCAGCAGTTGTGGAAGCAAGGTCATTGGGGTCATTTAAGAGACTGCTGGACATGCATATGGTCACAGAAATTTGAGGGTGCATCCATGAGGATCAATGGTCGGCACAACATTGTGGGCTGAAGGGCCTGTTCTGTGCTGTACTGTTCTATGTTCTATGTTCTATGTAGTACAGGAAAATACAAATAACTACACACACAGTACAGGAAAACACAAATAACTACACACACACAATACAGGAAAACACAAATAACTACACACACAGTACAGGAAAAGACAAATAACTACACACACAGTACAGAAAACACAAATAACTACACACACAGTACAGGAAAACACAAATAACTACACACACATAGTACTGGAAAACACAAATACCTACACACACAATGCAGGAAAACACAAATAACTACACACACAGTACAGGAAAACACAAATAACTTCACACACTCAATACAGGAAAACACAAATAACTACACACACAGTACAGCAAAACACAAATAACTACACACACAGTGCAGGAAAACACAAATAACTACACACAGACAGTGCAGGAAAACACAAATAACTACACACACTCAATACAGGAAAACACAAATAACTACACACACAGTACAGGAAAACACAAATAACTACACACACACAGTACAGGAAAACACATATAACTACACACACAGTGCAGGAAAACACAAATAACTACACACACAGTACAGAAAACACAAATAACTACACACACAGTACAGGAAAAGACAAATAACTACACACACACAATACAGGAAAACACAAATAACTACACACACACAATACAGGAAAACACTAATAACTACACACACACAATACAGGAAAAGACAAATAACTACACACACACACAGTACAGGAAAACACAAATAACTACACACACAATACAGGAAAAGACAAATAACTACACACACACAGTACAGGAAAAGACAAATAACTACACACACACAATACAGGAAAACACAAATAACTACACACACAATACAGGAAAACACAAATAACTACACACACAGTACAGGAAAACACAAATAACTACACACACACAATACAGAAAAACACAAATAACTACACACACACAATACAGGAAAACACAAATAACTACACACACACAGTACAGGAAAACACAAATAACTACACACACACAATACAGGAAAATACAAATAACTCCACACACAGTACAGGAAAACACAAATAACTACACACACACAGTACATGAAAAGACAAATAACTGCACACACACAGTGCAGGAAAACACAAATAACTACACACACAGTACAGGAAAAGACAAATAACTACACACACACAGTACAGGAAAACGCAAATAACTACACACACCATACAGGAAAACACAAATAACTACACACACACAGTACAGGAAAACACAAATAACTACACACACACAGTACAGGAAAAGACAAATAACTACACACACAGTACAGGAATTAACACAAGTTGCTACACACACAGGGCAGGAAAACTCAAATAAATACACACAGGACAGGAGCAACACAAATATCTCTATACATATCAGATGTATTAAGAAAAATAACGAGACACACAGGACATGTATTAACACAAATACCTACACACACAGGACAGGTATTAACACAAATAACTGTACACGCAGGACAGGTATTCAAACAAATAACTACACACATCGGACCGGTCTCATGACAAATAACTGCACACTTAGGACAGGTATTATCTCAAATAACTACACACACAAAGCAGGTATTAACACAAATAACTACACACAGGACAGGTATTAACACAAATAACTACACGCATAATACAGGTATTAGGGCCAATCACTGCACACACAGGACAGGTATTAACTCAAATATGTGCACTCACAAGACAGGGATTAACACAAATAACTGCACACACAGGACAGGTATTAACTCAAATAACAACACACACAAGACAGGGATTAACACAAATAACTGCACACACAGGACAGGTATTAACTCAAACAACTACACACACAGAATAGAAAACAAAGCACACAGCTACGCGCACAGTACAGGAAGCAACAACAGATATACCGAATGAATACGTGGCTGCAAAGACAGTGTCAGGGAGAGGGTTTCATATTCCTAGGGCATAGATTGGTTAAATCAATTTAGCCACAATGCCTTAGAGGAGTAATTCCTGGAGCGTGTATGGGATGGTTTTCTTGACCAATATGTGGAGGAACCAACTAGACAGCAGGCCATCTTAGACTGGGTGCTGTTCAATGAGAAGGAATGATTGCCAATCAGCTATGTTCGACACGTTGTGGAAGAGTGACCATAACATGATAGAATTTTTTGTCAAGATGGAGAGTGAAGTTGTTGATTCAAAGACTCGGGTGCTAATCCTCAAGAAAGGAAATGAATTTATGAGGTCTGAGTTGGCCTTGATAGATTGGGGAGAATTACTTAAAGGGATGACAATGGATAGGTAATGGGAAACATTCAAGGAACACATGGAGAAACTGCAACAACTAATTCTACATGTTTATTGATGGCCTTCTTGGTAGAGAACCATGCCTCTAGCTCCACACCACTGCAAAGAGAAACCAGAAAGAAGCTAACTAATTCCAATGGACCCCAGAATTTAAATACCAGCCAGGAAAGCACAACAGTGCTTCATTGGAGGCTGTACTGATTACCCGACAGGGTAATGAAACGTCTGTGAACTAACAAACCAGCTCAGTGAGCAAACCAACCTCAGCTTTCACAACCCAAGCTAAAGATCTACTCAAGAACCTTATACATACTTCGGTTCTGTCTTCTCAAAAGAGGACACAAATCAGATACCAGAATCTGCAAGATTTAGTGAGAGGGAACAATTGAGGGAAATCAATATTAGTAGAGACGTGGTGCTGGGAAATTTTTGGGATTGAAGGCCGATAAATCCCCAGGGCCTGATAATCTACATCCCAGAGTACTTAAGGAAGTAACTCTTAAAAATAGTGGATGCATTGGTAGTCATCTTCCAGGATTCTATAGACTCCGGAACAGTCCCTGAAGATTGGAGGGTGGCCTAATGTCACTCCAATATTCAAAAAGGGAGGTAGAGAGAAAACAGGGAATTATAGACCGATGAGCCTAACATTGGTTGTTGGTGGGGGGGTGAGTTTTCAAATCCATTATCACTGATTTTATAGCAGAGTATTTAGAACATAGTGGCACGATCAGACAGAGCCAGCATGGATTTATGAAAGGGAAATCATGCTTGACAAACCTGTTGGAATTCTATGAAGTTGTAACTAGTAGAGTTGACAAGAGGGAGCCAGTCGATGAGGTATGTTTGGACTTTCAGAAAGTATTTGACAAAGTCCCACATAAGCGATTAACGTACAAGATTAAAGAGATGGGGAAAGTGTCGTGAGATGGATAGGAAACTGGTTGGCAGAGACGAAACAAAGATCAGGAATTAATGGGTCATTTTCAAGTTAGCAGGCAGTAACCTGCAGGGTGCCACAGGGATTGGTGCTGGGACTCCACCTATTCATGGTACATATGAATGATTTGGTTGAGTAAACAAAATGTAACATCTCAAAGTTTGCAGATGATACCCAAGATGGATGGGAGGGTGAACTGTGACAAGGATGCAGAGATCCTTCAGCATGACCTCGACAGATCGGATAAATGGACAAATCAATGATAGGTGCAGTATAATTTGAATAATTGCGAGGTTATTCACTTTGGAAGCGAAAGCAAGAAGGCAGATTACTACCTGAATGGCTGTAAATTGGGAGAGGGGAGTGTGCACTGGGACCTGGGTGTCCTTGTGCACCAGTCGCTGAAGGTACGCAGGCAGGTGCAGCAGGTGGTAAAGAAGGCAAATGGTATGTTGGCCTCCATTGCAAGAGGTTTTGAGTACAGAAGCAGGGGTGTGTTGTTTCAGTTATACAGGGCCTTGTGAGACCACACCTGGAATACTGTGTGCAGTTTTGGTCTCCTTTTCTGAGGAACGATGCACTTGAGCTCAAGGGAGTGCAGCAAAGGTTTACCAGGCTAATTCCAGGGATGACAGGTCTGATGTATGAGGAGAGGTTAACTAGGTTAGGATTGTTTTCGCTATAGTTCAGACGAATGAGGGGTGTATCTCATAGAGACTTATAAAATTCTAAGAGGACTGGAAAGGGTATTTGCAGGGAAGTAGTTCCTGATGGTGGGTGTGTCCAGAACTAGAGGTCACTGTATGAGGATTCAAGGTAGACGATTTAGGACAGAGATAAGGTAACATTTCTTCACCTAAAGAGTGGTGAGCCTGTGGAATTCATTACCACAGGAAGTAGTTGATGCCAAAACTTTGAATGTATTCAAGAGGCAGCTACATATAGCATAATAAAGTGTGAAGCTGGATGAACACAGCAGGCCAAGCAGCATCTCAGGAGCACAAAAGCTTTTGTGCTCCTGAGATGCTGCTTGGCCTGCTGCGTTCATCCAGCTTCACACTTTATTATCTTGGATTCGCCAGCATCTGCAGTTCCCATTATCTCAGCTACATATAGCACTTGGGGTGAATGGGATCAAAGATATTGGGGAGAAATCAGGATAAGGCTATTGAATTAGACCATCAGCAATGATCGTGATGAATGATGGAGCAGGCTCAAAGGGCCAAATGGCCTCCTCCTGCTCCTATCTTCTATGTTTCTATGTTTCATACAAATAAGTACATACACAAGACTGGAACCAACAGAAATAACTACATACACAGGACAGCACTCAATTTATGGTGAAATGATTACACACAGAGGGCAGGAATGAACAAAATCTTTAATTATCCACACAGTGCAGGAATCAACACAGGGAAATAACTACACACACAGGACTAGTATCAACACATGCTGAAACAACTTCAGACAGAGGACAGGGATGAACACAGACAAACTACTTATGCACAGGACAGAAACCTACACAGACTAATGACCATAAAATGTGAGGCTGGATGAATACAGCAGGCCAAGCAGCATCTCAGGAGCACAAAAGCTGACGTTTCGGGCCTAGACCCTTCATCAGAGAGGGTCTAGGCCCGAAACGTCAGCTTTTGTGCTCCTGAGATGCTGCTTGGCCTGCTGTGTTCATCCAGCCTCACATTTTATTATCTTGGAATCTCCAGCATCTGCAGTTCCCATTATCTCAGACTAATGACCATATGGGCAGGACAGAAAGTAATACAGACAAACAGCTATAAACAAACAGAATAGGAACACACATGTAAACAGCTTCATATACAATAGGAATTAACCAATGCTGAAACAGGTACGACTGTAGGAGGGGAATCAACTGTAGCAACAATTGGTCTCTTGGCTAGTACAAAGTTTTCAATGTCACAGAAGTACAGAAACATCAAAAATAAGAGCTGGAGTAGACAGTTCAGTCCTTTGAGCCTGTTCCATCATTAAATATAATAATTTCTGATCATCCAACTCAGTGTCCTGTTCCGACTTTTGCCCCATTCCCTTTGATGCCTTTCACCTTAAGAACTAGCTCTCACTCCATCTTGAAAACATTCAATGTTTTGGCCTCATCTGCTTTCTGTGGGACAGAATTCACAGGTTCACATCTCCCTGGAGGACACTTTCTGGTCCCCTGCTTGCTAACAAACTATGTGATTGGTTCTTGGGTAGAAACCTGAGCAAGTTGGCACTGTAAACAAGATTGGAAGAAGCCCCCAGTTCATCAGCTCTCTGTTCTCTGCAGTAAAAGCCACTTTACACCTGAAGAAAATCAGTTTGCTCTTCTTTCAGCATTTGCTGTAAGCTGTGATTTTTAATTAATAAGTCAAAGACATTTTACAGGTCTGAACTAGCCCTTGTGTCTTCTGCAAATCAGTGGAAGCCTCTGGAGAAAGTAATCTTAGAAGCAGCATTCTGATCAGCACAAAGAATCATCTCAGATGATACTATGAACAGAGACCACTGAACTGCTTTCCAAGTATTTACCTCCACCCCTATTACCTACTTGTCTGTGTATAGGTACAGGTAAGAGGGAGTTTGTAAGGGGGCTACAGGTCTATGATTCTGAAGCACCCTGCAAGTGGATCACAGCAGGTGCCATGATGATTGTAAGGGGCTGGCAAATGCCAGGTGCCATTGTCCAGCGATGAGGGAAGCATATAGCTGGGGACCACGAATTGTGCTCTGAGATGTAGTTTCGTCAAATGCACCATGGGGATCATTGGGTGTAAGTGGCAAGCTGAAGATGTCAAGTACCCACTCTGTTTTCCATTTGATTTTTCCTGAAATCTATTGAGTATGAGTTTGGTAGGATCAGAAGATGAATATCAATGAGGTGAGTAAATCCATTAACTATGCATTTAACAAGCACCTCCCTCATGTGGAGGCAATGGCGTCATGGTATTATTGCTGGATTGTTAATCTAGAGACCCAGATAACATTCTGGGGACCTGGGTTCAAATCCCGCCACAACAGACGGTGGAATTTGAATTCAAAAAAACATCTGAAATTAAGAGTCTAATGATAACTGTGAATCCATTGTCGATTGTTGGAAAGACTCATCTGGCTCATTAATGTCCTTTAGGGAAGGAAACTGCTATCCTTTACCTGGTCTGGCCTACATGTGACTCCAGACCCACAGCAATGTGGTTGACTCTTTACTGCCTTCTGGGCAATGAGGGATAGGCAATAAATGCTGCCTAGCCAGTGATGCCATCATCCCATGAATTAATTTTTTTTTTAAATCCTCCTGTGCTGCTAGTCCAATTGTTTTCTGGAAGCATTGTACCTTTAGCTGAAAATCAATGTTCCTAAACACTCAAGAACACCAGCCCAGTGCAAGAAAAGAGACCTGCATTCCTTTAGTGCCTGTCATGACTGCAGAATGTCCGAAAACATTTTACAGCTGATGAGATAGCTTTGAAATGTGGACGCTGATGTAAAGTCACTAAGAAGGCAGATAATCTGGATGCAGCAAGATTGTGTTTCTGCTGCCGCCAATGAATTAGCTCTTCTACCTCAGCATCAAGATGTCCTTGGTTCAATCTCACTCCAGCACTCAGTCACGTGGAAAAGGAAGACATCCTCCAGTGGTGTGCTCAAGACATGGTATCACTCAGAGGCATTGTCTTTGAGCTGAGGAAGGTGGGTTTGCATTCTCTCTCATTCACTGATGTTAGGTGGGGATGAAATATTGCCAGGACAACTTTGGTTTAAGTAAAGGCTGAGGGATCTTTTCCATCTGCCTGCGATGGGATACAGGCCTAGGGTTTCATGGCTGATCTGTGGATCAGCAGCTCCAACAAACCATGCTGTACTGCGAGAGGGACAGTCCTGAGGTTGTGTCGTGCTGAGGGAGGCTGCATAGTCAGAGGAGTGGTACTGAGCAAGTGCAGCACTGTCAGAGGGAGCACTGTGCTGTTGGAGATTCAGTACTGGGGAAGTGCAGCACTGTCAGAGGGAGCACTGTGCTGTTGGAGATTCAGTACTGGGGAAGTGCAGCACTGTCAGAGGGAGCACTGTGCTGTTGGAGATTCAGTACTGGGGAAGTGCAGCACTGTCAGAGGGAGCACTGTGCTGTTGGAGATTCAGTACTGGGGAAGTGCAGCACTGTCAGAGGGAGCACTGTGCTGTTGGAGATTCAGTACTGGGGAAGTGCAGCACTGTCAGAGGGAGCACTGTGCTGTTGGAGATTCAGTACTGAGCAAGTGCAGCACTGTCAGAGGGAGCACTGTGCTGTTGGAGATTCAGTACTGGGGAAGTGCAGCACTGTCAGAGGGAGCACTGTGCTGTTGGAGATTCAGTACTGGGGAAGTGCAGCACTGTCAGAGGGAGCACTGTGCTGTTGGAGATTCAGTACTGGGGAAGTGCAGCACTGTCAGAGGGAGCACTGTGCTGTTGGAGATTCAGTACTGGGGAAGTGCAGCACTGTCAGAGGGAGCACTGTGCTGTTGGAGATTCAGTACTGGGGAAGTGCAGCACTGTCAGAGGGAGCACTGTGCTGTTGGAGATTCAGTACTGGGGAAGTGCAGCACTGTCAGAGGGAGCACTGTGCTGTTGGAGATTCAGTACTGGGGAAGTGCAGCACTGTCAGAGGGCCATTCGTGAGGGAGCACTGTGCTGTTGGAGATTCAGTACTGGGGAAGTGCAGCACTGTCAGAGGGAGCACTGTGCTGTTGGAGATTCAGTACTGGGGAAGTGCAGCACTGTCAGAGGGAGCACTGTGCTGTTGGAGATTCAGTACTGGGGAAGTGCAGCACTGTCAGAGGGAGCACTGTGCTGTTGGAGATTCAGTACTGGGGAAGTGCAGCACTGTCAGAGGGAGCACTGTGCTGTTGGAGATTCAGTACTGGGGAAGTGCAGCACTGTCAGAGGGAGCACTGTGCTGTTGGAGATTCAGTACTGGGGAAGTGCAGCACTGTCAGAGGGAGCACTGTGCTGTTGGAGATTCAGTACTGGGGAAGTGCAGCACTGTCAGAGGGAGCACTGTGCTGTTGGAGATTCAGTACTGGGGAAGTGCAGCACTGTCAGAGGGAGCACTGTGCTGTTGGAGATTCAGTACTGGGGAAGTGCAGCACTGTCAGAGGGAGCACTGTGCTGTTGGAGATTCAGTACTGGGGAAGTGCAGCACTGTCAGAGGGAGCACTGTGCTGTTGGAGATTCAGTACTGGGGAAGTGCAGCACTGTCAGAGGGCCATTCGTGAGGGAGCACTGTGCTGTTGGAGATTCAGTACTGGGGAAGTGCAGCACTGTCAGAGGGAGCACTGTGCTGTTGGAGATTCAGTACTGGGGAAGTGCAGCACTGTCAGAGGGAGCACTGTGCTGTTGGAGATTCAGTACTGGGGAAGTGCAGCACTGTCAGAGGGAGCACTGTGCTGTTGGAGATTCAGTACTGGGGAAGTGCAGCACTGTCAGAGGGAGCACTGTGCTGTTGGAGATTCAGTACTGGGGAAGTGCAGCACTGTCAGAGGGAGCACTGTGCTGTTGGAGATTCAGTACTGGGGAAGTGCAGCACTGTCAGAGGGAGCACTGTGCTGTTGGAGATTCAGTACTGGGGAAGTGCAGCACTGTCAGAGGGAGCACTGTGCTGTTGGAGATTCAGTACTGGGGAAGTGCAGCACTGTCAGAGGGAGCACTGTGCTGTTGGAGATTCAGTACTGGGGAAGTGCAGCACTGTCAGAGGGCCATTCGTGAGGGAGCACTGTGCTGTTGGAGATTCAGTACTGGGGAAGTGCAGCACTGTCAGAGGGAGCACTGTGCTGTTGGAGATTCAGTACTGGGGAAGTGCAGCACTGTCAGAGGGAGCACTGTGCTGTTGGAGATTCAGTACTGGGGAAGTGCAGCACTGTCAGAGGGAGCACTGTGCTGTTGGAGATTCAGTACTGGGGAAGTGCAGCACTGTCAGAGGGAGCACTGTGCTGTTGGAGATTCAGTACTGGGGAAGTGCAGCACTGTCAGAGGGAGCACTGTGCTGTTGGAGATTCAGTACTGGGGAAGTGCAGCACTGTCAGAGGGAGCACTGTGCTGTTGGAGATTCAGTACTGGGGAAGTGCAGCATCGTCACATTTGAAAAAGCTGCCTTCGAAAGTGACGTAAATTGGGTCCCGGATTGGAATGCGAGAAGAGCTGGTATTTTTTCGCTGGAGTCCTGTGAGTGTAAAAGGCTCTATATCAATGAAAGCATTTTCTTCATGGGGGCGGGGAGGTGGAGGTGATGGAGACTGTGTGCATTGAAGCCCCAGTTTGAGATCCAGTTGAGAAACGCTGCAGCAAGGAGCTGAGGAGCGGAGAAAAGGCAAGTGCGATGCGCGGAGTGATCGAAGTTTGCTGCAGCCCAAGAAATGCAGCTGCTGAATGATCCAGTTGGTATCTCGGTCAGTTCTGCTCTCATAAACTGGTCATTGCAGCATTTTGCTCAGCCCAATCTGGATAGATCAGCAGTCAATGGAGAAAGCGTCTGGCAATGTTAACAGGAGATTATTACCAGGCAAAGTGCTGAATCGAATCCATCAGTACATGATCCGCGAGAAAGTCCGCATTGAGATATTGCGCTGGAAAGATGAGGCTGGCTGCGAGAGATGTGAAGCCTTCCTCCCCTCGGAGACTCGTACATTTAATGAGATCCGCGGGGACTGACAATTTGTCAATCATTCCTAACTTCTGACAGCAGCAAAACAACATCAAATACTTCTTGCGATGAAGATGGTGAGGCGGCGGTGGAGGGTAGGGGGAGAGAGAACAGGCACGAAGCAGAGCTCCCAAACCTGCAAGGAATTGCATCAAGCCTCCGACTGAGCCGAATGGAGGAGCTCAGATTAACAACGCTCAGTGCCTTCCCTGATGCATTGCTTGGTCAATTTGCAAGTTACAGTCTGCTTCACACTCTCAACAAACAGATAAAACTGCTGCAGGTGCAGAATGATGAAAAATCTAACCATCTTCCCAGGCCCTCGTTACTGTGGCACCAGACTTGCCACTGCACCTCTCTCCAGGCTGGCTTCATTGGAGAAATAGTGATTCCCTTTTTACCTAGGGATCTCTGATCTTGGGTTCTCACCATAACCTTCCCTGTGAAAAAAAAACATATCTGGAACTGTGACGAGCTGCAGCTTTCTTCCAAACGTTAATAGCCCCCTCTCCTCTGCTCTCAGACAGTAGCCCAACCTATTCACGCTAGTTTAGTGAAGATAGTCAGGATGTTTCTGTTGGGACACAAGCCACTTTTCTTGCTGTCCAGGAAACAGGTGATCGGACATGTGGTGAATTGAGACCTTGAGGACATTATTTTGATCATTTAGGGGCCTTCGTTGCCACGCACCTTCTCACTCAGAACCCAGTCAGTGAGGTGGCAAGCAGAGGAATGTTTCTCCACAGGGCGGACTCACTCTGTTATTTCCCCTTGTTACCACCTCTCTCCAACTACTGTAGAAAATCGCCTCAGTGATAATGGGAACTGCAGATGCTGGAGAATCCAAGATAATAAAATGTGAGGCTGGATGAACACAGCAGGCCCAGCAGCATCTCAGGAGCACAAAAGGTGATGTTTCGGGCCTAGACCCTTCATCAGAGAGCTGTCTGATGAAGGGTCTAGGCCCAAAACATCAGCTTTTGTGCTCCTGAGATACTGCTGGGCCTGCTGTGTTCATCCAGACTCACATTTTATTATTATGTAGAAAATCGCCCTTTTGTTACATTCCTAAAATCGTGGGCTCACTGAGCTATTTAACTGCAGAAGCGGAACGATATCTTGCCCACAGTTGGACTGTGAGTTCCCTCAGAGCTGTGTACACACTAACACACACACAAACGCACATACACCACAACTCCACCTAAAATGTTTGTATAAAGCCTCTAGCCACATTGATCACACATCAAATGAAAAAAATAGAGAAAATAAACGCAACAACGAGAATCCACACATAGAGGGAGGCTATTTCACAACCAGGAAATTTTCACCATCTCAAGTATGACATTGCAAACTTGTCATATTCCACCAAAATAAGAAAAAAATGTCCAAGATCTCGATACATAATTCATGAACAGTCGCAATGATTTTAGCCCCACCTCTCCTGCTAGTCTAAGTATTCTAGAAACTGGAACTGCTCATAAAAGACACATTTGGCACAGTGTTTTGGACTTTGTGAAATAATTCTGCGTGTGTGAAGAATTACACTTGTGATCTGGGTTCAGTTAGTTCAGTTGGTTGAATGGCTGGTTTGCGGTGTAGAACGATGCCACCAGTATTGGTTCAGTTCCATCACTGGCTGAAGTTACCATACAGGGATCTCCTTCTCAACCTGTTCCCGTTACCTGACCCTCAGGTTAGACCACCGTCAGTCACCTCTCTCTAACTGAGAGCAGCCCAATGGTCTGGTGGGACTAAGGTAACTTTACCTTGTACTGTTGACCTCCAGCACATGGACTGCTGTGGTTCAAGAAGGCAGCTCAACACTATCCCTCAAAGGCAACTAGGGAATGGGTAATTACTGTTTGACTAGAGAGGGACACCAACATCCCGTGAACGACTCGTTAAAAAAAGTCGATATTGATATGAATTTAATATTTACTCATCCACACTGCAGTGTTTATTAATGTTATGTAGCTTGTCAGAACTTCAAATGTTACTACTGGTACAACGCCTGGGGTCACAGATTCCAGGTTCTGAGCAAGGGAGGATGATAGGAAAAATTCTTTATGAAACAAATGGTGTGGACTGGGAACTGTCAATGCAGAAGATGAAACAATGGATGCCTTGAAAGGCAAATCATACAGGCACTCGAAGAAAATAAACTAGCAAGGCTGCAAGGTGGGATGGGACAGTGGAATGGGCTGCAATGATCTGCAGGAGCCAGCATGGACTCAATGGGTTGAATGGCTCCTTGTGTGCTATAATGATTGTCTGGTTATAGGACAGTTTTGAAAGTTCTAAATAATAGAGACATTTCAGCTTTTAAGCACACAAATCTTTCAAGGTAGCATAATAATTTAGAGGATGATTTAAAAAAGCTTAGAGATTGCTTGGGTTTACAAATATAACTAGAATTTTGTAAAACACCAGTTTGACCTCAGCAGGAGCAATATCACCAGTTAAGGATGCCACAATTCAAGAAAAAAGTGAAGGTCTAACTTGGGAATGACAAAGAGAAGGTTGTTCCCAGAGACAAAGGACTTCAGCTCTGAGGAGAGGGTGAAAATGTTCACAGTATTCTCTCTGAAACAGAGAAGGTTCAAAAATGACTCAACAGAAGTATCATAATGGTGAGACGTTTTGCTGGAGTGATAATTAAAAGATCTTCTTACTGGAGAATGAGTCAAGAGCCGAGAGCCAGAAATTTAGAATTATTGACAAAGATTCTGGAGGATAGATGCCTGGAAAGTTTTGCATTGAAGAGGTTGTGGAAATTGAGTCCTTCCAGAATTTTAAATAGGTAATTAAATAGGCATTTGAGAGTGAAAGAGTGACATTTCACAGACAAAAGCTGTCCAAAGGTTTATGACAGCTCATTCAAAAAATGAACAAAGGTGAGAAGCCAAATGGCCTCCTTATACACTCGAAGGTTCCCAAAACCAGGTTGTAGGATGACGCTTGTGGGAGCATGCGTGGGCACCAGCAATAACACGATAGGATGCAGTATTAAGAAACAAATAATGGAAACTTGTTGCAAAGATACAGCAACAATCGTCAGAGATTTTAGCCAACATTTCGAATAGAAAAATTGGATGGACAAAGAGGACATAGACAAGGAATACGTAGGATGTTCTCCAGAGTTTTTTCGATAGCAGTATGTTGGGAGCCAAACAAAGATTAGGCAGCGCTCAACCTGGTAGGAGAGGATTAATTTATGACTTCATAGTGAAGTCACCCGTTAGTAGCAGTGACCGTAATATCATTGATTTTTACATCTAGTCTGAGGGAGAGAAGAGAGAGTCCAAGACCCATTTTATACTAAAATAAGGATACTTCTGAGTAAACAAAAGCAGGTTTAGCTAAAGTGGTGGAAAATTAGGTTAAGGGATGGGTGAAAGAGATGCAGTGACAAATATTTAAGGGGATAAAGGTAAAGGTAAAGTCACCACAGTCCTTACAGACCATGGGGCTGCTGTCTTATTGGAGAGAGACAATTGGTTTATTTGAACTTTATCACCATGCGTCAGACAAGGGGACAGGTTGAGAAGGAGAATCCTTCGTGGTAACCTCAGCCAGTGCAGGAGTTGAACCCATGCAGTTGGCGTCGCTTTGCATTGCAAAACAGCCATCCAGCCAACAAAAACACAGAATAACAAAGATACATTCCAACGAGAAAAGAAAATTCCAAGTGATTCTCATGAAACCAAATGCTGGCTTGAGGAAGAGCAACATGTTTTCTACTTAGGCACGTTACAACCTTTAGGACTCAACATTGATGTCAACATCTTCAGATCATAAAAACCTTACCCCTTAACCCCAAGCAACTCTCAGTACCCCATTCTATACCTTATTTTCATGGATTTGCTTTCAGCAGACCAGATGTATTTTTTGCTATTAACACCTATAGTGGATTGATTTATTTTCTCAGGCATATCAAGATATTTTACAGTGTCACAGTGGGGGGTGGGGAGCAGGCAATGGGGTACACCTGAGTGTTATAGTGAAGGGAGTGGGATATATCAGTGTATTACAGTGACAGAGCGTGGACTATATCAGAATGTTACAGTGTGGGGCAAGGGAATATATCAGTGTTTTTTTAAGGGGTATAGGGTATACTACTGTCAGTGACAGGACATGGAGTATATCAGAATGTGAGGTGTATCAGAGTGTAACAGCGAGGGGTGCGGGGTGTATCAGATTGTTACAGTGACAGTGTGTGGAGTATATCACAATGTTACAGTGAGGGGTGCAGGATTTATCAGGGTGTTACAGTGAGGGGTGTGGGACATATCAGAGTGTTACACTCAGGGGTATTTGATACATCAGAGTGTTTCAGTCAGGGGTGTGTGACATACTGGAGTGTTACAGTCAGGGCTATGTGATATATCGGAGTGTTACAGTCAGGGATGGGAAGTATTTCAGAGTGTTACAGTGAGGAATTTGAAATATATCAGAGTACCACAGTGACGGTTGGGGGTACACAGGTGGAATAATCAAAAGACTTGTTCCAAATGCCAGCTGTGGTATTGAAATACTGCCAATTAAACAAATTAGGAATTTTGAAGTTGCATCATTGGTAATTGTGACCAGTAAGTTTTCATTCCAGTGTGAAGCATTTTCCATCAGACCATAAGACAAAGGAGTGGAAGTAAGGCCACTCAGCCCATCATGTCAGTCCGCCATTTAATCATGGCTGATGGGCATTTCAACTCCACTTCCCTGCACTCTCCCCATAGCCCTTGATTCCTTGTGAGATCAAGAATTTACCAATCTCTGCCTTGAAAACATTTAATGTCCCGGCCTCCACCGCGCTCCGTGGCAATGAATTCCACAGACCCACCACTCTCTGGATGAAAAATTGTCTCCTCATTTCTGTTTTAAATTTACCCCCTCTAATTCTAAGGCTGCACCCATGGGTCCTAGTCTACCCACCTAACGGAAAAACTTCCCAGCGTCCATCACTTCTAAGCCATACATTATCTTGTAAGTTTCTATTAGATCTCCCCTCAACCTTCTAAACTCTAATGAGTACAATCCCAGGATCCTCAGCCGTTCATCGTACGTTAAACCTACCATTTGAGGGATCATCCTTGTGAATCTCCGCTGGACACGCTCCAGGGCTAGTATGTCCTTCCTAAGGTGTGGGGCCCAAAATTGGACACAGTATTCTAAATGGGGCCTAACTAGAGCTTTATAAAGTCTCAGAAGCACATCGCTGCTTCTACATTCCAATCCTTTTGAGATAAACAACAACATTACATTCGCTTTCTTAATCACGGACTCTATCTGCAAGTTAACCTTTAGAGAACCCTGGACCAACACTCCCAGATCCCTTTGTACTTCTGCTTTATGAATTTTCTCACCATTTAGAAAATAGTCCATGCCTGTATTCTTTTTTCCAAAGTGCAAGACCTCGCATTTGCTCACGTTGAATTTCACCAGCCATTTCCTGGACCACTCTCCTAAACTGTCTAAATCTTTCTGCAGCCTCCCCACCTCCTCAGTACTCCCTGCCTGTCCACCTAACTTGGTATCATCGGCAAACTTCGCCAGAATGCCCCCGGTCCCTTCATCCAGATCATTAATATATAAAGTGAACAGCTGCGGTCCCAACACTGAACCCTGCGGGACACCACATGTCACCGGTTGCCATTCTGAAAAAGAGCCTTTTATCCCAACTCTCTGCCTTCTGTCAGACAGCAAATCCTCAATCCAAGCCAGTAGCTCACCTCGAACACCATGGGCCCTCACTTTACTCAGCAGCCTCAAGTGAGACACCTTATCAAAGGCCTTTTGGAAGTCTAGATAGATAACATCCACTGGGTTTCCCTGGTCTAACCTACTTGTTACCTCTTCAAAGAATTCTAACAGGTTTGTCAGGCGCGACCTCCCCTTACTAAATCCATGCTGACTTGTTCTAATCTGACCCTGTACTTCCAAGAATTTAGAAATCTCATCCTTGACAATGGATTCTAGAATTTTGCCAACAACTGAGGTTAGGCTAATTGGCCTATAATTTTCCATCTTTTGTCTTGATCCTTTCTTAAACAAGGGGGTTACAACAGCGATTTTCCAATCATCTGGGACTTTCCCAGACTCCAGTGGCTTTTGAAAGATCACAACCGAAGCCTCTGCTATTTCCTCAGCCACCTTCCTCAGAACTCTAGGATGTAGCCCATCGGGGCCAGGAGATTTATCAATTTTTAGACCTTGTAGCTTTTCTAGCACTTTCTCTTTTGTAATGCCTACCATACTCAACTCTGCCCCCTGACCCTCCCTAATTGTTGGCATACTACTCATGTCTTCCACTGTGAAGACTGATGCAAAGTACTTGTTAAGTTCTTCAGCTATTTCCTTATCTCCATCACTAGCCTTCCAGCATCAATTTGGAGCAGCCCAATGTCTACATTTGCCTCTCATTTGTTTCTCTTGTATTGAAAGAAACTTTTACTATCATTTCTAATATTACTAGCTAGCCTGCCTTCACATTTGATCCTCTCCTTCCTTATTGCTCTCTTTGTTATCCTCTGTTTGTTTTTGTAGCCTTCCCAATCTTCTGATTTCCCAGTGCTCTTGGCCACTTTATAGGCTGTCTCTTTTTCTTTGATGTATTTCCTGACTTCCTTTGTCAGCCGTGGCTGTCTAATCCCACCCTAGATAATCTTTCTTTTCTTTGGGATGAACCTCTGTACTGTGTCCTCAATTACACCCAGAAACTCCTGCCATTATTGTTCTACTGTCTTCCCCGCTAGGCTCTGCTTCCAATCGTTATTCCATTTTCATTGCAGAGTTGTGTAGAATCACTGAATTCCTACAGTGTGGAAACAGGCCCCCTCAGCCCAATAAGTCCACACCAAACCTCAGAGCATCCCACCCAGACCCATCCCCCTATAACCCACCTAATCTACATATCCATGAACACTACGGGCAATTTAGTATGGCCAATCAACCTAACCTGCACATCTTTGGACTGTGGGAAGAAACCAGAGCACCGGAGGAAACCCACACAGACACGGGGAGAACATGCACACTCCACACCGACAGGCGCCCGAGATTGGAATTGAACCCGGGTCCTTGGCACTGTGAGGCAGCAGTGCTAACTATCATGCCACCATGCCCCCCCCCTGCCATTGTGCTGCCCATGTACTGCAGAAAAATATTTTGATGAGAAATCTCAGAGTTGGTGTTGATGGGAAACTTCATGAGGGTTGTGTGGCCAGCAACACTAACATTGATGAGGGTATTGGGGATTGCAAAATTTTCCTCAGTGAAAATTGAGGGAATTGATTAAAAATGTGAATATCTTCTTTAGGTTATATCAGTGTTCCAAATTACTTCTCTTGTTTTGGATAATTTATCTCTCAATCTGCAGCAACAGCACCAATCAAATAGTATGTTAGCCACACACCTATTTGAACATGCTTTGCGCATCTTGATTTTTTGTGCTGTTGAGATGAAAAGGACTGATTTCCTTTGGTGTAACCATAGCAGTAAGTCTCTCATTACCAGTCAGATGAATTGCCTGCTCAAGTCAGAGTTATGTGACCTTCCAATCTGAATATGTATGACCAGCTGGCAAGAACATCTCCATCGGGTAAAGTGTCACCATGAGGCCAGTCCCTTTTCCTTCCAATTGAACAGGCAGCGTCAACAGAGACAGTCTCTTTGCCCTCTCTTATTTGTTGCCTGTGTTGCTCCTTCATCTGGGCTGTGTTGGCAACAAGCCAGCAATTTGCAAATAAGAAACTCAACAACTTGAGTTTATATAGCACCTTTAATATAGCAAGATGGTCAAAGTTGCTTCTTATGAGCATATTTGAACAAAATTGGAGACTAAGCCATAAAAAG
This sequence comes from Stegostoma tigrinum, assembly GCF_030684315.1. Lineage (NCBI taxonomy): Eukaryota > Metazoa > Chordata > Chondrichthyes > Orectolobiformes > Stegostomatidae > Stegostoma > Stegostoma tigrinum. Next base: position 29,413 of record NC_081393.1, on the reverse strand, counting down.
ACAGAAGGCCAAAACTCGGTCAAAAAGTGATTGTAATGATGGGCATGGAATCATTAAAAAGAAGGTAGCCCTTCGGTTCTTCAGTCCACATCAACTCTCCACAGAGCAATCCAGCATTCTGGCCTTTCTATCTCAGCATCCCTTCGGCTTTAGTTCCTACAGTGAACATCCAAACATATGAATTACGAGCATAAGTAGACCATTCAGCCCTTCAGTCTTGCTCCTCTATTCAATTTAAACCCACCCTACTTCTGATAACTTTCAACTCCCACTGAAATAACACCACAGAGGCTGGTATCCCATTACCAAATCACCTTTTATTTATATGTATATGTATATAGTCCATGTTACCGACCCAGCTCCCTCAGAGCCAAGTCTCAGGGTCAACAGAACCGCTGACACTCCTGTTTCTACCTGTTAGCCAGGGCTCCCTGACCGGACCAAGTTAAGAACCCTAATCAAGGAACTCATACTCAACAAGAGCTACCTGACCAGTGTTGTTCCAATCACTACACCCATGTTCATCAAGAATCTGTCTCTGGGAAAGAGAATGAAAGACTCAATACTCTGAATGAATAAAATTCTCATTGCTTTAAATTTGCTTTTGAAATAATTTCTCATCTTTGTTTCCACCATTGTCATAATCAATGAGTTCCAAGTTGTAACCATTCACTGTGAAAGTGACTGGCGAGCCTCTGGGATATCCTGCTGGTTGGTCAGATGTTTTTATCTTTCACATGGAGTTGGATAAATGCTCGATTGTGGTGAAGGTCACATTTCCCAAAGGTCAAGTGTCTCTTGGAAGTTCTCCTGGATCCATTTCCATCATCTGAGGGATTTAGGGGGGAGTGCACCAGAATACCTGTGCTTTGATTGGCCCTGGGACTTATTTTTGCCGCTCCAGATTGAAGATGATGAGTGGGCAATGGAGGGGAGTGCGTAAATGGAGAAAGGAAGGTGGCGAGCAGAGTGGAGAGAGACAGGTGGTGATGAGACCAAGGTCTGACTGAGATAGATTTTGCCAAGGAGATGCTTTCACTCACAAGCAGTCCCGCAGGATTAGGCAATGCATCTCAATCAAACATCATCAGCCAGGAAATCCCCATCTTATCCTGTTACTGTCCCTTTAGAGACTAGTAACTTGTTAAAAAGGAATTATGAGATAAGATTTCACTTCTTAAAGCTTTTACTGTAACAAGCCAACTAAAATCAAGATAACTCAACAGTATTAACAGCTGAAGGATTGTTCAAGCTGAAATGTAAATTTCACTTCAAATAGTTAATGCAAAAGAAACTCACACGTAGTTACAATTACTCACATTATTTCCTGCCAAACTTGGCAGCACAAGCAATCTCACAGTCTTTCCATCTTGTCTTTCACTTTGTACAAACTCCCACTTCCCATCCAATCTTTTCAGCCATATTCCACCCAAAGGCCCTCGACATGGTAATCACAGATGGCATACGTTCATGAACCCTCTTAGATCATGACAGTGTGATGGCACAGAATTTGCATTGTCAAGCCTCACTGGGACAATGCTCTGGAAATCAAGCCCACTATTCCCAGAGTCACCGCAAATGTTAAGGATTTTACAAATACATGCAGAGTTCCCAAATTTACCTGTGTTATAGATCCAGCTTGACAGAAAGCATGGACCAGATTCCTGCCCTGAACAAGAATTACTATTTATAACAAATAAATAGACTCTAACTACAAATGCACAACAATGAACTATTGGCAGGCAACTCTACTAATTAAACGCCTTATAAGTTCCCCCTTACACACCCACTTACACTAAACATTACTCCTTGATCATCCTTCTCTGGATGTTTTCACTGGGTTGAAGGAAGCACAGGGTGGCTCGTTCATACTAGCCTGATTTATGACTTAATGATCATGGCCTAAAAAAGCACTGGAGGAAAAGTGCTGAGCTGTTGAAGGTCTGAAGGCATCTCTCTATCTTGTTCGCAGCCTTAAGCTGTCCAGCTACCTGAGAACCAATCACACAGTTCTTGGTAGGCAGAAAGACTTTGTCACTAATAACTGGTTGTCTATAGTCCAATCAGCTGCTTACAACCAGTCAAAGCTCCACTTGTACACAATCCTACAGCTCCTGCAAAGTGCCCTCCAACTACTGCTGGAATCAGCAACTGTGTAAACTGTGTTTACAATAAGGGTCATTTTACTTCCAGCATTCTGGATTTTGTTTTTTCTTCTGTATAGGGCTCTGAGTCCATGCATAGCAGTGACTTCTAGAACAGAAAGTCAGTGCTGTGAATGGACTCAGCCCATTGACAACCATGTATAGACCCTCATAGCAGCTATCTGCAGCCACTCAATTTACAGCATGCATTGGTTACTTGCTTCCAAAGCACGCAGCAGTTGTCCAGTCATTATGGGATTCAAAAGTTCTTTCTTCATTTCAGTTCACCATTAAAAATCCAGAAAAACAAAGAGACTTTACACTTGACACAACCACTGTCACTCTCTTCAGAACTTCTCTGTAAAGGTACATTCCACAAGGAGATGGGCAGCAGTCCCTTCCCCACCACAGCCATCTCATTCACAACATTTACAGGGGGTAAATCACTAGGCATGAAAGAAGGAACTGACAGAAAAGGTCTTTCTCACTGCCAAACCAGTGACTTCTGATGCCAGGTTGCTGCAGAAACATGCAGTTCACACAGTGCTCAACCTGTGGATGCATCACAGTGGTGCCTGCTGCTAGTCAAGCTCTGATACCCAGAGTTCAAGCTCCATCAACTCACAAAAACGTCTGTGTATGTGATGTCCAGGAATTGAGTAACTTCTTGGAATTTACATAAGAAACGCGATGCACACCAAGCAAGACTGAGCCGTCATGCTGCGTCACCATTTTATCAGACTTCTAAACTACCTCATGGAAAGAAATATAAGACTTCAATATTTAAATAATCACTCACTCACCAATCAGCTGCTTCCCTTGAAAACCCAAGTCAGGTTGGTACAGAGACTCACTAATCTGATCATTGGCATTCAGGTTACAGAGGGATTTTAAACACAATGAAACCTTGCATTTATATAGCACTGTTAATGACCTGACTCCAGATCTGTCTGGATATATTTCTGGGAGTTTATCACAGGACTTTCCACCATTAGTCACCCAACAGATCCACGTTCGAAACTAATCAGGAAGTCAGCAGATTCTTCACTATTGGATTGAATTGGATGCCAGTCAAACATCTTTAGTTTCCCATCTGTGGGGTTTGCCTATTAAAAGTAAATCCAACTGCTCAGTAAACAAGAACAGTTGTTAAAGGTAAGTAACATTTCTCCTGGTTTTCCAGTGCACTGCAGAACAGTCATTAAATCTTGGAGGGTGGCCAACCTGCCCTAACTCCTATTTTCACTGATCACCATTCCCAGTTACTACCAGCAACAAGAAAGATTTGTTCATTTTTGTGGCTCTCATGAGAAAAACATTATTTTTTCAAACAGCTGGAAAGTTCCAGTGTGAGTTGGCCCTGAGATTGGGCAATGCGACAATAACTGTACTCATCTGCGTAACCACAGTGCCCTATTGCCTGACACCCCTGTGACTGTGAGCTGAAATTTTAATGACAGGTTTTTGAAGTGTTGATAAAAGGCCTAGGCTCAGACCACAGCCAGCCAGCAGCTCACAGCTGGGGCACACTGTCATTCACCAACCTCGAGCCAAATCTGGGATTGCATCACATCCTACCCAATCCCTCTTGGGAGATAGATTAATGGAGGACATTTGTTATCACAGTTTCCTCTGCATTACACAACTATTCATTCAGGAGTCAGCCATAAAGACTCAAACTGGCCACAATATTTATTTCTATTCCTTGATTCATGAGAAATGTAGAAACATCCTGAGTGTTCTCTACATATGGCCATTGGGTTTTGGAAAGGCTCAAAGCCATTCCCAGGCAGCTGAGGAGATAAAAGCTGACACAGTCAACTTTCTGACCTCTTGGACATTCCCCAGTTTCAAGTGTTCCACTACCAGGGAACTTCTTCTGGTGCCAAGGCCCCAGGCACAAATACCACCATAAACCTCTCCACTGCACTTTCCTCCTTTAAAAGTGTGCTTAAAACTTACCTCTTTCAGCACCCTATTCTTAAAAGGCTTGATAGGATGAATACTGAGAGGATGTTGACCCTCATGGGAGAGCATAGAACCAGAAGGCACAATATCAGAATTAAAGAGCGCTAATTGAAGATAAAATGAGGAGGAATTTCACAGTGTTGAAAGTCTTTGGAATTCCTTGTCACGGAGAGTAGTGGGGCAGTGTCTTTGTGTATATTTGAGGCTGAGATGGATCAGTCGGGGAATCAAGGGTTACAGGGAAGCTGCAGGAAAGTGGATGTGAAGAGTGTCAGATCAGCTATGTTTGTATTGAATGCCGGAGAAGGCTTGAAGGGCTGACCTGCCTACTCCTGTTCCAAATTCTCATGATCTTACAGACTTAATCTTTCGGCCATATTCCCTATTATGTTTTGAAATGTCTTAGTGTCATGGTTGGTTTTATAATGTTCCTGTGATGAGATTCATTTCGTTAAAGGAGTTACATAAATACCAGTTGCTGTTAATGTTGACTGAGCAGTGAAAGATGTGAATAGAAAATAAACACAGGCAGAAAGCAAGATTGTGCACTTGTGAAGCCTGGCAGGACAAAGTAGCTGTGGAAAAGCAAGAAAATGATCTCTGACACAGTGACTGGAGTAAGATCAATAAAATAGAGTTCAAGATGAATAACATCACTGAAACAGAGACTGTCAGAGGCAGCAGATGAAAGAGATGGTGATAAAGAAAGAACGATTCAGAAACAGGAATTCAGTAGACAGCAAAGATTTAGGTAAATGGTTATGATCTGGAAAGCTATTATAGAAACATTGTTACAAGGAGTTCAAAATTGAGAACTTAACATTCAGGGATATTTGACCTTTTAGAAAGACAGGAGGGAAGGAAAAGGTGGTGGGATAGCACTGTTAGTGTGCGACGAAATGAGGACAGTTATGAGAGACAATCTAGGCTCAAATGATGCAGAGTCCATTTGGGTGGAGGTGAAAAATATCAAAGGAAAGAAGAAATAAAACAAAAAAACCCAAATGCTGGAAATCTGAAACAAAACCAGAAATTGATGGAGAAACTCAGTTCCAAAGAAAGGTCATTGGATTCACAACGTTAACTCTGCTTTCTCTACAGATATTTCCAGACCCGTTGAGTTTCTCCAGAAATTTCTGTTTTTGTTTATGGGAAAGAAAAAAATTGAAAAGAGTAGTGTACTGACATAAAACAGTGGCCACTCTGGAGAAAAGGATATAAATCAATAAATAAAGGAACATTTCAAAAGAATTGAGCAATAATTCTGGCTGGATTTAATCTTCATGTCAATTGAGTGAATCACAGTAGAAAGATAGCTGCAACAACAAATTCATAGGGTGCATTAGGATAGTTTCCTAAAGCAATAAGACATGAAACCAAATAAATAGTAAACAAACTGTTGAAACTGTAATTCAGAAGCAAAAACAGAAGCTGTTGGAAGAGCTCAGCAGGTCTGGCAGCAACTTTGAAGAGAAATCAGAGTTAACGTTTGGAGAAACGTTGATTCTGATTTCTCTTCCCAGCTGCTTCCAGACCTGCTGAGCTTTTCCATGTCATGGAACCAAGCAGGGAGCAGGCTAATTTGGATCTGCTAATGGATAATGAGGTAGGTTTAACCTCAGAGTACAAGATAAAGATAAAGTGATCATAACATGTTAGAATTTAATATTCAATTTCAGAATGAGAAATTTGGGTTGGAAGCAACTGTGTTTAACTTAAATGAAGGGAATTTCAATGGAATTAGGATAGAGTTAGTTTAAGTGAACTGAGTGCATTGATTAGCAGGAGAGCAAGCAATGGGAAACATTAAAGGAGGTAATTCATGACTCTCAGCACAAATACCTTCCAGTAAGGAGGAAACAATCTAAGAGAGTGATAAATCAATATGGCTAATTAAGGAAGTCATGGTAAAATAGGGCTGAGTCGGCAGATTCATCAAGGGGAGGTCATGTCTGACAAATCTGTTCAAATTCTTTGAGGGGCTAACCAGCAAGTTAGACAAAGGGAATCTATTTAGATTTCCAGAAGACCTTTGATAAGGTGCTGCATAGGAGGCTGCCAAATAAGATGAGCCCATGGTATTTGGGGCACATTAGTGGCATGGATATAGGATTGCCTGACTGGCAGAAGGGAAATTTCACTAGAATGAACGCAGTATGGAAGGATTGTCTTACGATCAAAAGTTAACAGTTTGACTCTACTCACTGGTGTCTAGAAGAATGAGACGTGATCTCATTGAAACATACAGTTTTCATCAGGGTTTAACAGGATAAATGCTGAGAAAATGTTTCCCTTCATGGGACAGTCTAGGACCAGAGGGCATAACCTCAGAATAAAAGGGTGCCAATTTAAGACTGAGATGAGGAGGAATTCCTTCTCTCAGAGGGTTGAATTGTCTTTGGAACTCCTTGCCACAAAGAGCTGTGGGGCAGAGTCATTGTGTATAAATAATTCAGAGATGGATAGCTTCTCGATCAGCCAGGAAATCAAGGGTTAAAGGGAAAGGGCAGGAAAGGGGACGTGAGAAATGTCAAGTCATTGAATGGTGGAGCAGGCTTAAGGGGCCAAATGGCCTACTCTTACATCTATTTGAATTGGTCTTGTGGACAGACATAAGTGTGACAGACAGCCAGAGAAACAGAGAGATGCAGGACAGAAAGTCAGTGGGACAGTTAAATGAAGGGACAGTAATAAACAGTGGGTCAACCAAAGCGACACAGTGAGGAAGACAGAATCATATTATGAGAAACAGCAATATACTGGGAAAGAGCGAGACAGAATCAGAATGCTAGGGTCAGTAATAATCAAGAATGAGGGGCAAAAAGGAACAGAGAGAAACAGGCAGTGAGCAACAGAAACAGAGACAGTGAGATGGAGAGAAACAGTGAGTGAGAAAGCAAGACAGAAAGAGACAGTGAAAGAGAATTACAAACGTGAGAGAGAAAGGAATAAAACAAAGAGAGAAACAGGGAAACAGAAACTGAGAGTGGGACAGAGTAAAAAAAAGGATGAAAGTTGACGAAGTTGCAAGTAGCACTTGAATTACCTGTAGGAGGTCATCTAGAGGTGAGGAAGACTCAGGCTAAGATACAGAAGCATTTCTATCGGCCTGGTTTACATAAAGATGTGGTTGAATTTTGCTGTCCCTGTCATATATGTCAGATGGTTGGAAAGCCATAGGCAGTGACAAAGTGTGAGAGTGGAAGCCATTAGGGATTTGGGGTAACAGTGAACACTTAGTGTTGAATGAGCAAAGTAAGAAAGAGTGGGATTAGCCTCTCTTCACAGACCCATGGCAGACAAGATGATAGTGAGGCAAAGAAGGAATGACAAGAACTGATCAGTCTAAGATCGAGAACTCATTGTTGACTAAGCAGCCATTGGCATTTGTTGAAGAGATTTCCAGTCCTGCACATTGAGCTCATCCAATATTCAACCACTCAATTACTCATTGAGCTACATGAAGTACTGTTTATGAAATTCCTCACTTTTAAACTTTTCATCCTTCTGTTCAATTCCCGAGCACGCTAATTTCCCCATTTCTGTAATCTCCTGGATTATAACCCTCCCATTCTATCGGTTTCTGGATATTGTTGTGAAGGTGAGTACTTGTAGATTGGGAGGCAAGGAGTTAGAGTATGATGTTTGTAAAATGCTTGGCCGGGGGGAAAGCATTGGCCCCTTTAAAAGATCAGGTGCTTTTTCGGTGCTTAGTGATTTAGAATGGGTATTTGTGAGCAACAACTTTAAAGTTTGCAAGCAAACAGAGAGCACCCAAATTAAAATATCTGTATCAAAAAGCCTTACAGTTACCAGGCCAAGCAACAGGTTTTTTTTTAACCAAGAGAATAGGTTTTTGAACTGAGCCAATCAATTTGAACTAGGTACTTAGATACCAAAAACCTATTAAATTTAACTGTATTGGTTTTGATACAATAGGATCAATCCGGCATAAGAATATTGATATGTCATCAAGGGAACGATACTGTTTGACAAAGATCCCAGACCTAGCTGCCATCCACCAGAGCTAATGGCCCTCAGCTTTCAAGAGAGAATTGCTGGGTCTCACAGCCTCCTCCAAGCCTTAGAGAAAACATCATTTAAATAATGAAGGTACAATGGTACCAACGGCACAATTATTGATAATCCTGACAGAAGAATTGATGGAGAAGGCACAGAACATTCCAGAAGACATAACCTAGCTGTAATTTCAAGAGACTAATTTTATATATATATATATATATGGGACTTGTATTTATTGGAATAGCATACCACTAGAATCTTGCTTTATTCCAGAATAGTTAGTAATTAGAAGGAATTCATTTGGTTTGTTAATAGTTCAATTAATTTGTTCACTGTTAATGAGAGATAAACAAATTGTTACTGGTTTATTTTAAAGTGAGTGTCAGGGAATTATTTTATTTAACCACTAGAAGTTGCCAAAAAATCAGATTACATCACTTCTTACATTCCTTTTACAGATTATGGAGCAAGATGCTCCTCTTTGGGTGTTTTGGTTTTAGTTCTCAGAGGTTGGGGGGGGGGGTCATCCTCCATTTTACAACAAATTGGGGGACTCATCCAGGATCTGGACGGTTTTGAACAGATTTAGGGTATGATAGGTCCCAGCAGATTTAAACAGACTTGGGGACTAGTAACATAGATCTTTAAATAAAACTTAAATGAGAAGTGGATCATCTGTTTAATTTCAGTTGTTTGTTGTTGGTTAAATCAAAAGTGGGGAAATGGCTCCTAACATTGCTAAAAAAGGTTCTGGGAGCCGAAGACACTTACCAAATTTTACAAGAAAGCTTAGAAAGACAGAAAAAGGTGACACTTTTAGTAAACAGGCTAAAATTGGCTTTTACTAGGGAATAATAAGAAAGCTGAAATTGTAACGGAGTAAGCCAAGCATTTAGATATATCACAGAAACAGTCAACTGTAGTGTCATTAGAAAAAATTAAATTGCGAATAAGACAATTAGGGTTAGAAAGTGAACTCAAAAGGCTGGAGTCAAAAGCAATGTTCAAGTTGGAAAAGATGATGTTCGAACTTGGAGCTAAAAGACTTCAAAAGACAGATATAAAAGTATAAGATAAAGTGATGATAAGCAACCTCATCGTAGCCAACAGCCTTGTAGGGACACATACAAGTATGCCCAAACATTACCAAAATTCAATGAAAAAGATGCAGAACCCTTTTTCATTACCTTTGAGAAACTGGCTAAACAGATGAACTGACCGGAGACTGTGTGGATTATGTTAATTCAGACCAAGTTGGTAGGCAGGATAGCCTAGTGAGGTGTGCTTTCAGAAGAGGTATCAGGAGAATATGAAGAAGTAAAAAACACTACTTTGAGTGCCTACAAATTGGTTCGAGAAGCACATAGCCAATGGTTCAGAAAAATGTAAGAAAGAAACCAGATCAGACTTATATTGAGTTTGAAAGAATTAAACAGAGCAACTTTGATAGATGGATGAGAGCATTAAAGATAGTAAAGATATATGAAGCTCTCGGGGATATTATTCTGCTAGAGGAGTTTAAAATCTCACTTCCAGAAGTGATAAGAACTCATGTTGAGGAACAGAAAGTTAAAACAGTGAGAAGACCTGCAAAAATGGCAGATGAATACACATTAGTACCTAAATCGAAATTGAGCTTCCAACAGCAAGTTCATTCCGTTAGGGATAGTGGGAGATCTTTCAATGAAAATCAAAAAGTAGATCACACTGGAAACATTTTAGCACATGTGAACAAAGAAACCCAAACAGGGTGGAAAAGAGGTGAAAGCTCAGGTGTAATATGGTGGGACACACAAAATCACAATGCTGATTGTTTAAGAAATGCACTGGGAAAAGGTATGCGATAAAAGAAGCTAAACCAGTGGGATTAGTTAAGGTAGTTCAGGAAATCCCAAGAGAAGTTGAGGAGCTACACGAGAGTACACAGGTTAGTCACGGACTGATTAGAAAGATAGCACTAATCTTTTCAAAGACATCACCTGTATGGGTAAGATTTACACAGGTAGAATAGGGGAGTAGGTAAAGAAGTTAAAATATTGAGAGAAAGGGAGCTAGTCTGTCTCTAATAGTAAGAGATGAAAATATTTGCACTCCTTCTGAAATATTGCCCAAGAGAGTTGTAAGCAGGTAGAGGATCAAGCAGAGATAGTTAGTTCTGAAAGATTAATGGAGTTACAACAAAGAGACACTAAAGGATTTATTTCATAAAGCCTACTCAGAAAAAGAATGAGTGTATTCTGGAATGCTATTGCCTTAAGGATAAAATCTTAACATGGAAATGGAGACCTTGGCACGTTAGTGCAGCTGAGAAATGTATAGATGTTCACCAGATTGTGTTGCTGGTAGTTTACAGGCAGCAAGTATTGCAAGTAGCACTTGAATTACCTGTAGGAGGTCATCTAGAGGTGAGGAAGACTCAAGCTAAGATACAGAAGCATTTCTATCGGCCTGGTTTACATAAAGATGTGGTTGAATTTTGCTGTCCCTGTCATATATGTCAGATGGTTGGAAAGCCATAGGCAGTGATAAAACCAGTATTTGGAGAATGTTTTACATGGATTATGATTGATATGTAGGTCCCATCCCTAAAACCAAAAGTGGGAACCAGTATTTATTCACCATAATGGATTTGTCTACCAAGTTTCCACAGGCAACTCCATAACAGAATGTCAAGCTAAAAATAGTTGTGGAGGAGTCGCTTGCTTTCCTTACCCATTATGGACTACCCAGCGAGATTCAGTCAGACTCAGAGTCCAGTTTTACTGCCAAATTAGTTAAGGACACCATGTATAGTTTAAGCATCAAACACTTTAAATCAAGTGTTTGCCACCCTGAATCACAGGGAGCATTGGAAAGGTGGCATCAGACCCCAAAGATAATATTGAGGGCTTATTACCAGGATTACCCAAATAATTGGAATAAAGGTATCCCATTTATAGTCTTTGCTTTTAGAGATGTTCCAAATGAATCAATTGAGTTTACTCCCTTTGAATTGATATTCAGAAGCGAAGTAAAAGGGCCTTTAAAATTAATTAAGGAAAAGTTTACAGGTCCAAAAGTCAGAGATCGTACAGTTGGATTATGTATTTGAAGTGACAGAAAGATTAAGCAGGTGTTAAAATTGTTACAGAGATAGTAGGAACTGCCAATGCTGGAGAATCTGAGATAACATGGTGTGAAGTTGGGTGAACACAGCAGGCCAAGCAGCATCAGAGGAGCAGGAAAGTTTGACGTTTCGGGTCAGGACCCTTCTTCAGAAATGTGTTCATCCAGCTTCAAACAGAATAGGGGAATTAGTTAGAGAACATTTGAACGTGACACAGTACCTAATGAAGCAAGAAGCAGATAAGAAATCTGAAATTCGTACATTTGCCCCAGGGATAAAGTATTGGTGCTGTTACCAATGGTAGGAGATCCCTTCAAAGCAAGATTTAATGGTCCCTATCAGATTGAAACGTTAAATCAGGCGAATTAGCTGGTAAAGATGCCAGGTAGAAAGGAAATTGATCAGGTATGTCATGTGAACATGCTGAATCATTACTATGACAGGGAGGAACCAGAGAAACAGATATTAGTTACTGCCAGTGAGGAATCAAATCCAGATGATTTGGATTTCGATGTGCCTCAGAATAAATTGAATAATGAGGAAGTCCTTAAAGAATGGGATAGGGTAGTGAGCTGTCCTAGAAACAGTACTATGAAGTCCTATATAGAAATGTAGAGAATAAACTCCACAGTACGAGGTTGGCGTATGGAATGCTGTTCTGAGAAAGCAACACCCCTACAGGCTTAATCTTCTCAAAGTTGCACAGGTTCAGAAGGAAGTGGAAGTAATGCTCCAAGAAGAGACGGGAAGTTCCTTAATTAATACTTTTCTTTGGTATTCACAACTGAGAGGGACCTAGTTGTAGAGGAAGACAGTGTGAAACAGGGTGGTAGGCTAGAGGAGGTCAATGTTAGTAAGGAAGATGTATGAGGAAGTTTGAGGAACTTGAAGGTAGATAAGTCCCAGAGGCCTAATGGGATTTATCCAAGGATTCCATGGGAAGCGAGGGAAGATTGCATGGCCTTTGGCGATGATCTTTTCATCCTCACTGTCCACAGGTGCCATGCCTGAAGATTGGAGAGAGACAAACATCATTCCCTTGTTCAAAAAAGGGAATAGGGATAACTCCGGAAATTACAGGCCAGTTAGTCTTATGTCAGTGGTGGGCAAATTATTGGCAAGGGCTCTGAGAGATAGGATTTATGATCACTTGGAAAGGCACAGTTTGATTTGTGATAGTCAGAATGGATTTGTTAGGGGTAGATCATGCCTCACAAACCTTACTGAATTCTTTGAAGAGATGACCAAACACATGATTGAAGGTAGAGCAGTGGACGTGGTATACATGGATTTAAGTAAGGCGTTTGATAAGGTTCCCCATGGTAGGCTCATGCAAAAGGTCAGGAGGTATGGGATAGGAGGAAACGTGGCAGACTGGATTCAGAATTGGCTGACCTTTAGAAGACAAAGGGTGATAGTAGATGGAAAATATTCAACATGGTACTCAGTTACAAGTGGTGTACCACAAGGATCTATTCTGAGTCCTCTTCTATTTGTGATTTTTGTAAATGATTTGGACGTAGGAGTGGAAGGGTGGATTAGTAAGTTCGCTGACGATATGAAGATGGGTCGAGTTGTAGATAGTCAGAGGGCTGTTCTAGGTTACAAAGGGACATTGATAGGATGCAGAGCTGGGCTGAGAAGTGGCAGATGGAGTTTAACCCTGAAAAGTGTGAGGTGATTCATTTTAGAAGGACAAACTTGAAAGCAGAATACAGGCTTAAGGGAAAGATTCTTGGCAATGTGGGGGAGCAGAGGGATCGTGGGGCTCATGTCCACAGTTCCCTGAAAGCTGTCACCCATGTGGATAGAGTTGTTAACAAGGCGTATGGTGTGTTAGCTTTCATTAATAGAGGGATTGAGTTCAAGAGCCATGAAGTTATGTTCCAGTTGCAGAAAAGCCTGGTTCAGCCACATCCGGAGTACTGTGTCCAGTTCTGGTCACCTCATTACAGGAAAGATGTGGAAGCACTGGAAAAGGTGCAGAGGAGATTTACCAGGATGTTGCCTGGAATGGAAAGAAGGTCTTAACGAGGAAAGGTTGAGAGAGCTAGGGCTTTTTTCAGAACAATGAAGATTAGAGGTGACTTGATAGAGGTGTACAAAATGATCATAGATATAGATAGAGTGGACAGCCAGAGACATTTTCCTAGGGTGGAGGTAGATATTACGAGGGGGCATAGTTTTAAAGTGAGTGGAGGTAGATGTAGGGAAGACATCAGAGGTAGGTTCTTTACTCAGAGAGTGGCAGGGGCGTGGAATGCATTACTAGTGAGGGTAGTGGAGTCGGCCTCATTAGGGGCATTTAAGTGGCAATTAGATAGGCATATAAATGATAGTATAAGGTAGGTGTGGAGGTTAGATAGACCCTGGTTTTAGGGTGAAAGTTTGGCACAACATTGTGTGCTGAAGGGCCTGTACTGTGCTGTACTTTCTGTGTTCTGTGTTCTAAGAAGACATCACAGAGACGAGTCAAAGCAAGTGGGGTTCACGAATCGCGTTGGTTCCAAACCTGATGATACTGAACCATTCTGCATTGATTATCAGAAGGTTGACACTATGACCAAATCTGACTTTGTTCCACTTCCAAGGCTGAAGGATTGTGTTGAAAAAGTAGGACAAGCCACTTACATCACAAAGTTGGACTCACTAACTGCTGGCAAGTACCTTTGTGGAGCAAAAGAAGTTTCTCCTTTTGTAACTCCAAATGGGCTACATCAATTTAAAGTTATGCTCTTTGGGATGAAAAACACACCAACCACTTTTCAAAGGCTTATGAACACAATTGTGATTGACTAATTGTACCATCTACATAGCTGATTGAGTAATCTTTAGTCATTCCTGGAAAGATCATATGGTGCATTTGACAGAGCTCTTTGAGAGGCTATGGAAATCTAAGTTGGTCATAAATGTGGCAAAAACTGAATTGGCAAAGGTTGAAATGACATTCTTAGGGCACAACATCAGATATAGACAGGTGACTTTGAGGGTCGATAAGATGAAGGCCATGAAGGAATTTCGAAGGCCTTCCTCGAAGAAGGAAGTGCTATGATTTTTAGGATTGAATGGATTCTGCAGGAAATTTGTGCCAAACTTTAATAGCGTAGTGCCACCATTGATGGATTTTCTAAAACAAGCACAAAGTTTTGGTGGACAGTACAATGCCAGGACACATTTGAGAACTTAAAAGCAGTCATAGCCATCGCATCAATTTTAGCCACATCAAATTTTTTAAAACCCTTCAAAGTTGCTATTGACATAAGCAATGCTGGTGTTGGAGCTACGTTGTTACAGAATGATGATTGTGGAATTGAATGGCCAATTGGTTACTTTTCAAGAAAACTCAATATCCACCAGAAAAGACATTCAACTATTAAAAAACAGTTATTGAGTTTAGTAATGGCTTTACAATATTTTAATGTTTATGTTACAAACATTGCATCAGAGACGATTGTGTATACCGATCACAATCCTTTGTCATTTCTAGAAAGATTTAAGGACAAGAACACCCGATTATTTTGTTGGAGTCTCATATTACAAGCATTTAATTTACAGGTTGTACATATTATAGGTCATGAAAATATTTTTGTGGATGCTTTATTGCGACTTTAAAGGTAAAATGCTTATATAAGATAGAAACGTAGTGTTCAATGTTATATACAAAAAGAACTCGTATAAAATGTATAACTCTAGATTAAAGGGCTATGAATCTAAATATAATGAAGTTAAGGTTTTAAATAAGGAAAACAATAAAGCCATCTTTTCAAAATGATGGTTCATTTTTTTCTAAGAGGAGAGGTGTTGTGAAGTTAGGTAATGTGCTTATGGATTGAGAGCCAGGAAGTTACAATTTGGTGTTTGTAAACTGCTAGGGAGGAAAGCATTGCATGGTCTCATTCAAAGATCAAGTGCTTTTTCTGTACTTAGAGATTCAGAATGGATACTTATGAGCAGCAGCTTTAAAGTTTGCAAGTAAACAGAGAGCACCCAAATTGAAACATCTGTATCAAAAGGCCTTACAGTTAGAGAACTGGCTTTTGAATTTAGCCAATCAATTTGAACTAGATACTTAGGTAACAAAAACCTATTAAATTTACATCTGTTGGTTTTGATAACATAGGACTAATCCTGCTGTAAGAAATGTTGATATGTCATCAAGAGTATAAAAAGGGGCCAGTTTGTCAAAGACCCCAGAGTTAGCTGCCACCCACCAGAGCTAACAGCTTTCAGCTTTCAAGAGAGAATTGCTTGCTGTCAGAGCTTCCTCTTTGTCTTAGAGGAAGCACCAACTAAATAACAACAGCACCAACAACACAACTAGTTAACATTCTTGACAGAAGTACAGATGGAGAAGGCATTCCCTGACATAAGAATCAACAGAGAAGGCACAAAACATTCCAGAAGACACAATCTAGCTATAAATTCAAGAGACTAAATTCTACTTTTTTATGCATAAGTGGGATTTGTATTTATTGGAACAGCATACAATTAGAATTTTGCTTTATTTGAGAATAGTTAGTAGTTGGAATGTTAATAGTTTAATTAATTTGTTCACTGTTAAGAGTCAGAAAAATAAATTGTTACTTGTTGATTTTAAACTGAGTGTCAAGGATTTATTTTATTTAACCACTAGGAGTTGCTGAAAAGCAGGTTATACCACTTTTCACACTCCTTTTACAGATTATGGGGCAAGGTGCTCCTTTTTGGGTTATTTGGTTTTAGTTGTCAGAGGTGGGGTGGGGGGATGGGGTTACTTTCACTGCCTGAAAGGGTGGTGGACCCCTGAAGACTTCTAAGACCTATTGGGATGAGCAATTGAAGCACCATAGCACACAGGTGTACAGACCATGTTCTGGAAATAAGGATTAGAATAGATGATCACTGAACGATTGGCATGGACACTATGGGTTGAAGGACCTCTTTCTGTGTTGTCAAAACTTAAAAGGCTGATTTTTGGACGGTGAAATCTGGGTGTTAGTAGGCAATGCCATCATGTGGCTCAATGCTGTAATAACAGCCAGTTTTTCCACTGTGAAAGCAGGCTATCCACATTGAATCCAGTGCACATCAGAACCCCCTTGGATCATGCTGGGTTGCAATCAGGTCAGGACAATGAGGTGGCAGCAGGTCCTGTTCGCGGGTTCCTCCAGTTCATTGCAAATGAAATCCTTGAATTGACCATTGTCAGCCTGCTGCATTCAGTCTGCACCCAGCTTGCTCACTTGGACTTCAACATTCAGGATAATTCCTCCTTCAACCACACTCTCAAGAATGCGTACAAGAAAACATTTATGTCTCTATTCATACGCCATTTTGAAATATTCCTCCTTGTCTCGTTCTATTGTGCTTTACTCTGGTCAGGAAGGATGGGCCAGGCACAATGACTGTTCTGGTTCGAGAAGTTGTTCTAGTTGTTGAAGACCCATCACTTCACCCACAGATCACTCCTGCAGGTGTTCCTCAAGGCAGTGTGCTTGGCCAACCATTGTCAATCTCACCCCCCTCATCCAACCTCAAGCTGTTCAGCATTGCTGTCACTTTTCTCCAAAGACAAGGCGTCACTGACAAGGAGCATCCCCCACAGCTTCACCAATCAATTTCCTGCCATTGTAAGGTCTAAACTGGGCAAGCTCGCTGATGATTGTAGAGTTGTAATCCCCCAGATTGACGCTTTTATTTATTAATAATCTGACAGTGTCACTGGTTAGGCAGCACTTATTGCCCATCCCTAATTACCCAGAGGGTGCTGAGAGTCAACCACATTGTATGGGTCTGGAGTCACATGCTGGCAAGACTATTAAGGATGGCAGTTTCCTTCCCTAAAGGACATTAGTGAAACAGATGGGATTTTCCGACAATTGACAGTGGATTCATGAACAAAGACAAAGTTGCTGGAGAAACTCAGCAGGTCTGGCAGCATCTGTGAAGGGAAAGACAGAATTAACATATTGGGTCCAGTGACACTTCCTCAGAACAGGATTCATGGTCATCACTACATTCATAATTCCAGATTTTTTTTATTAACTCACTACAGTCCCAGAGGACCATTGGCAGTGAATTTAACCCAAGGGTCACCATGCCTCAGGTCAAGGGAAAGACTGAGGAAAGGCATGGATTCGAAGGCATACAGCACAGAAACAGACTCTTTGGTCCAACCATGTTGCCAAACTAAACTAGTCCCACCGCCTGCTCCTGGCCCATACCACTTTTCCTATTCATATATTTATCCAAACATCTTTTCAACATTGTAATTGTGCCCCATTCACCACTTACTCAGAAAGTTCACTAGACTTCACAAGTTTCTTGAAAACCCCTATCATAGGGAAAAGACACCACCATTAACCTTATCTGTACCTCTCATGATTTTATAACCTAATGTAAAGTCACCCGTCAACCTCCTGCACTCCAGTGAAAAAAGTCCCAGACTATGTTAACAAGTATGGAAGGTTTGAGTTATAAGGAAAGGCTGGATAGATCATAGAATCCCTACAGTGTGGAAACAGGCCCTTTGGCCCAACAAGTCCACACCAGCCTTCACAGCATCCCACCCAGACCCAATCCCCTATAACCCACCTAATCTACACATCCCGAATACTACAGGCAATTTAGCATGGCCAATCCACCTAGCCTACATATCTTGGGACTGCGGGAGGAAATCCACGCAGACACAGGGAGAATGTGAAAACTCCACAGCGACAGTTACCCCAGGGCGGAATTGAACACAGTCCCTGGCGCTGTGACAAAGAAGTGCTAACCATAAGGTTGGCATGACTTGTTGGGCCGAAGGCCTGTTTCCACACTGTAGGGATTCTACGGTCTATCCAAACCTTCCATACTTGGAAACATCCTGATAAATCTCCTCTGAACCCTCTCCATGATAACCTCATCACTCTGCATCACAAACTAACTACATCCAGCAAACTGAGTTAAACTCACCAATCCTTCCCTCAGGAGATAATATCCTACTCACTGCAGGACAAGAGAGGCATCGCCTTGGCAAAGCGACGTATTCAGTAAGGGCCAGGCCGTGACCATCTGCAACAAGACGGAACCCAACCACCGCCCTTTGTCATTCAGTGGGCTCAACACTGCTGCTGGCGGGGTGTGTGTGTGTGTGTGTGTGTGTGTGTGTGTGTGTGTGAGTGTGTCTGTGTGTGTGTGGGGTGATGGGAGGGTGGAGGTAAACGTAGGTGGGTGGTGGTGGAGGGTTAGAGAAGCTGGAGGGTGAGGATAGGGTGGGGAAGTAGTGTGTGTGGGGGTGTAGTGTGTGTGTGGGAGCTGGTGGGTAGGTATGTGTTGGGGGGGTCATAGGTGTATGTGTGTGCATGCATGGGGTGGGTAGGTATGTGTATGTGGGGCTAGTGTGTGTGTGGGGGTGTGTGTGTGTGTGCATGGGGCAGGTAGGTGTGTGTGTGGGGGGGGGTAGTGTGTGTGGGGGTAGCGTGTGTGTGTGTGGGGGTAGTGTGTGTGTGGGAGCTGGTGGGTAGGCGTGTGTGGGGGAGGTGCGTACGGGTGTGTGTGTGCGTGCAAGTGCTTGGGGCAGGTAGGTGTGTGTGTGGGAGTAGTGTGTGTGTATGTGGGGGGGTAGTGTGTGTGGGAGCTGTTGGGTAGGTGTGTGTGGGGGTGAGTGAATGTGGGTGGAGAGTTGGTGTGTGTGGGGACGAGGTGTGTGTATAGGGGGGTTGGGATGGTACAAGAGGTTAGTCTGTGACGAGGTTCAGTGTGTGGGGGAGTTGGTGTGTGTGGGGGGTTTTAGTTTGAGAGGGGTGGTTTAGTGTGGGTGGGGAGGGAGTTAGTGTGTGAGGGGGTTAGTGTGTGGGGTGCTTAGTGTGTGGGAAGTGGACAGTGTGTGTGAAGGGGGCTAATGTGTGGGGGGGGTAGTATTATGAGGGGGATAGTGCATGTGGGGAAGGAGTTAGTGTGAGGGTGGTTAGTGTGTGTGTGGGGGGGCTAGCGTGTGGGGGATGGACAGTGTTTGTGGGGGAGGTGTGTGTAGGGGGTTAGGTGTGTGACAGGGTGCTGTGTGAGGGAGGTTAGTGTGTGAGGGGTGGATAGTGTGTGTGGTGGGAGTGTGTGTGTGTGTGTGGGGAGGGTTGGTGTGTGACGGGGATTAATGTGTGATGGGGGTTAGTGTGTGTGGGGGGTCCCATGTGTGAGGCAGGGGTAGTATGAGAGTGGGGTGGATAGTATGGGGGGGTTGGTGTGCGAGGGGCATGGATAGTGTGGGGAGGGTTAGTGCGTGAGGCGGGGCTACTGCGTGAGGGGGTGTTAGTGTGTGTGGGGGATTAGTGTGTGAGGGGGGTGGAAAATGTGGGGGGGGTTAGTATATGAAGGGCGTGGATAGTGTGGGTGGGGTTAGTGTGTGAGGTGGGGTTACTGTGTGAGGGAGAGTTAGTGTGTGTGGGGGGGTGAGTGTGTGTGTGGGAGGGGTGTGTGTGGAAGGGGACGGGTGTGTGTGGGGGGGTTTAGTGTGTGTGTGGGAGGGGTGTGTGTGGAGGGGGAGGGGTGTGTGTGGGGGGGTTAGTGTGTGTGGGAGGGGTGTGTGTGGGAGGGTTGGGTGTGTGTGGGGGGGTAGTGTGTGTGTGGGAGGGTTAGTGTGTGTGTGGGAGGGGTTAGTGTGTGTGTGGGACGGGAAGGGGTGTGTGTGTGTGGGGGAGGAGTGTGTGTGGGGGGGTAGTGTGTGTGAGGGAGGGTTAGTGTGTGTGTGGGAAGGGTAGGGGTGTGTGGGAAGGGTAGGGGTGTGTGGTGGGGTTAGTGTGTGTGTGGGAAGGGGAGGGGTGTGTGTGGGAGGGGTTAGTGTGTGTGTGGGAGGAGTGTGTGTGGGGGGGTAGTGTGTGTGTGTGGGGGGCGGGGTGTGTGTGGGGGGTTTGGGTGTGTGGGAAGGGTTAGTGTGTGTGGGGGGGTGAGTGTGTGTGTGTGGGGGAGGAGTTTGTGTGGGGGGTAGTGTGTGTGGGGGGGATAGTGTGTGTGTGGGAAGGTTAGTGTGTGTGTGGTGGGGTTAGTGTGGGGGGGGAGGGGTGTGTGTGGGGGGTAGGGGTGTGTGTGGGGGGGAGGGGTGTGTGTGGGGGGGGGGTGTGTGGGGGGGAGGGGTGTGTGTGGGGGGTTTGGGTGTGTGGGGGGTTTAGTTTATGTGTGGGGTGGTTAGTGTTTGTGTGGGGGGGTTAGTCTGTGTGTGGGGGGGTTCATGTATGTGTGGGAGGGGTTAGTATGTGTGTGGGGGGGTTAGTGTATGTGTGGGAGGGGGAGGGGTGTGTGTGTGGGGGTTTGGGTGTGTGGGGGTTGGTTAGTGTGGGGGGTGGTTAGTGTATGTGTGGGGTGGTTAGTGTATGTGTGGGGGGGTTAGTCTGTGTGTGGGGTGTGGTTAGTGTATGTGTGGGGGGCGTTAGTCTGTGTGTGGGGTGTGGTTAGTGTATGTGTGGGGTGTGGTTAGTGTATGCGTGGGAGGGGTTAGTCTGTGTGTGGGGTGTGGTTAGTGTATGTGTGGGGTGTGGTTAGTGTATGTGTGGGAAGGGTTAGTCTGTGTGTGGGGGAGGGGTGTGTATGGGGGGGTTTGGGTGTGTGGGGGTTGGTTAGTGTGGGGGGTGGTTAGTGTGTGTGTGGGGTGGTTAGTGTATGTGTGGGGGGGGTTAGTGTATGTGTTGGGGTTTAGTCTGTGTGTGGGGGGGGTTAGTGTATGTGTGGGAGGGATGGTTAGTGTATGTGTGGAGGGGGTGGTTAGTGTATGTGTGGGGGGGGTGGTTAGTGTATGTGTGGGGGGGGTGGTTAGTGTATGTGTGGGGGGGGTTAGTGTATGTGTGGGGGGGGTTACTGTATGTGTGGGGTGTGGTTAGTGATTGTGTGGGGGGGGTTAGTGTATGTGTGGGGGGGGTTAGTGTATGTGTGGGGGTGGGTTAGTGTATGTGTGGAGGGGGTGGTTAGTGTATGTGTGGAGGGGGTGGTTAGTGTATGTGTGGGGGGGTTAGTGTATGTGTGGAGGGTGTGGTTAGTGTATGTGTGGGGGGGGTTAGTGTATGTGTGGGGGGGGTTAGTGTATGTGTGGGGGGGGGTTAGTGTATGTGTGGGGGGGTTAGTGTATGTGTGGGGGTGGGTTAGTGTATGTGTGGAGGGGGTGGTTAGTGAATGTGTGGAGGGGGTGGTTAGTGTATGTGTTTGGGGGGTTAGTGTATGTGTGGAGGGTGTGGTTAGTGTATGTGTGGGGGGGGTTAGTGTATGTGTGGGGGGGTTAGTGTATGTGTGGGGGGGGGTTAGTGTATGTGTGGGGTGTGGTTAGTGTATGTGTGGGGGGGTTAGTGTATGT
Source organism: Stegostoma tigrinum (assembly GCF_030684315.1). Taxonomy (NCBI): domain Eukaryota; kingdom Metazoa; phylum Chordata; class Chondrichthyes; order Orectolobiformes; family Stegostomatidae; genus Stegostoma; species Stegostoma tigrinum. The sequence goes on along the minus strand of NC_081393.1, from coordinate 7,875 downwards.
GTGGGGGGGGGTTAGTGTATGTGTGGGGTGTGGTTAGTGTATGTGTGGGGGGGGTTAGTGTATGTGTGGGGTGTGGTTAGTGTATGTGTGGGGGGGGTTAGTGTATGTGTCGGGGGGGTGGTTAGTGTATGTGTGGGGGGTGTTAGTGTATGTGTGGGGTGTGGTTAGTGTATGTGTGGCGTGTGGTTAGTGTATGTGTGGGGGGGGTTACTGTATGTGTGGGGTGTGGTTAGTGTATGTGTGGGGGGGGTTAGTGTATGTGTGGGGGGGGCTGGTGTATGTGTGGAGGGGGTGGTTAGTGTATGTGTGGAGGGGTGGTTAGTGTATGTGTGGGGGGGTTAGTGTATGTGTGGGGTGTGGTTAGTGTATGTGTGGGGGGGGTTAGTGTATGTGTGGGGGGGGTTAGTGTATGTGTGGGGGGGTTAGTGTATGTGTGGGGGTGGGTTAGTGTATGTGTGGAGGGGGTGGTTAGTGTGTGTGTGGAGGGGGTGGTTAGTGTATGTGTGGGGGGGGTTAGTGTATGTGTGGAGGGTGTGGTTAGCGTATGTGTGGGGGGGTTAGTGTATGTGTGGGGGGGGTTAGTGTATGTGTGGGGTGGGTTAGTGTATGTGTGGGGGGGGTTAGTGTATGTGTGGAGGGGGTGGTTAGTGTATGTGTGGGGGGGGGTTAGTGTATGTGTGGGGTGTGGTTAGTGTATGTGTGGGGTGTGGTTAGTGTATGTGTGGGGGGGTTAGTGTATGTGTGGGGGGGGTTAGTGTATGTGTGGGGTGTGGGTAGTGTATGTGTGGGGGGGGTTAGTGTATGTGTGGGGGGGTGGTTAGTGTATGTGTGGGGGGGGTTAGTGTATGTGTGGGGTGTGGTTAGTGTATGTGTGGGGGGGTTAGTGTATGTGTGGGGGGGGTTAGTGTATGTGTGGGGTGTGGTTAGTGTATGTGTGGGGGGGGTTAGTGTATGTGTGGGGGGGGTGGTTAGTGTATGTGTGGGGGGGGTTAGTGTATGTGTGGGGTGTGGTTAGTGTATGTGTGGCGTGTGGTTAGTGTATGTGTGGGGGGGGTTAGTGTATGTGTGGGGTGTGGTTAGTGTATGTGTGGGGGGGTTAGTGTATGTGTGGGGGGGTTAGTGTATGTGTGGGGGGGGTGGTTAGTGTATGTGTGGGGGGGGTGGTTAGTGTATGTGTGGGGGGGGTTAGTGTATGTGTGGGGTGTGGTTAGTGTATGTGTGGGGGGGTTAGTGTATGTGTGGGGGTGGTCAGTGTATGTGTGGAGGGGGTGGTTAGTGTATGTGTGGGGTGTGGTTAGTGTATGTGTGGGGGGGTTAGTGTATGTGTGGGGGGGGTTAGTGTATGTGTGGGGGGGTTAGTGTATGTGTGGGGTGTGGTTAGTGTATGTGTGGGGGGGTTAGTGTATGTGTGGGGGTGGTTAGTGTATGTGTGGGGGGGTTAGTGTATGTGTGGGGGCGGGTTAGTGTGTGTGTGGGGTGTGGTTAGTGTATGTGTGGGGGGGTTAGTGTATGTGTGGGGGGGGTTAGTGTATGTGTGGGGTGTGGTTAGTGTACGTGTGGGGGGGGGTTAGTGTATGTGTGGGGTCTGGTTAGTGTATGTGTGGCGGGGTTAGTGTATGTGTGGGGGGGGTTAGTGTATGTGTCGGGTGTGGTTAGTGTATGTGTGGGGGGGTGTAGTGTATGTGTGGGCTGTGGTTAGTGTATGTGTGGGGGGGGGTTAGTGTATGTGTGGGGGTGGTTAGTGTATGTGTGGGGTGTGGTTAGTGTATGTGTGGGCGGGTTAGTGTATGTGTGGGGGTGGGTTAGTGTATGTGTGGAGGGGGTGGTTAGTGTATGTGTGGGGGGGGTTAGTGTATGAGTGGGGGGGGTTAGTGTATGTGTGGAGGGGGTTAGTGTATGTGTGGAGGGGGTGGTTAGTGTATGTGTGGGGGGGGTTAGTGTATGAGTGGGGGGGGTTAGTGTATGTGTGGAGGGGGTTAGTGTATGTGTGGGGGGGGTTAGTGTATGTGTGGGGTGTGGTTAGTGTATGTGTGGGCGGGTTAGTGTATGTGTGGGGGTGGGTTAGTGTATGTGTGGGGGGGGTTAGTGTATGTGTGGGGGGGGTTAGTGTATGTGTGGAGGGGGTGGTTAGTGTATGTGTGGAGGGGTGGTTAGTGTATGTGTGGGGGGGGTTAGTGTATGTGTGGGGTGTGGTTAGTGTATGTGTGGGGGGGGTTAGTGTATGTGTGGGGGGGGTTAGTGTATGTGTGGGGGGGTTAGTGTATGTGTGGGGGTGGGTTAGTGTATGTGTGGAGGGGGTGGTTAGTGTATGTGTGGAGGGGGTGGTTAGTGTATGTGTGGGGGGGGTTAGTGTATGTGTGGAGGGTGTGGTTAGTCTATGTGTGGGGGGGGTTAGTGTATGTGTGGGGGTTTAGTGTATGTGTGGGGGGGGTTAGTGTATGTGTGGGGTGTGGTTAGTGTATGTGTGGGGGGGGTTAGTGTATGTGTGGAGGGGGTGGTTAGTGTATGTGTGGGGGGGGTTAGTGTATGTGTGGGGGGGGGGTTAGTGTATGTGTGGGGTGTGGTTAGTGTATGTGTGGGGTGTGGTTAGTGTATGTGTGGGGGGGGTTAGTGTATGTGTGGGGGGGGTGGTTAGTGTATGTGTGGGGGGGGTTAGTGTATGTGTGGGGTGTGGTTAGTGTATGTGTGGGGGGGTTAGTGTATGTGTGGGGGGGGTTAGTGTATGTGTGGGGTGTGGTTAGTGTATGTGTGGGGGGGGTTAGTGTATGTGTGGGGGGGGTTAGTGTATGTGTGGGGGGGTTAGTGTATGTGTGGGGGTGGGTTAGTGTATGTGTGGAGGGGGTGGTTCGTGAATGTGTGGAGGGGGTGGTTAGTGTATGTGTGGGGGGGGTTAGTGTATGTGTGGAGGGTGTGGTTAGTGTATGTGTGGGGGGGGTTAGTGTATGTGTGGGGGGGTTAGTGTATGTGTGGGGGGGTTAGTGTATGTGTGGGGTGTGGTTAGTGTATGTGTGGGGGGGTTAGTGTATGTGTGGGGGGGGGTTAGTGTATGTGTGGGGTGTGGTTAGTGTATGTGTGGGGGGGGTTAGTGTATGTGTGGGGGGGGTGGTTAGTGTATGTGTGGGGGGGGTTAGTGTATGTGTGGGGTGTGGTTAGTGTATGTGTGGGGGGGGTTAGTGTATGTGTCGGGGGGGTGGTTAGTGTATGTGTGGGGGGTGTTAGTGTATGTGTGGGGTGTGGTTAGTGTATGTGTGGCGTGTGGTTAGTGTATGTGTGGGGGGTGTTAGTGTATGTGTGGGGGGGGTTAGTGTATGTGTGGGGGGGCTGGTGTATGTGTGGAGGGGGTGGTTAGTGTATGTGTGGAGGGGTGGTTAGTGTATGTGTGGGGGGGGTTAGTGTATGTGTGGGGTGTGGTTAGTGTATGTGTGGGGGGGGTTAGTGTATGTGTGGGGGGGTTAGTGTATGTGTGGGGGGTTAGTGTATGTGTGGGGGTGGGTTAGTGTATGTGTGGAGGGGGTGGTTAGTGTATGTGTGGAGGGGGTGGTTAGTGTATGTGTGGGGGTGGTTAGTGTATGTGTGGAGGGGGTGGTTAGTGTATGTGTGGGGGGGGTTAGTGTATGTGTGGGGTGTGGTTAGTGTATGTGTGGGGGGGGTTAGTGTATGTGTGGGGGGGTTACTGTATGTGTGGGGGGGGTTAGTGTATGTGTGGGGTGTGGTTAGTGTATGTGTGGGGGGGGTTAGTGTATGTGTGGAGGGGGTGGTTAGTGTATGTGTGGGGGGGGGGTTAGTGTATGTGTGGGGTGTGGTTAGTGTATGTGTGGGGTGTGGTTAGTGTATGTGTGGGGGGGTTAGTGTATGTGTGGGGGGGGTTAGTGTATGTGTGGGGTGTGGGTAGTGTATGTGTGGGGGGGGTTAGTGTATGTGTGGGGGGGGTGGTTAGTGTATGTGTGGGGGGGGTTAGTGTATGTGTGGGGTGTGGTTAGTGTATGTGTGGGGGGGTTAGTGTATGTGTGGGGGGGGTTAGTGTATGTGTGGGGAGTGGTTAGTGTATGTGTGGGGGGGGTTAGTGTATGTGTGGGGGGGGTGGTTAGTGTATGTGTGGGGGGGGTTAGTGTATGTGTGGGGTGTGGTTAGTGTATGTGTGGCGTGTGGTTAGTGTATGTGTGGGGGGGGTTAGTGTATGTGTGGGGTGTGGTTAGTGTATGTGTGGGGGGGTTAGTGTATGTGTGGGGGGGTTAGTGTATGTGTGGGGGGGTTAGTGTATGTGTGGGGGGGGTGGTTAGTGTATGTGTGGGGGGGGTGGTTAGTGTATGTGTGGGGGGGGTTAGTGTATGTGTGGGGTGTGGTTAGTGTATGTGTGGGGGGGTTAGTGTATGTGTGGGGGTGGTCAGTGTATGTGTGGAGGGGGTGGTTAGTGTATGTGTGGGGTGTGGTTAGTGTATGTGTGGGGGGGTTAGTGTATGTGTGGGGGGGGTTAGTGTATGTGTGGGGGGGTTAGTGTATGTGTGGGGTGTGGTTAGTGTATGTGTGGGGGGGTTAGTGTATGTGTGGGGGTGGTTAGTGTCTGTGTGGGGGGGTTAGTGTATGTGTGGGGGCGGGTTAGTGTGTGTGTGGGGTGTGGTTAGTGTATGTGTGGGGGGGGTTAGTGTATGTGTGGGGGGGGTTAGTGTATGTGTGGCGTGGGGTTAGTGTACGTGTGGGGGGGGTTATTGTATGTGTGGGGTCTGGTTAGTGTATGTGTGGCGGGGTTAGTGTATGTGTGGGGGGGGTTAGTGTATGTGTCGGGTGTGGTTAGTGTATGTGTGGGGGGGTGTAGTGTATGTGTGGGCTGTGGTTAGTGTATGTGTGGGGGGGGGTTAGTGTATGTGTGGGGGTGGTTAGTGTATGTGTGGGGTGTGGTTAGTGTATGTGTGGGCGGGTTAGTGTATGTGTGGGGGTGGGTTAGTGTATGTGTGGAGGGGGTGGTTAGTGTATGTGTGGGGGGGGTTAGTGTATGAGTGGGGGGGGTTAGTGTATGTGTGGAGGGGGTTAGTGTATGTGTGGGGGGGGTTAGTGTATGTGTGGGGTGTGGTTAGTGTATGTGTGGGCGGGTTAGTGTATGTGTGGGGGTGGGTTAGTGTATGTGTGGGGGGGGTTAGTGTATGTGTGGGGGGGGTTAGTGTATGTGTGGAGGGGGTGGTTAGTGTATGTGTGGAGGGGTGGTTAGTGTATGTGTGGGGGGGGTTAGTGTATGTGTGGGGGGGTTAGTGTATGTGTGGGGGTGGGTTAGTGTATGTGTGGAGGGGGTGGTTAGTGTATGTGTGGAGGGGGTGGTTAGTGTATGTGTGGGGGGGTTAGTGTATGTGTGGAGGGTGTGGTTAGTCTATGTGTGGGGGGGGTTAGTGTATGTGTGGGGGTTTAGTGTATGTGTGGGGGGGGTTAGTGTATGTGTGGGGTGTGGTTAGTGTATGTGTGGGGGGGGTTAGTGTATGTGTGGAGGGGGTGGTTAGTGTATGTGTGGGGGGGGTTAGTGTATGTGTGGGGGGGGGGTTAGTGTATGTGTGGGGTGTGGTTAGTGTATGTGTGGGGTGTGGTTAGTGTATGTGTGGGGGGGGTTAGTGTATGTGTGGGGGGGGTGGTTAGTGTATGTGTGGGGGGGGTTAGTGTATGTGTGGGGGGGGTTAGTGTATGTGTGGGGTGTGGTTAGTGTATGTGTGGGGGGGTTAGTGTATGTGTGGGGGGGTGGTTAGTGTATGTGAGGGGGGGGTTAGTGTATGTGTGGGGTGTGGTTAGTGTATGTGTGGCGTGTGGTTAGTGTATGTGTGGGGGGGGGTTAGTGTATGTGTGGGGTGTGGTTAGTGTATGTGTGGGGGGGTTAGTGTATGTGTGGAGGGGGTGGTTAGTGTATGTGTGGGGGGGTTAGTGTATGTGTGGGGGGGGGTGGTTAGTGTATGTGTGGGGGGGGTGGTTAGTGTATGTGTGGGGGGGGTTAGTGTATGTGTGGGGGGGGTTAGTGTATGTGTGGGGTGTGGTTAGTGTATGTGTGGGGGGGTTAGTGTATGTGTGGGGGGGGTGGTTAGTGTATGTGTGGGGGGGGTGGTTAGTGTATGTGTGGCGTGTGGTTAGTGTATGTGTGGGGGGGGTTAGTGTATGTGTGGGGTGTGGTTAGTGTATGTGTGGGGGGGTTAGTGTATGTGTGGAGGGGGTGGTTAGTGTATGTGTGGGGGGGTTAGTGTATGTGTGGGGGGGGTGGTTAGTGTATGTGTGGGGGGGGTGGTTAGTGTATGTGTGGGGGGGGTTAGTGTATGTGTGGGGGGGTTAGTGTATGTGTGGGGTGTGGTTAGTGTATGTGTGGGGGGTTAGTGTATGTGTGGGGGGGTTAGTGTATGTGTGGGGGGGGTGGTTAGTGTATGTGTGGGGGGGGTGGTTAGTGTATGTGTGGGGGGGGTTAGTGTATGTGTGGGGGGGGTTAGTGTATGTGTGGGGTGTGGTTAGTGTATGTGTGGGGGGGTTAGTGTATGTGTGGGGGTGGTTAGTGTATGTGTGGAGGGGGTGGTTAGTGTATGTGTGGGGTGTGGTTAGTGTATGTGTGGGGGGGGTTAGTGTATGTGTGGGGGGGGTTAGTGTATGTGTGGGGGGGTTAGTGTATGTGTGGGGTGTGGTTAGTGTATGTGTGGGGGGGTTAGTGTATGTGTGGGGGTGGTTAGTGTATGTGTGGGGGGGTTAGTGTATGTGTGGGGGGGGGTTAGTGTATGTGTGGGGTGTGGTTAGTGTATGTGTGGGGGGGGTTAGTGTATGTGTGGGGGGGGTTAGTGTTTGTGTGGGGTGTGGTTAGTGTACGTGTGGGGGGGGTTAGTGTATGTGTGGGGTCTGGTTAGTGTATGTGTGGCGGGGTTAGTGTATGTGTGGGGGGGGTTAGTGTATGTGTCGGGTGTGGTTAGTGTATGTGTGGGGGGGTGTAGTGTATGTGTGGGCTGTGGTTAGTGTATGTGTGGGGGGGGGGTTAGTGTATGTGTGGGGGTGGTTAGTGTATGTGTGGGGTGTGGTTAGTGTATGTGTGGGCGGGTTAGTGTACGTGTGGGGGTGGGTTAGTGTATGTGTGGAGGGGGTGGTTAGTGTATGTGTGGGGGGGGTTAGTGTATGTGTGGAGGGGGTGGTTAGTGTATGTGTGGAGGGGTGGTTAGTGTATGTGTGGGTGGGGTTAGTGTATGTGTGGGGGGGGTTAGTGTATGTGTGGGGGGGGTTAGTGTATGTGTGGGGGGGGGTTAGTGTATGTGTGGGGGGGTTAGTGTATGTGTGGGGGTGGGTTAGTGTATGTGTGGAGGGGGTGGTTAGTGTATGTGTGGGGGGGGTTAGTGTATGTGTGGAGGGGGTGGTTAGTGTATGTGTGGGGGGGGTTAGTGTATGTGTGGGGGGGTTAGTGTATGTGTGGGGGGGGTTAGTGTATGTGTGGGGTGTGGTTAGTGTATGTGTGGGGGGGGTTAGTGTATGTGTGGAGGGGGTGGTTAGTGTATGTGTGGGGTGGGTTAGTGTATGTGTGGGGGGGGGTTAGTGTATGTGTGGGGTGTGGTTAGTGTATGTGTGGGGTGTGGTTAGTGTATGTGTGGGGGGGTTAGCGTGTGGGGGGGGTTAGTGTATGTGTGGGGTGTGGTTAGTGTATGTGTGGGGGGGGTTAGTGTATGTGTGGGGGGGGTGGTTAGTGTATGTGTGGGGGGGGTTAGTGTATGTGTAGGGTGTGGTTAGTGTATGTGTGGGGGGGTTAGTGTATGTGTGGGGGGGGTTAGTGTATGTGTGGGGTGTGGTTAGTGTATGTGTGGGGGGGGTTAGTGTATGTGTGGGGGGGGTGGTTAGTGTATGTGTGGGGGGGGTTAGTGTCTGTGTGGGGTGTGGTTAGTGTAT